>NC_135303.1:17337261-17647857 GCF_051311805.1 Agelaius phoeniceus
ATTTTCTCAAGGAGTATCCTAAAAGCCCACAAAATTAAGCAAAGCCATAATGAAGAGTAAGTGAATAGCAACTTCCAATGTCTTTTTTTCTTTTCTGTGAATTCTGGTATATTTTTCTATAATTGGATCAAATATGTTTGTTAATATAAAAATGGAAGCATAATTAATTAGCTGAAAGCTGAATACTTGAAAATTAAGAAGCCCATAATATCATGTATTAATTTCTGCCTTTATCTATTCACATGTGCTTATCCTTATCCTCTAATTAATGAGTTTTGTTTGCGAAATTAGTATTTTCCAAGTTCTGTGCAACTTCATGCTTGTTTTAAACAGTGGTTTAATGAAGCATACTGTTTTTCTTTCATAGTGCATTTGCATATAGCCCAAATTTAAACATATAAATTAACTTTTAAATTTAATGAAACTTTCCTTTCTGAAAGCTGAACTAGACAATCTTCTTTTTCAGTCATAACATTGAATATTTGTAGAATGCTTTCTTATTTTTCTTACTGTCATGCGTTTTTTCAAAGGAGTAGACAAAGTGAAGAATTCAGTCGAGATGTTGTCATCAGTAGATCTTATGCATGAAGTATTACAAAAGAGTACATAAATTTCTGATCTGGAGTTTTAAGCATTGACTCCTCTCTCCCCTTTCTGATGTAGACAATGTCCAGAATCCAATCTGGACAGAATACCTGTCGTTACATTTCAGAGACCTTTCCAGAAATGGAATGCTGAAGATCTTTGAGTGGAGATTAAGTATGGAGGTTTCAGGTTGACAGTTTTAGATATCCCAAACTTATAGAAACCACTCAGCTTCCTCAAATTTACCTTAGTTCTCTTCTAATTTTTCAAATCTTACACTTGAGCACACTCATATCTTAATGTTCTGATCACCTAATGAACTGATTTTCTTAAGGACAACTTCAAACCTCACCTGAATTATATGTGTTTGATGCTGTAAAAGTAATTTTTAAGTTTAGACTAAAATGAAGAATTTTGGTGAAATCTGAATTTTTGGACATTACAAATAATTAGTAGGATATATTCCCATTTTTAACTGAGTTGTAAGCAGACTCAATTAATTTCTAGTTTACCTGTGGTAGTTAGGTCAATTTCTAGTTTCTATCTGATAAATGTAACTTCAAAACTTACAGGTTAGTCACATTGCTGTTCAGGGCACTGTGTGGGCTCTTTATTATCCCATTTCTTCATGAAGTAACCCAGAAATAGTCTGGTGTGCACTTTGAAGCTGAGCTGAGAAATTGTCATTGTGGGTGTTAACCTATATCTCTTTCAAATGCCAGGAATATGTTTCTGCAAGAAAAAAGAAGGAAACTGTCAGTCGTCTTTAGATCACACAAAACTGTACTTTCTAATGTTTATGTACCTTTAATTTTGTCCAGATACCATATGGGTTTTCATTTCCTTTCTGTACTGTAAGGCAAGATAAAAGTTAATTTATTTTCAAATTCAGTAATTATTTCTCCACTTTGTGCTGGATGCATCTGCAGTTCAAGAGAAAATTAACTTAATGTAGTTCAAAGTCATTTTGTAATTCAGAAGAATTAACTAGGAATAACACTACATTTAACTATATTGTCTACATTTGATACTAGAATCTAATACAGAAATTTATGGAGTTGCTGTTATAGTGGTTTGAATTCTGTAGTAAAAATAAAATTTGTAATTTAAAAAAAGTAATCTGCAGTACATTTATATGCTGAGTAGTTCTGAATTTTCAGTCAGACTTCTAATCTATCTCAGAATAAATTTGAAGAACCTGCCTTTAACAAAATTCTGCTACATGAAGGCAGAAGCATATGAAAGAGATGTGATTATCTAAGGTTGTGAGAACTGATCTGACTTTCATTTCTAGAATTCCTCCTGAACATTTTCTGCACTGCTTCTGTTATCCCCTGAACTTAATAACTTAACAGTGTAAGAGATAATTGAGAAAAACAGTCAGGTAATGAATGTAGTCCTCTTACTGTGCATTTCAAATATGAATCACTATTGTGTTCAGTGGTTCTGCAGTCATAGAATTCTTTGTGGAAAGTGTCAGTCTTTCTGTACAGCTTCCTAGATCATAGAAAAGATACTGAATTTATATAAAGAAACAAATCATTACTATGCATAACTGTTGAGCTCTGGGCTAACATCTTGGATGGGAAGAATTTGAATGTTTAGGAACTCATCTTACAAGAAACAGTAATACTTCTTCATGAAATAAATACAAATATACAATAAGTACATGATTTGTACTCTCCAGAGCATTACTGAGTAAGTGACTGAGGCACAGAAGTCATGCAGACACAATTTTATTGTTGCATGCCTCAGGTATTTTTCAGATCCATAGGAAATGTTGCTGGACTTTGTTGCTTTGAGAAAAAATATAATTGCCTTGCTATACTTGCTGTCTAAATTCTTACAGCTGAACAATTATCCTGACAAGTTGAGAATTTGTGTTTATTGGGTTTTTTTTTTACATACTGAAAAACTGTGGGCATATTTAAAGAATTTCACATCTCGCAATTGCCTTCTAAAGTCCACCATTCAGATCTCAAATTATCGGAATTCTTGCTATGAATTTCTTTTCATTTCAGTGACTAAGCTTGTGACTCAGTTATACTGCCCCTGGTTTATAGTAGATGAAGTAGTAATGGGAGAGAACTGTGATTAAAGTTCTGTGAAGGTAAAGAGCGGTGAAGAAATTGTAGCCTACCAAAAATTGTTCTGACATATTTATTTAATTGCAATCAAGCAAAATTAGCAGTGTTTGATCAGTGCAATGAATATTATGGGGGGAGGAGATGAATTTAAACTGAAAACATTCTTCTTGGTCACACAAGGTGATATTTTTTAGTAGGCTTTAACTATTACTTTGTTTACTTATCTGTGAAGAAAAAAATTACTGTAAATAATTCTGTAAGGGATTTCTTTTTATTTTGAAAGCAAAGCTTGTTTCTCTAAAAGTGAGTGGATGCTTTTTACAGTGTTTTGGAATCATAAATTTATAAATAGCATTTTCAGAGTTTAAACTCAGTTTAAAGTATTGTGAAGTTCAAAAAAGGTAGTTGGTTGCACTGTAATAAAAAAAAAAGTAGTATCAGTGGTGGCAATCCACGTGTATCTTGGAAAAATGTGTGCCTGACATCTTCAACTAAGAATGAAGAAGAATCCTTTATGTTAATTTTTTCTTTTTATAAAATCACTTTAGAAGTCTTAGTGATATCACTGCATTTTACTCATAATTTTCCTAACCATCTACCAAGTTTTTAATTTCTCAAGCTTTATAGAAGATTCAAAGTATTACCAATGAGTATATAATTCCTTTTTTGCTTAAATATTTCTAGAGATACTTTTAACTTGTTTATGCAGGATACACGTCTGCTAGTGAATAGTTACAGATTGGCGCTACAATACTGTAAATTGCTTACAAAACCATGAAGTATTTCTTCTATTTTACTTACCATTTCTGGTAAATGGGCTGCCTATATGATTGTTTGAAAGTAATGGTAGCATACTGAGTCTTTTGTGCATTCCACTTTATCTAATAATCTCTTCTTTGTTATTGAGCACAAATGGAAATGGAAATGCTAATTTTAGGAGTATTGTGTGTTGCCCAGTGATTCTGATTTCATGTTTATTTAAATTACAGCAAACAATTCAGCTGGGTTAGCTCACAGAGCATTTCGATTACATCTAAAATAGAATGAAATCTAAGAGGGTGAATTGCTTTTTCCATGCTACCTGCTCTTCTTCAGAGTGACTTCTCTGTGCACTGTGATGTTCAAAATTGAGACATCGTCAAATTTAGGACTTGAAAGCTTGTTGAACATTATTACAGTATGTTTTTCCTTTTGGGTTACAGGTCTCTCTGTATAGTCTCTTACTAATCATAATGCAGCAAGGGTGCAGCACTTGTAAAAAGCTGTGAAAAAAATTCTGCAAGAAGTTAAAAGTTTTCAGATTCTCTCTTAAATTATTAAGGAGAGTAGCATGTACTTGCTTTAGAGTATGTAGCAGTGCAAGCTGTGTTTGTGGCTTTTAGTTAAGTTACAAGACGCATTTTGTTCAAACTCAAAAGAAATACTTTCTGCCCCCATTATATTAGTGTGTTCTATTTGCATCTTTTTTACTGTGTTAAAAGAGCAACTGGCATGCTTTTTTACTTTGTTATAGAACAGAGCAGCAGTTCTATAACAAAGTAAAATAACACAAGCCTTTTGCACTTGAGTTATTTAGATCATATTTCTTTAAAGTATAACTTAAAAATAACTGTGAAGTGACTAGTGGGAAAATTCAGCTGTTCATGGCTTTAGTCATAGTCAAAGGTGGTTGTTAGCTGTCTATACTTATTTTTTTCTTTTGATGTACATTTTAAAATATTATTAGAATCATAGGATCATTTAGCTTGGAAAAACCTTCAAGATCATTAAATCCAGCTGTGAAGTGCTTCACTGAACCATGTCCACAAGTGCCATATCTATGTGTCTTTTGAATACCTCAGTGAATGGTGACTCCACCACTTCCCTGTGCAGCCTGTCCCAATGCCTGACCAACATTTCCCATGAAGAAGTTTTCCCTACTACCCAATCTGAACCTCGCTGAGGGACCATACAACTTGGGACCATTTCCTCTTGTCCTATCACTTGTTCTTGTCCTGTCTGGGAGCAGAGCTCAAACCCTACCTGCCCTACACCCTCCTGACAGAGAGTTGTGGAGATGATAAGGACCTCCTCCCCCCCACCCCCCCCCAACCCAAACCTCCTTTTCTCCAGGCTGAACACCCCCTGCTCCCTCAGCGGCTTCCTATCAGACTTGTGCTCCAGACCCTTCCCCATTCCTGTGCTGGCAATGGAGACAGACAGGGAAGCTGACTCGGTGATCAGAATCCAATTTTATTGTGGGATACAAATGCTTATATACTATTGCAGGGAGACTAGTAATGTGTACTACAATGATTAGGTCAAAATCACATACACAAACTTATGCATATAACAACATCTCTTGCTTGCAGAGTTTAATGACATTTTCTTTTCCCAGAAAACCCGTTTGATTTAATCTTCTTGCAATCCAGGTCTAATTTTCAAAGTTCCGTTTGCTTTTGCCACGGCATCCTATTATCAAATCTCTTATGTTAGCCAGGTCCAAAGTCCATCTTGTCTTGTGTCTCCCAACATTCCAATAGCTCTGTTCCCTTCTCTGGACACACTCCAGGCCCTCAATGTCTTTCCTGCACTGAGGGGCCCAGAACTGGACACAGGATGCAAGATGTGGCCTCACCAGTGCCAGGACAGGGGGGCAATCACTGCCCTGCTCCTGCTGGGCACAGGATGCCCTTGTGCTTCTTGGCCACCTGGGCACAGCTGGCTCATGTTCAGCTGCTGTTGACCAGCACCCGCAGCTCCTTTTCTGCCAGACGGCTTTTCAACCCCTCAGCCCAAGCCAGTAGTGCTGTTCGGGTTTGTAACTGTGTGTTACCATTCTTATTCCTGTGAAGTGTTGCAATGTAACAATTACTCTTCCGGGAAGAAAAAAAATCAAATTTTAAAAGACTCAGTTTGTCAGTACACTTCAAGAACTGGAACAAAGTTTTTAACTTAGTTTAAATTTTCAGACTTTCTTTTTAAGAAACATTTTTTTCTTCAAATGTCAGTGCAATTTATTTTAAATCATTAAATACGCTCTTCTGCATTGTATACTCTGCAAAAAGATAAATTATGCATCTTTATTCATAGAGGAAACACAATTAAGGACTCCTAAAAGCATCTTTGATTTCAAGATAGAGCAAGGGATTCCTATCTTGTTTTCATGAAAAAACAGCCTATCTTAGCTGAGCCTCAGTATGGGATACAGAAGAGCTATCTTTTGCTTTCCAGAATAATTTGAAGTTCTGGAAGAAAGGTAGAGTAGGGAGGGCAATATTTCATCACTGTATCCCTGTAGAGAAATTGTAGAATATAGAGACCATCTGTGTGCTGTATAGATAAATATTTTTTATAATTATTTTACTATGTCTGTCTGTTTTGTGTATTTGATCATATATCAGTACAGATGAATGACAGAAGGCTTTTAAAGTGAGTAGAAGAAATACCATAACATGCCATGTTTTAAGGAGTAGTAGTAAAGAGTGACCACAAGTCAAGAAATACCAGTACTTACTAAATTGATTGAAAATATATAAAGGGGCATGTAAAGGTATAATCCATTATATAAACCTTCTATAATGATGCTTAAAAATATAATCTTATTTCTCTGTTAAAAAAATGTCATAGCAAGTGGTGAGATTGCAAGCCTAGTCACACTTATTAATTATGCTAAATTTTTATTTTTAATTAGAGTAGCTCTTTTGAGACTAAATCTTTTAGCATTAGGCTTTTTGAAACCTATGAGATAAAAAGGAAGAGGTTTTTCGGAATATTATTTACATGATTTTAATTAATGATTATAATCTCTATGGTCATTTTTGAAAAAGAGCACTTAATCCCTTTAACAGTTTTCATGATTTGCATTTTACAGAAACATGTAAGCCCTGCAGGCTTATTATCTCTGATTTTTTCCAAACCAAACTTATTTTTAGAGAACTGTACTTTGTTTCTACTCCAAGTCCCATTTCCTATCATAACACCTGTTTCTCATGCAGAGTGCACTGATTGGTAGAAAAGTAAAGTTTGCTTCCTTTTGCCAAGACAGCACATAGCCCTTGGCAAGGTTACTTTTGAAAACAGTTTTTCATGCAGACACTGTATATAAGCGCTACTGCTGTTGCCAAGATCCTCTGACTAATGAAGGGTCGGCGCAATAGTGTATTCTTTCTCGTTGCTGGCGGCACGTACATGTAGCGTTTCTTCTGAGAAAAGGCAGTCTAGTGTTTCAAACAGAAGCTAGAAGTTTAACCTTCTGGGAGGAAGGTCAGTGTTAGTTTTTATTGATAGCACAGAAGAAAGCGACTGTATAGGAAAATGAAAGATAAACTCTGTGGCAAGCTGAAACTCTTTAAAATGCAGACTTTTCAAATGTTTTTTAACAAAAATTAGTTCTAAAACTTCCATGTTTCCAAAGTTACTTCTTTGAATCTCAAAGTAGGATTATGCTTAGTTTTCCATATTGATGATTTGGGGAACCGATTCCTAACTAGGAGGGATTAGCATATAGACTGAATTTAAAGGTCAGAACCTCAGGTGCTTACTTACAGATTAATGTTTTTTTTCTCTTTCCCACTTAATGGAAAAATGTGTAGCAAAAAAGATCAAGTATTGCTCTTAGTATCAATTGCATTTAGAAACCCATTAAAATTCCATTTTTTTCAAATATGTGGAGCAAATAATCTTTTCTGTGACAAAGAATAAATGCTCAGGTATCTTCAGCTCAGATTTTTAAATAAAAGCTTTTGGTAAAACTTACTTTAAATGGATAGGCTATAATCTACTTAAAAGTCAAGCATTTCTAATGTAAAATTTGAATTAAATATTGTGTCTCACAGCTATAGTAATATAAACTATATATTCTAGCAACAAGTGAGAAAATTAAAACAAGAGGTGAGGTAAGTTACTTCAGGTAAGGTGAGGTACGTTACTTCAGGTAATCCAATAGCTACTCTGTGAGTATCCTCAAATAGCTAATGAAAGGTTTTAACTTGCAAAAAGTTCTTGGAGAACTTCCTTTATGTTGTCATTCATAAGGAACTGTAGTAGTCCATCATATGCATCACTTATCATGAGGTTGGTAGTGAACTTAGCAGCAGCATGAGTAAAATTTGCTTCATTATTAAGAGCAACTGAACTCCTCTTTTATAACTGTGTTTTCCAAGACGGTTAACTAATTTCCAGGAAAAACTTCCATGTCATGTGCCTCAGACTGGACTTGTTGCAGGAGACTCCTTTCTCTGTTTTTGTGATAGCACTGTATGTCAGATACAAGACTTTTTGTTTATTTTTGTTGTACTAAGTATGCATGTCGGTGCTTCATCTTGAAAGGACTTACTTTTATTGTAATAACCTCTATCTTTTTAATAGCAAATACATTTTTAAATTAAGCAAATAATCCCTGTCATGTATCTTTGCCTTAAACAACAACTTAATATGGATGCAAAGTAAATGCAGCCCTTATTAAGCAGCTGCAGGATTCTGTTTTTTGATTCTAGCTTGTCATTTGTTCTTTCAAAGCAAGGAGCATCTCCTTTCCTGGTTAAAACCTTTTTCTGATTTAAAAAAAACCTGCTTAAAACTGCTGTATAGCAATTTCATGGGCTCTTGTATTTAGTACTTCACTGAACCATGCTCATTGGTTTGAAACTGTTTCTTCTTCATTAACTTGGAGTGTACATGCCACTAGGTTGGTTTGGGCTGGAATAGAGTTAATTTTTTTCACTTCAACTCTTTTGGAGCTATGATTTCTAAAACATTAGAATTTTTGCTGAAGACAATGTTGATATTACAGGGTTGGGTATTTTAATTATTGCTGAGGAGTGCTTACATAGAGTGAAGGCCTTTTTTCTTCTCATGTTTGCAGCACAAATCCTGAACATAGCACCCTGATACTTATTATGAAGAAAAATAACTATCACAGCCAAAAACAGCACACAGAGTTAAGTGTGTCTGAAGTAATTTGAAGTTTTCTTTGTGTGCTCATAATGATCTTTCTAATTAAATTGACATGGCCTTTGACCAGTAGGATAATTAGCTCATTGTTTCAGTTTTTTTTTCAGATAAAATTTGCTACTTATTTTCAAAACTAATACATTTCCTTGCTTTCTCAGTGGTGCAGCAGACATGAAGTGCTTACTTACAGTGAGACATATATATCCTATTATGTTTATAAAAAATAAAGTGTTGAATCTTGAGCTCTGTATCAGTATCTTGGCTTTCTATTTTAATTGGATTTTAATTTTTGGGCATAAGGCCAAAAAGAGCAACATCACAGGAGCAACACTATTTCTTGAACGAAGTTAATTAGTCTTTTTTGAGTTCTTCTAAGTCACTTCTTCAAGTAGTCGTCGTGTATATTGGACCCATGTCTACAACAGTGATAAACAAGGTAGCACTCATTATTGTGTAATATTGTGTGTACCACATAATAATTCTCCAACTTCAATGCTATAACCAGTTAAATCTTTATATATATGCAATGATGAGTTGATTCTGTAGTTCCAGTTATTGAATTAGCTATTAAATGCTGTCACCAAATGTTTATGATGGTAGTTTTATATTTTCTTTAAGTTATTCCTCCTGAGTACACTACAGAAGCTTTTCTCAGTCTGAAATGCCAATAACTACCTTAAAGATATTTCCTCTCAACCCTACATAACAAAAGTAAGTGTGTGCTGTCCTAAGAGAGGAATAGCAGAATGGAAGTCTTCTGGAAACTGTGTATTTTGTTGCTCTGGTAGTATGCAGAAATCTGTATGACTGCCATTTCCCCACTAGAAACTTCAGGCATGAATGTCTTAGGTTCAAACAGAAACTAGTTTGCAAATGATTTAACAAGCTTTAAAGAGATTGAGTCTACAACCACTGAAATCACTCAAGTAGTAACTCAGCTGATGAGAAATTCCTTATGTAAGATTGGTCCTTGGAAAATCAGTGAGTTTTTTATTTACAAATCACTTCTGGATGCTCCTCGGAGCGTTAAAAACTCCTAGCTTTTGCAGTTTCTTTACATTATACTAAATATTCGTGCATGAGCTCATAGTCTTTCAGCTATTCACTTGCTTGTCTAGTGACCTTATTCAACCCTAAAACTGAAAAACAAAAACAGCAGAAAAAAAAGTTAGTCAATTCCTTATTTTACAATTCAAAATAGAGAAGCAACACTTGTAGCACTTTCTTCTTTTACATATTTTAAACTTTTCTGAATGCTTGTTTTACATACTGCATTTTATAAACAAGGCAGACAGTAAAAGTGAAGCTTGCAAAGATAAGGTAAATTCTGAATTTAGTGCAGAATCATGAAAAGTCTATGTCACAGGTGTCTGTGGGAATCACCTGGTTCTACCCTTGTCTTCATAGAGTGGTGACCTCACAAGATTTTGTAGAATGACATGTCTCTCTGCAACAGCTTTTCAGGTAGGTTTTTGTGGTTTAGTAACAGCACTCTGCTGGTCTTCTTCAGCCTACTGCAGTTGTACTTTGGGATTAAAAAAGTGAAACATATCCTAATGCACTCTGCACAGCTCCGCTGATATACGTTATTGTGTTGCTTCTTCAGAATCTATTGAGGACAGTCCAGTCAGTGTTTTCTTCCTGCAGCTATTTTTGACTTGAATTGATGAAAAAATCTGGGGGACAGGCTCAGAGACAAACTCAAATAGCTACAGTAGTCAGTCAGAAGAGAGCAGCTGAGGCCCCTGGGCTTCAGGAGCTTGGGACCTGCAGCTGCACTTCATGAGCAGGCAAAAATAAGAAATAAGTGTGAAGTTAATGCAAGTACTGGATATTTTGCACTGCATAGCTGCTTATCGGGAATGAAAAGAAGGATGAAAATAGATTTTGGAGTAGTAACCATTGTGTGACACTGGCTTCTTGGCACTGACATGATCTAGAGAATTTTTCTAGGGCAAATTCAGACCATGGGGTTGGAAGCATTAGGGGCTCAGGTTAATGCTCCTGTGGTGAGTTCCATGCTAAAGAGATCAGGTGGAATAAACAATGGGAGTCGTTCAGTTAGTTGGGCTGTATTCACTTGTGTCTTAACTGCAGTGAGGCATTCTGCTGGTCTCTTAACACTTTAACACTGCATGAGAACCTTGCCTACCTGTAATTTTTAACTTGTGATTTGGAATGGCTCTAAAATAATCCTATATAATAATAATCTAGATGCTCATTCAAAATACTCTGTTACATAAAGGATGTGGAAGTACATAAAAGAAAATAATACTGCCCTTTGAATTTCTGTTGTTGAAAAATAAAGAACTGGCTACGGTATTTTCTCTTTAGTACATTACTTTTTAGTATATTACTTGCCTCTTATCTGTCTCACATTTTTCCTTTGAATTCTCTTATCCCTCCTCTACTCCTTCCTTGAATTTATGTAAGAGTAACATGAGTAGTTCAAAAAATCAAAAGCATCACACCAAAAAAACCACAAAACTACAATCATGTAGAGGCTTCGACACGTTCTATGATTTTTCCCAGCAAACTGCAGTGGTTATGGAAGTGTTTTACAAATGTCAGGTGAGGAGTTCAAACTACTGAAACCTCTTCAGAAGCAGCATAATATTCCATACCCTGTGATATTTTCCAGATTATGGCAGTGGTCACTATCCAGAGGTTTTCAGAGCCACTTGTGTGCAGATTGTCACAAAGCCATAGAAAATGAAGCTTGAAGTTCATCTCTAGTTGAAAGTATTCCATTGTATCTTTAAAAATACCTTCCTGTAGATTTTATCTTATTTGTAGACAATCTATTGCAGGGTCTTGTTGTTTATGTTAACATTATCTGGATAGTTCTTGCTCCAGCTGAGGACCACGTCACCACTGATGAGGAGCAAGATTTCTTTTTGGTTTAAAGAGATTTTAGTCCATCATCCAGGTCAGTCCTTTGTAATTGTTGTAATTGAGTAAACTGTCTGGTGAAGTTTAGTGAGTCAGAAGTAAAGAAGGGCATTTAATCCTCCTCTTTCAGAATCACATTTTGACAGATTTCCTTAGCAGTAGAATGATATAGCAATCTTTTTCCAAGTTTTCCTCTAACTACTGGGCATACTTTTTGCATAGTTTGTATTGCTCTTTGCCCCTTGCCAGTTTTGTTTCAGTCTGTGCTTTGCTCTTTCTGATTTTGTCCCTAAATTCTCAGGCCATTATGCTTACACATCTGATACAGTATCCATTATGCTTACACATCTGATACAGTATTATATTTATTTTAAATCACTTCTGAGTTTAAGAGCCTGAAAAGTTTTGCTTTGTCTGCAACAGGTTTTTTTTTGTCATTCTTCCTCATTCTGTTAAATTGTGTTTCACCAGAATTTTGTATTCTTAATGACTGGAAAATGAGAAGGAAAAAAAGAGGAGACTACTAAGTTCAAAACTTGTAATCTAGCAAATTCAGAATGACTTTGATTGGAAATCTTATTTCAAGATCAGTTTCATTAGTTGACTTGAACTTTATATTCTTAGCCCTCTACTTAAAATGCATCTTAAAAAGCCTCAGTTCCAGTTGCCTGCTTTGTCAAAAATAGGTGCAAGCACATTACAAACCCTTTGGGAATTTCCTGTTGTCTTCTGCAGTTGACTGAAGTATCAGGTCAGCTAATTCAAATCATGCTTCTCATAAAAAGCCTGATTCACAATATTGTCTTCAGCAGGTTCTTCCAATGAAATACAAAGTCCTAGCTCAGTCTTGATTCAGTACTTCAGATGGCTCTAACTGAATAGTGCTCATGTTACCTTTTTAGTGGTTTATTTGCTTGTTTTTTTATTTTTCCTTAAAGTTAGGTGTTTTAGAAGTTGAAAATTACTTTTCTATCTCATAAGTCAGAAAATTATATTCAGGACAAAAATAACATTTATGTCCAGAGTTACTGCCATAACTTACATCATTTAAAACCCATTTGAGATACAGCATAAGAAAATACCATAGCTTACTGCATAGAAAATCTTATTCACTGCTGTCTGTGTTGGGCACTGATGAGGCACCACCTCGAATTGTATCTCCAGTTCTGGGACACTCACCAGAAGAAGACACTGAGGGGCTGGAACATGGCCAGAGAAGGGCAGCAGGGCTAGGGAAGGGTCTGGAGCATGAGTCTGATGAGGAGCAGCTGTGGGGGGCAAAGCCTGGAGAAGAGGAGGCTCAGAGGTGACCTTATCATCTCTACAATTGCTTGAGAGAAAGGTGTAGCCAGGTTAGGATTTCTCCCAGCTAACAAGTGACAGACAAGGGGAATTTGATTCCATCATTAGTAAAGTGTCATAAATTTACATTTCCCTAAGAAAGCCATTATTCATCTTTAACATAGCATATGTTAATGCATTTTCTTTTTCATGTAAAAGTAAATATAGCAATTCTCTCCTAAATAATAAAAGAGGTATTTTTTTCAGTTAAGAGATTGTAGATAATTTGTTTTTCCCTGCAGTTGATTCATAGCAAATGTTTTATGCATTTCTCAGCCTAGCATAGTGCACTCACTGATTATTTTACTGGGGTTCTTTCAAAATGGCAAAACTAAAATTCTCATACTAGATAATCTGTATTTAATTGCTTTGAGAAATAAAATGCTGTTGGATCTTAGTTTTAGAATACCTATATAGAAGAATATATAGAAGAACCTCAATCTTAAAATAACACTTTGTGAAAAATGTGCTTATTTACAGGGGTTTCTTTTTCTTATACACCCAGATAGAAATCAGTTTTTCTTTAAGTGGAAATTGTTGGTTATTGAAAGGTTTCTGCTATTAGATAACACAGGATTGTAATAAGTGGGTGTCATTCTACTTGAATTTAGAGGCCCTTAATGTTATGTAAAGGATATCCTCTGGATGTTTTACATATATCAAAGTGTGGAATTAAATTATAAATGAAATAAAACCATTATGAGCAGCTTAGTCACACAGTAAAACTGATCTGTCCAACAAACCTGTCAATATGGCTAAACAATGGTACAGTAAGTGGTTTCTAACTAAGTTATACATGTGTTTTAAACAATAACTCAGCTGTAGCATAAGTTTTTTTCTGCACTGTTATTTAAGACAATGCAAGTTCCATCTTGTTAAACTTTATGAAATTAGGAATTAGAGATTACAGAGACTGGATTATAAAAATTCAATTAATGGAAGATTTCAGCTGTTTAGGGTTCAAAGACACTGTGAAGGATCAAAAGTGTGTTTATACATTTAAACACTATATATTCTTGTTTATTTGTGTAAAAGCAGAAATTTAAAACAATGGTTAGTAAACTGCCGGTGCTTCAACATATTTCTAGAAATCTGCTTTCTAAAAGAACCTTTTGTCTATTAATGAGAGCATCCCTGCCAGAGAAATCGATTCCCACGTAGACAGCTTGGCAGGATCACTGGTGGGGCAGGAGGGAATGTTACAGAGTTGTACAGCAATACTGCAGCCTGTGGGACAAGGCTCATGCTGCTGTGGGTGCAGAACAGGGCTTCATCCAGCAGCAGTCATGGTGCAGCATCCTGGGACCTTCCTCAGGTGCTTGTGGCACAGCAAGGTGCCAGGGGGTGACTGGCACAGACACACTGCCCTGCCAAGCTCAGGGTGCAGGGGAGAGGCTCTTCAGGGTGAGCTGGTACACTTACGGCTTGTCACATTTCCACCTGGCACTCAACAAGGGTAGTGAGTTTTACCTGGAGATGGAAGTGTGTCATTTCTCTTTTCTTTCCCAGAAACATGTTTGCTTACCTTCAAAGCAGATACAGTCTTTTCATACTTTTACTTTATACTGCTTTTATCTTTATTATTAGCCTTAAAGAGCATGCAGAGGTCAGGTATTTGACCTACGGAGCATAAAATTTGAATGATGAATTTGATAGATAGGATGCAATGTACGGAAGAACAGCAGGGCACAGAGTGACTCAAATAGTTACAATGTACTGGGTAATTCCAGTGTTATCTAGTGTAATAATGTGTATGTGCTTGTGAGGAGGCAAAACGTGTTTCAGCTAGGCTGTAAGAATTTATGTTGAGCTTGTAACGAAGTCCATCAAATTCAGTGAAGTTGTTAGGGAGTAACAAAGGGATCTGTCAGCAAGGAGCTGTCAGCATCATCAGGGACATTGTTGCTCCTCTAGGTGTACCAGCCTTCCCTCTACCAGGGCTCCAGAGTTTTTTTAGCAGTCTTCCTGCCCTCTCTTCCTCTACTTTGTAATGAGTTTCTTCTAATAGCTTCTGCCTGTGAGAAACCCACCCAAGTCAGTGTCTTCGTTTTATCCCTCTTTAAATCTTCAAGGGATAAATCCTTGCCTTGAAGGGAATGCTCTAAATGGTTTGTGGTGTTCAGGCTCTTAATGGCTTGTGCTGTTCATGCAACAGAACTAGCAAGAAAGACAATTAAAAAAACCCCAACTTTTGAAAGTTATAATAAATGGGGGGATAGAAAGCAGAATGACTGTGTTTATTGTTATTGAGTACCATAGCTATTCAGTAATAAACATAATTACAGAAGCCCTAATGTGATATTAACTAAGTAGATTCATTTATTTTGTGTTCAGAAACCCCTTCAGAGACATTGTCTTCAAACCTTTAAACATTCATACACAGTGCAGAGGAAGAGAAAAATAAATATGAAAATAATTTATTCTATGTTTCTTAAATTTATAATGCTTGAGGTATCCCTGGGTGTGGATATTCCCATACCATCATGCCTAAGAGTGTCACACTGATATATAAATAGAAAAAAAATAGAGTAATACCATTTTTTCTGATTGAAAGCAATGTTACCCAAAGATGGTGCATGTTTTTCAGATATACACTTGAGTTACAGTTATGTTTGATGTTCAGTATGTTTCTGCAAAACAATAAAATCCTTATTTTTACTCTGGTTTCACTGGGCTTGACTTTTCATCCCCACACCAGAGTTAATGTTAGAAATAATATTGGTTAAAGGCCACCTCATGGTCTCTTCTCTTAATTATACATCTGGTGCATCCATTTACCCTTCTAACATGTAAGCTGCAGAATGGTTACCTCTGTCTAAAATATTAACCAGATAAGTCACTTCTAACCCTCTACTAGCATCACAATGGTCAGTCTCTGTTGATGAAATATAAAATTAAAATCATTACTCAAGACAGAGCTGTATTAACACCATGTATCATTTGACATAAAGTGCTCAAACTTTGTAAAGTGCAGAAGTAATATCCCTCCCTCTTTGGTCTTTATTTAACAATTGTGTGGTTTCACAGGCTTTTCAAAAGAACATTTTAGACAGTGGAAGTGCCTGGAAATCAAATCTTTATTAAATATTTATGGGCAAGGACACCTAATGACTTCTGGGGGACCCTATGAAAAGATTCAGTATCCACAGAGTGCACTTATCATTGTTTGTTGTTGCTATGATGGCTGATATTAAATATTTAAGTGGTGACAATTTACTCAAAGCTGTACAAGACCAAAAAAACCCAACACGTTATTCCAGCCTTTAAAAACTTTGTCTTCATCAAACAAATGCAGAAAGTACACTAACTCACTATGAATCATACCTGAAAAACAAACCTGAGTAGAGCACCTTTTCACATTGCCCTTGCTTTCTCTCTGCCATCCTCACTTCAGTGCCTTGCAGGAGTCGCTGCAGGAGGAAGGTACTTCCTGTTGGAGAAGGTGTCGTCAAAGGCCACTGTATGCTCTCTCACCTTTACAATAACTACAGGACAACTGTTTGACTTTTTTCATTTCCCCTGTGACATTGTGCCTAAGATGGGAAAGGGCACTGTTAGCATCTCCAGGAAGAGGATCCCCAAAGGCTTCACTGATGTAAGATGGGTCACAACACAAGAATTTGGAGCAAGAGTATTTGGCTCACTGGGTGAAAACAGAAGAGATTGGCTGCTTAGCATACAGGTGCAGAATTGTCATGACATACATATAAGAAGTACAGGAAAGTCTGATGGGAACTGAAGGAAAAAGATACAAAAAAGGTATAGTACCCAGTACTGCTGGTGAAAAAGATGGGATTTATTTTTCAGAGCTATTCAACATCCATATTAAGTAGATCTTCATGATATTCTTAAAAGACAAAGACAAAAGCTATAAGGAGGAGGCTCCTTCCTGTTTGGAAGGACAATACAATTTGACAGAAGGTGGTACTTTGTAGCATGTGTGTTGAGAATAGTGTACCAAACAAGCAACTTAACATTTAACAGTTTCTGTGGATAGAGACAGGGAGGAGACAATGTAGAACTGAAACTTCTGACTGTAAGTAATGAAGACAGTGTGCAGAATAAAGTATTGCCATCTCCCTTGAGTAATACTGTGTAGATTCAGACTTCTACTTTGCAAAACAGACTAGCATAGGAGAATGAAGGAAGAAGGAAGGAAGTTTGAGAATCATCAAGTTACCCACCAACAGAGGAAGTAATAACAAATAATAAGAAATTGGAACCACCATAAATAAAACTAGAAGAAAGAGAAAGCATCACAAATTTGATCACTGAAATCCCTAAGCCAAGAGGTGTTTAAAACCTTTAGAGAAAAAAATGACTGTGCACCAAGTGGCTCAGTCATCCTTCCTGAAGGATTTTTTACTATGAGGAAATAAGAGCCTGTTAGAGCACTTCGTTTGAACTGAGCTGGAATCAAAAAGTGCTAAATTGGATGCAGGCAGTAGCAGATAAGGAGGTGGGTATGTGTGTATTTGTTCTTCCTCCAAGTGGCGTTCATTCCAAGTTATGACAAACCATTGTTTGTGATAGATCTTTTATGTTAATTAGGAATTGATTGTGGTTTACTTGCATAGTCCTGATCTGTGACTCAGCTACCATGGTATTGATGGATCTATGTATGTTTTTTAATGTGTATCTGTCAGTTGGCAAAAGAAAGACTAACTAAGCCAGTAAAAAAATTGCAAATTGGTGTGCAGTTGCTTTGGTTTTCTCCATTAACCGATTTCCAAATACTATTTTAAAATAGAAAGCTTTAACTTTTTAGACTCCATGTATTTATCTTTCAGTTTATTTGACATTTTCTGACAATTTCATTTAATTAAAAGAATGTTTGCTTCTTCAAAAACAATTACACTGATTTTTAATATCCCTTTAGTTTGTAAAAGAGAAAAATATGTACAGATTTGTACTCTCTTGTGAATTTAAACAAGGAGAGGTTTTTCAGATTTTAAATGCATTTAAAAATGAATATATTGCACTTCCATAAAGTTTACAAAGGTACTTTCACTCTCAGGCATCATTTTGCATAATAAGGAAAGGAAGGCAGAAAGCAGTTACTAAGTTTCTAAAGGTTAAATTTAAAACAATTAGAAATTAGAAATTTATGAAAATTATAGGATCATAGCAGTGTAAACCTGGAAGACCAATAATTTACTTTCAATTCATTCTCTGAGGCAGTACTGGTACACCAATCCAAAATTATGTCTGACCTTTTATACCACATTGCTTCCTAGGAAACCTGTTTTAGCATTCCACTGTTCTGACAGTAAGGTGGGGGAACACAAAGAGAGCTGTCTTTATTACAAATCTTTTTTTTTTTTTCCTTGCAGAGATCATGCAGAACAATATATTAGTGTCTTTTTTAATAGCTTCATTTGACACATAGGGAATCTGTTACATGTTTTCATCTTAGCCTTTGAATCCGATCACCTAAGCCCAATACCTTCAACCTGACATTTAAATGCTAAAGTCTTATCTAGAGCTGATTTTGTCTGTTTTGAAAATGGATCTCCTGAGCTGCAAGCAGAAGGCAGCATGAAGCACCTCAGTTGTGCCTTTCACATCTTAGTTTTATTAATACAGTGCTGAACAAGATTCACTTGTATCATGCTCTTGGATAGTCTGTAATAAGTTGAAATATTTCACCAGTCTTTGTTCCGTTTGCTTTTATCTTTACTAAAGCAGGAACAAAAGTCTCTGTTCATTTTCTCTGCTTTAGTTTGAAGAGGAGTCTAAATTTCTATATATTTAGAAAGAAAACAGGTTTTATATATTTAGAAAGAAAGATGCAATTTGGTTTTATTATAGTTTCGTGAGTAATAAAATATATTTAATTATTGAAAGCTTGCCAGTGAACTCATAAGGACTTCTCAGCATGCTGTGAGTTGGGAAAAGTGGGAGAATAGTAGTTAAAGTTTTTTTGCCATGTATAAAATACAAAGTTTATCTTCATAATCAAAAAGGAGAAGGATGTGATTAATACAAGTTTTGCTGTCAATTGTGTGTGCAGGGATGTTTTAAAGTAAATTTTGGAAAACCAGTGTTGTGGATCAGGACAGGTGTCTAAAAAGCTTGTAATCAGAATTCTTGAGTAATGTAGTTGTTAATAATATATTAAATCTATTAAATATGTGCTGCTACTCTAGCTGTCAACCTTTCTGTTTCCATTTTCATATCAGACAGACTCCCTCCCTCCCTCTTTCCTCACTCTCACTTTCATCCCTCTTCTCTGCCTTCACCCTTCTATTTTCTTTACCTTTCTCTCCCCTCTGCTCTTCCCCCCACCCCTTTTTGCTACACCGACAGCAGTACAGCAGTGATTTTCTGCAGCTGGGTTGTAAGAAAGTGGAAGAAAACTAAAAACAATTCTGCTAGTTTTTTAGTATTTGCAGTATGAAATGCAAATCACTCTTCTTACAAATAAATTACCAGGAGAAGCAAAAACAGATGAAAAACTACTTTTGTTTTTAAATTACTGCATTTAAATACAATTAAAAAAATTGAGGCCAGAGCTGGGTTAGGATGGAAAAACTGAAAAAGCAGTTTGATTGTCCTGTGATAAGAACTGAGCACTGTACTAAGGCAGAGTCATCATGCCCAAGATCATCAGCAGAACAGGGAACATGGTACACCTTTTCATCAGAAAACACCAGTTCATGCTTATCAAAATCAAATTAGCAAGCAGGAAGCCAGGATTTAAACACTGTTGGTTGCATATGTACTTATAGTTCCTCACCTGATGTTTCTCTTCAGGTGCCAGCTATCAAAGCATGGCAATTTGTAACTAAATGCTGGAGAAGTCTATATTTATATGACACAGTGCAGTGCTCCAGGTAAGCAAGGGACCTCCTGCATTACTGCAGCCTTGCACAGTGGCTGATTGTCCTCCCAAGGAGCCCTGTCTACATCTGCACAGCACTTCACTGTGCTCTGCTGGGGGAACCTGGACTTGGTTTTTTATTTTGGGAGTTTGCATATTTAATTGCATTCTTACTGTTTGCATTTTCTTAGAAAATTATTAGGACAAAGCTCAAGAGCTTTTTTATTTACAGAGAGTATGCGGGTAGCTGTGTTCAGATGAGCATTAGATTTGGTTAAAATCCACACAACAGTATTTTCTAATATTTTTAAATATGATTAATAGTGATTTTTGTTCATTATATATTTCACATCTTGATAGTAAATTTTAAATAGCTTTATTTCTAATGCAAAAGTCCATATAATAATATTTTAAGTAAATCTGACAAAGTAATTGGAGGTGTGTGTTTGAATGTGGTTGTATATCTACATATCTCTTTAAATACATCTTAACATTTAAACAAAATCTCCTCTTCTCCTGTGTGAAAAATACAATTGATAGAATTGTTCATCCCAAATTGAGGACCAAGTAACAAAAATTTGCATAATCCATCAAGATTGTGTTCCCTACACAGAGTCACTGTATATGAACTTAAAATTATTTACATTTCTTAGAAAAGATGTTTTCTACAAATATGAAGGGGACAAAACTGCCTTTTAAGCAAAATTTGAATCAATTGACTGACTCTTGCATTATTTTTCACCATTAGAAGTACTGTATTCTCTGGGGTGCTCATGGTGTAGGAAGGAAATACACAAAATAGAAAGTAGTTTTCTGAAGAGATATGAAATAGTTTGTGGTTAACATTTTAATGATGGAAGTTGCAAAACCAGCTATTTAGTTGGTCTCTGGTCCTTAACAATGATGAGGACACGTGCAGTTTCTTGGAGAAAATCACACCAAGGAATAGCAAGTTCATTCAGTACGTTGTTGAGGCAAGTCAGATTTACTTCTTGTTATAAAAGTTTTTCTTTATTATTGATGCTTTGTGTCCTAACACTTCATATTGGCACTGTGGCAGGTTATTGCCTTGTGTTCTGTTCCTGTTTTTCTGAATTGCAGCACTGGAAATCTTGTGGGGAGGCAATTCTTGCTGTGTATTGCTGCCCATAAGTGTTTTTGGTAATCATCAATTTAAACACTGAAACAGGTATGGAAGGGATACTTTATTGTTACTACTTTGGGTATCTAGGATTGTTAGAGATCAGGTAAATTGATGAAATTAGTAGGGATGTGTGTGTTTTCTTTCTGTACTGTTGATGAGAGATTATGGATTCATCTGCAAATCCTGTCAGTGAAAGGACAGAGAACAGCTTGGATATGTTTTTCTCTCTCTAAATCTTGTTCTGGAGATTAATGAGAAAGTGCTCAAGATCCCTAGAAAACTTCCTGTGTATTACTCTGTCTTGTAATGCTTTTCAGTATTAAGCATTTCATGAATAAATAAACAAAAATGGACTATGAATGATTTTATTATGGTTTGAATAAAATACAGGCACAAGCAAGCATTAACTACAGAGATTGAGTCTCTGCAAAAGGGAAGCTGGGTGTAGGAGCAAGCACAAGGCCAATCAGGACTTAATATTTATTCTTCAGGTATGTTTCTGCCATCATTGATCAGTTCAAACTAATTTACTTATGAAACCAGTGGTTGCCAAGCTGATAACTGGAACAGCTGCAATCTCTCATTGGTCTATAACACTGAACAAATACAATATTTTATTTAAAAAAAGGATTTGGGTGGTGGTTTTGGTACTTTTTTAAAATTATTTATGTTGTATTTATAGAGTTGACAGCCTTTAAAATGAAAAACTTCATAATTTTCCTGGTTTAATTTGTTTGCTTGTTTGTTTGGAGTGCCAAGGGAGTGCCTTTGTGGTGCTGACTACAGCTCTCCTCTGCTTACTTTATCTTGGAGAAATCATGGGGTTTTTGAAAAACAAAAATGAAGCATAGTAATAGTTATGTAAAAAAAATTGCAGCCTTTTTTTGCATGTTTATTCTTAATATTTTCTTCATGCTTGGTGTTTTGGTAGCCAGTATTTTTTAATTCATCACCATAATTTTTTCTTTCATGGTTTAATTTTCTTCAGTCCCTTAAAATTAAATGAATTAAAGTATTACTGACACAGGAATTAAATTTATGAATGAAAAATGTTTTCAGATGGTAATTCTAATAAATCACTTCAATTAGCACTCAAGAATCAAACAGCTGTGGTATCCAGGTTTTAAAAAAGAGCTTTATTAAAAAAAAAAAAAACCACCAAAAAAACCCAAAAAAACAAACAAACAAAAAAAACCCCATCTTGCCATGTGGATTTGCTTATAATATCTGTCATTAAAAAACTCAAAGAAAACTTCCAGTCCCTACCCAATGAGGTGGCCTTAGAACCAATGTCTGCTAGAACAGAGCTTTATCATTTAATGCCTAATCTAAAAAATATTTTCATATGTTTTCAGGGAATCAGGTATAACAGATCATCAAAAAAATAGTTACAGGATTAAAATAGTTGTACTATTAACTGAAGGTCAGATTTACTTCTTGTAAATCTGATCTCATACATTTCTATCGGTTCAATTTTAATTAATTCTAATTCTATTTTATGTTTTTTCTGTCACATAATCATATGTTTCTATGATTTATATTTTTCTTGTCCTTCTTTCAAGTTACATTTATAATCATGACAATATAAGAGAGGGTATGGCAAGCATACTCTCTCTTATATTGTGGATTTTTTTATCCTTTATGCAATCTTTTATGTCTGTACTTTAAAGATTTAATCAGACCAATTAGCAAATTATTGGGCTTTCTTCATGTAAGCATAAATAACACTGATGATGCCACTTAGTTATCATGGGCTTTCAGTGATTGAAAAAAATAATTTTTATGTTAATTGCTTGATAATCAAGTCATTATTAAAAAGTCACTTAAAATTGAGAAAATTAGGGTGGATAGATGGAATTGTGCTTTCTATTTAAGTAGTGCAGAAAGTTCAAGAAATTCCATCTTTTATCATAAAGTAGTTATTTTTGGAGCAGCCACTATTTTAGTCACCAAAAAGAAAGATTTCGCTTTTTGTATTGTACAATACATGTTTTGTTGTTTTTTTTCTTAGCACTGATGAGCAGAGTATCTGTAACTGTAACTTTACCAGAGTATCTCAGGTAATCATTTGGACCATAAGAGTTTTGTACCCAGTCTCTATTGATTTTCCTACTTGATTCCTCTTTTGTTTATATAAGCAAATTTTTAAAAACATTTAAAATTTTGAGTATCTTCTGACATGGGATAAAATCATATAATACCTTATATGTAGCCTTTCCTGCAGTAACTCACACCAGTTTTCAGTGGGGCAGTTTCTGAATGCTGCTGCTAATCCAGCAGTGTATGAAAGATAGATCCAAAGTGTAGGATTGCAGATTTTCTGCTACTGTTCCAGGTATTTGTAATGATGTGTTGCAATGCAGGGGTCTAAATAACTTTCTACTTTGTGAGAATGGAGAACTGAAATGTATTAAAATTTTTCATTTTGATGTCTATTGTACAAACACGTGCCTGAAATTCCAGTGATGCTTTTAGCTTATATAAGCACTTTTTCATCTACAAGACTCTATATTCTGATATTATTTCTTAAATTTTTTTTCTAGTTTGATCACACTTCAATATTATTGTATTTTAATATATTTTGTAATAACTTAATAATCATTCATGCTTGTTCTGTAAATGACAGCTAAAAGTTAAACATGTAAATTATTTTTCTGATGATTAATGTATAAGCCAGTATTAACCTGTATAATCTGTATTAACCAGTACAGTCTCTTTATGGCAAGATTGGCCCTTTGTAACATCTCTGTCTGGGTGAGAAAGTGAATGTATTGTCCCTTGACCAGAAATGAGAATATGTCACATTTACACCTGGTTGCCCTTTCTCTTCATGCTTTAAGGTTACAATTTTTAACAGCCAAGTAAGCTGAGCAGAACTGCTGTTTTCCTTCAGAATTTTTTCCCAGTCTCCTGCGCAGCTATTTAATTTTATTGATGGTAAGGCTTATTGAGGTATAAATGAGAAAAGGCAGCATTTCTCAGATCACAGAAATTAGTGAAAGCACATGCATGTTTGATATTTACTCTGAATGTGACCATTTGTTTAATATGTCCTACTAGAAAATATTTTTACTTTGGTTTGTGTAGACTATATTACAAAATGTCTGTATGTTTTGAGGGGTTGAGTTTACACGTTATTGAATCAGCTGCAGCAGCTTTCACAGATACATTAATTTAACAAATGCATTTGTAGTTAACTGCTCCCTTGACAATAAACGGAAATGATCACCAAGCCCCAGAGCTAAAAACCTGTCCAGATTATCCAAGTAACCAATGCTTTCTAACTGAGTTTCAGCAGCTCATACCCTTGTTCACTGTGACAAAGAGGTACTTGTATTACACAATTACTTTTGAGAAAAGTACCCAGTTACTCTGGGGCCCTGCTGCAGGCAGGCAGTCATCTCCCAGAGATGCTGGTTTGTCTAAGTGAAGGAATGCCTCTCTCACTAACATGCTCGTTGTCCAAATATGTCCAGAGTAATAGAGAACCCTTCAAATCAACCAGCATGTTATACTCACACATCTGTTTGGCATGTCACCTTCACCTGAAAAGGACTTCCATGCAGAGTACTTATAGCAGTTCTTGAAATATCAGAGAAGCATCACTGGTTTTGGTTAACTCAATGAATGAAGGATTCCTGACAGGTTGGGATACTTTTCACTAAGCATTTGCATGATACATTTGCCATGCTCATCTGGATGACTTCTGCACAGAGAAAATTTTTGGTTTATGAACTTTATGTCACTTTAAATTCTTTGGAGTTTTTAAGTAGTAGTGGTGTACAAAAAATATGCCAAATTTACTATGTAAAAGTAGAAAATAGTCATGCCTTAACTCCAGTCAGCAACTAAGTAGCATGCAGCTTGCACCCCCAGATACTCTGACCATGTGGTGGGAAAGAGAATCAGAAGGAAATCAAAACCCCAGAGATGAGGTAAGAACAGTTTAATAATTGAAATAAAACAGCAGCAAGAGGAGTAGTAGTAGTAGTGTTCTGCATCACTGCTGTTCCATTATTCCTATTGTAATGAAAAAAGAGACAGCAAAATGAGACAAATAAAACCCAAGAGAAAGAAGTGAGGCACAATGCTGTTGTTCACCACTTAGTAATGCCCAGCCTGTTCCACAGTAGTGCTGGGCCCCTCCTGATCAGTTTCCCCTGGTTTGTATACTGGGCATGACATTCTGTGCTGTGAATATTCCTTTGGCCAGTTTGGGTCAGCTCTGCTGGCAGTGGTCCCAACCAGCTCCCTGTGCACCTCCACACTGGCAGAGCTTGACTTTTGGTAAGCACAGTTAGGCAACAACTAAAGCATCACTGTGTTATCAGCATGATTCTCATGCTAAAGTGAAAACACAGCACTGTTCAGTGTCCTTTCACTCTACTCCACCCCAAGGGATCTGTTATTAACAGGAACCTCAGTAACCCTTCCTCCAGAGGCAGGTTTTAACATTAAATTGGTATCAAGGACAGTCTAGGAACATTTCAGCATGTTAAACCACGTGAGGTTCTTGCTGGCTTGCATGGCTTGTCTTTTAATCTCCTGTTCAAATTACTTCCGTTCTTAACCCTCAATATTTTAATATTATGCATTGTTATGTTTTTCAAAGGAATAGATGTACAGTTGACACCTATGGTCTTCAGGGACTGCAAGGAACTTGGGTGCAAAGAGATCAGGTAGCTTTCAAATCCAAAGACTCACTTGTATAACAGGCCTTTAGAGGAGTTGCTAAAGGGTAAGGACCTGTAGATTGAGTGTTTCTCTGCTTCCTTGGCAGTGAATATGCTGTATTTTACAGAAAGGATATTGCAACTGGACCGTGATTGTTTTGTTCTGATACCTTCTTTTTCTTGCAATTATCTGTTAAGATGGTAATGTACTTTTCATTGTCTGATATTTAGAAGCTTTTATTTTATTAATTTTGGCTTGGATAATTGCAGCTATAATTTGGAAATGCTCAAAATTTCTTTGTAGGCAGTCTTACTAGTCTACCAACAAGAGACCTGAGGTTTTTGACTGCAGTGCTAGGAATTTCTGTAGACTGTCCAAGACTCATGAAAGAAAAAAATAGTTTCTCCTCCTCATGTAGGATCTGAACATTTGACGGCTTTTGTCTGAGTCGTTAATAGATGGTTTTCCATATTCCTTTATAGAAAGAGCCACTTAATTGTTCTTTAGATTCCAGCTAATTAGAGCATAGACAAATAGTTTGCTCATCCCAGTATGAAGCTGGATGAACTACATACTTGGTTTTGCTTGGGCAGAAGAAACTTCTTGATCATTCATCATGAATCTGAACCAGCAACAGAGTAAATCCATGAGGCCCTGGAGGTCAAATTGTGGAATTCTTTTTTTTATATGTCTGTCAGGAAGATTTGTCAGCAGTTATCTTCCTCATCTTTCTATTCTAACCCACTTCATATCATAGAATCATAGAACTGAATAGCTTCTTCCAGAGCTTGTTTAAGAAAGGGCAAACAGCCCTTTCTTAAGGTGAGAAGGGAATACAGCAGCCTCAGTAGTGTGCTGATCAAAAGCTGAAAAGAGTCAGGTGGTTTTTTGGATGTTTTTAACTCGTTGGCATGGCCAAATAGTTAAAAAAGTGAAAGGATGGCATTCAACATATTTATACTCTGGGACCCTTTAGCCCTGATGGAAGGAGATACTAATCCAGGATGCTTCCTTTTCCGGTATGCTTCTTAAATAGACTGAGGTCTCTAGATGAAGGTCTAGAGTCCTTTATTTGCAACATAGACTCTGATTGTCTTTGAAGTATTTCATATTGGTTAATTTTAGTGTGTCTTCAGTGGCTTTCAGTTTTGTCCCATATTCCTGTGTAGATATTATTATTTTGTATACTATCAACAACAATTTGTGCTGGTACATGTAGTACCTAGATATATATAGTATATGTCTCATGGGTTACTGTAGCCTGGCATTTTAGATGGATAACTTCTATCCTTACAATTTCTGAGCTGGCTGTGGCTGGAGGCATTGTTGTCCTTTCTGGTAATGAAGCAAAAAGTGTTTGAAATCAAACAAAAAAGCCAGTTAAAAAAAAAAAAAAGACAATAGAGATGAAGATATGCATAGGACATCTGCCCCAAGTCATATGCTAAAGGATCTTCGCTTCAGAATATGGAATACAGTACAAGAATTGAGTGTGGGAGTAAAAGTGAGAGTTGTGTCCATTCTTTCTGTGATGTTGAAAAAAAATTTAGATGGTTAGGACCAAAACACTTGCATAATGGATGGTTGAAAGGAAAAATCTATTTCCTGTTCAAAATCTGTGAGAAAATACTGCTGCAAATATTTTTGACAAGATGTCAGGAGTAATTTTAGTTTTCTAGTAGTGTTCTGGCTAAAGCAAAATGTCTTATTTGAAACACAAAGCTCAATATAACTGTAAATCTTCAACAGCTTTGATAGAACATATATAAAAGTAAACTTTTGTTGATAGATACCCCACTTTTTTCAGGTAATGCTTTTCCATGTACCCTGAACTAATTGAAACTTACTATGTTTCTATGAGTTTACCATGAAATACTGAAAACAAGATGTTTTTAATACCAGCTTCAGGCAAAATGGATCTCCTTAGAATAATAGAGTTCTCCCACAGTCCTTGATTTCCTTTATATGGCTTCCTCTAATGAAAGCCAGTCCTATTCTCAAATACAGTTTGAGACAGGACTTATATGAGGGTTTATTAATTCTTCTTTCCACTGGAAAAGAGCATTCCTGACTTCTGACAATAGCCACCGTACTGTTAAATATAAATATATTTTTATGATATCAGAAATTAATGAAATTTGGCTCAAGATTGTTCCCCTATTTGGCATTGTAAGATAAATTATCTTTAATTGTCTTTTTCTTGAACTGCTGCTATAAAGAGGTTTTCTATTTAGCTCAACTGGCAAATAACCACACTGTTAGAAATATTCCTATTTTTATACATAAGGCAACATATTTTATCTTCGTTGTAAAAAACAGAGTGCTGAAGCATCTGCTTTCAATACACTTAAAAGGAATTGCATTGATGTTTTGTTGCAGAAAGAGCAGAGTATGTATTTTTCCTATATGAAATAAATGAACTGATGTTGAAGCTGTGATTTTTTTTAAAAGCCATATGTAGAAGGCAAATCATATTTGCCATATTTATTTCTGCAGTAAACTATTATTGGCTATGACACATGTCTAAATGTATGATACACAATGTGCTGAGGTTCATTTGGAATCTTGATTTTTACTGACTTTTCCTGAGGATTTTTAAAGGATGCTTATCCTTCCATGTAAGGGTTATCTGTATGGAGCAGGCAACCTCTTATTCATGGCTTGAAGCCCTTTGATCTGCTACAGATAGCAGCCTCTATCATTTATTTTGAGCTTCCCACCTATTCTGGAAGGCTGGACTGATTTTCTTCTGTTTCCTGCATTCCTGTTGGATGTTTTAGAAGTCAGAATTTCAGCTGCTTTCCTGAATACTAAACACTGCTACAGTTTTCTGAAACATGAGTGTCAGCATGAAAGGCCTGGAGAAGTGTTGAGACATCTTTCTGGAGGACTAGGAGGAAATCTTACTTTTGAATTGAGTGATGGTAAAAACCCACTCAGGGTGCTGTTATGCAACACTTTTCTGCAATTTTTAAAATTTCAAACTGAAATGTAAAGTCTGTCTGCCTGATCCTCACTTGTAGATAAATACAAAAGGAAGGCAACTGCATATAAAATTCTTCAGATAAATTTAGTTCTGCATCTCATTTTTGCACATTCAGGAAGTTGTTTTTGGCTCCTTGTCACATTTGAAAAATTCTTCCATTTTACTGTGTAGCAACTTACATTTTCAATTAAAAAAAAAAAAAATTAATGACCATATATTGTCCTACATATTTATCTGGCCTTTATTCATAAAGATGCTTAGGGAGCTGTGTATCTATTTCCAAATCTAGTCACGTGTACAAACATAGATGTTAGAGTTAATACTCAGCTCAAATTGCTTTCACAAATATGAGCTGTTACTGTATTAAGAACTTCATTCAACATTTAAAAGTCTTCTTTATATTTTTTTATTTTCAGGATATCTAACTTGTAATAATTTCTTTATGAGAACTGTAAATCCATTTTCATTATTCCCTAAAGGTAAATTTTTCCTTTTTTCTCACTGGAATTACATACAGTGAGTTTGGGGTTGCTTTATGGTGTTATATTTTTTTTTTAATTCATGTTTTTGCTTAGTATCTATAACAAGCTGAAAGACTCATGAGCAGCTATTTTTTGCCCTGTATTATTACAATTAATATTATCTTTTAAATACAATACAATTATAATTAATATTATCTTTTAAATAACTCTGAAATCTTTTATAAAGCCTCACAGTATGTTTAGGAAATACATGCATGTAATACAGGGGGAAATCTACATTGACGATACATGCAATTGCATTTTTCCAGCAGTCATAAGATCTAGTGTAACCATTTGGTTGTTGACTGGTAGATTCAGCACATAGCTTTAAATGCTTGGTTTTATCTTTGATTTTTAGTAGTACTGTTTCCAAAGGCATTATTTTAAACATTATTTTCCTCAAGTGTTTTTTCCTATGTAAAACTTTATTTAGCTTATGTATTTTTTTGTATTAGGAGAGGTACCTTACCCTGGTGTCAGACATTTTTGTTTCCTTTTTTTGTCACTTGATTAATGTATTACACTGTTTTATTTACCTGGGTCTGCAGTTTTGGAAGCTTTTCATGGATTATATCTCTCCTCTACGAAAGAGTAAAATTATTTGTTTTCATCTGATTTTTTTCCTCTTGAATGCCAGAGTGTGTGTTTGTAGGGGATTACAAAGTATGGTAATAAATTGTTAATTTCATTATTGTGATTGTCTTCAAAGACCACTGCTGAAGTGTTTGAGAATCCTTAGGAACAACTTATTAAGAATCTTTATGTGCCTTTGACTCTAACTTGAGTGCTTGTAAAGATTAGTGGCCACTTCTATCTTCCTTGAACTTGTTGGGTTGAGAGGCCTATGAAGAGTTATTTGAGTGGGGATTTGTGGGTTTTCCGAATAATTTTATATGAGGCAGAAACAAAGTTTAGAACCATGTTATATATAAACCAGGGAGTATATTCTTATTTGTTGTTCTTCTAATACTCTGTTATGCTAAGAGGAAAAACATACTTTAAAAGTTCTTGGATGTTTGCAATACATTGTTTTTTTCTCCATTACTTCAATACTTGGAGAATTTCTTGATAAAAATTTTATTTCTTTACATATTACCCGTCTGCGTAGCTTTTCTTTTTGTTGTTAGTTGAAGATATAAATTCTTATTTTATAACTCTTTCTAATAAATCTACCTGGTTAATGATGTTTTCCAAATTATGTAAGAAATCAAAAACTCCCACTGTGTGAAAATAATCTGAAAATCCTTTTTCCACTGTGTTTGACAAACATCACTATTTTCACCCTTAGTAATCTTCAAACTTTACACACGTTAAACAAGATTAGTCTGGATGAGTACAAATGAAAATGATTTTGTGTGTAACTTGACACAGTGGACCCTGGAGGGGAAAAAAGATGATGGTTAAGAAAAAAGAATGAATAAGTTCCCATTCCAGCTCTTCAGTTAGCTGGAGCTCCTATCTGCAAACCCTTCCAAACCATCTCAGGCTACAGCCACCTTTGTAGGGATTTAATTGCCTTCCTTGTTGTCAGGGGATATGCTACAGCACACGGTGATTATCTGAGACAACCAGAGGAAATGGATGCAGACACTGAGTTCCATCTCAAGAGCTCTTTCTGTGCTGCCACCCAAGGCTCCTGTTAAACCCTGCCTCTTTGTTTTTATGTAAAAAACACCCCAACCCCAAAACCAACCAAACAAAAAAACATTGAGCTTCTCAGTTATTTTCACAAACAGTATCATAAGCATATATTCAGTGTGAGAACCTAAGGTGGTGAAATTTTGTAACTGGGTAAAATAAAAATGTTTATTATAGAAATAAAATAATCCTGTGGACGTTCAGTTTTCAGTGGGGTTTTGATACATGTAAATGAAATAAGAATGTGAAAGGTAAGCTCTTAGTGACAGGACATGTTTTCATCTGCAGTCGTAAATCAGTTGTGAACATTTAGATTATATAATTGTTTTGTAGGAGTATAGGTTTATCTTTATTTCAAGGTTTAAAATTATTCTAACTGCTCTTGGTTTTAAATCGGTGCTGCAATATAGTAAACAGACCTGTAAAGCTATTTGACAGAGGTCTTTTTGGAGGAAAAAGGTGCTATGTAAGTAGGCAGTACAATATTTAATAAGTATGTGCAAGATAGTGCTTGTCAAACCATCCTGAAATCTCTATGCCACGACTCAGAGTCTTACTTTTGAAGTAAGGAGCCCAGAGGGTGGCAGTGAAGGCAAAGTTATCTGGCTTTGTCCAAGCATTTCTCACAAAGACAAGCCATGCTGAAAAGTAGAGACATTTTAGAAATCACCAGGTTACCACTGGTAAAAAGAAACTGGCTGAGGGGAAAAGGGAAAATTTTTTTTGTCTCCAATTGAGAGGCACAAGAGAGACACACAAGAAACCAAGATCTGAGATTACTGTGATCACTGTTGTATTTTTTGCAGGGACAGACAGTGTTTTCATAATTTCTTATACTAAAAGAGAATGATAATGGTTCAGAACAATCTGTTGGGAGTTGGTGGTAATTATTACAGCTGATGCCAACTGATAGCCAAGAATTATGGCTGTTTCTTGATACCCACACTAACAGAGTTCTTAAAGGACAGAAAGGTTTTGAAATCTGGATTCAACCTGAATCCAGTTACATGTGTTTCAGTTAGCTCTGTCTCACTTGCAAGTGCTTAGCATGATCTCAGTTTCTTCAATCATGTTAAAGATTGTGGATTATTACTCATTATATTACTGTAACAAAGTTTTATGGATTATTTTAAGATGCCTTTTGTGTTGCCTCCATTTCACTGAAATGCTGTTCCTGTAATTATTCAATTAGCAACTTTTGTTTATATATTGTTAAATAAAATTAATTAAAATTCACTTTAATACAGGGGCTACCGTTTTTTAAACACTGTCAAGTAATTGATAGTAACTAGTTATGTATCTTGAAATCAAGCTGAACTGTGTATAGAAAATTCACACTGCTTCTAATCATTGTAATATCCCATAGAATGCCTGAGTCATGATGTCTGAAAGGTGTGTATGTTTGAAATTGATTACTTCTGATAAATATTGAGGAGTAGTCTAAAAAATTTTTTTTCTCAACTTTTTATGTTACTTGTACCTCTTTGTGCTGTAGTCAGAGTGTGACTGCAACCATGTCAATCTCTGGCATGAAACAAAATACTGTATTCATAGTTGTGGCAGTGCTTCCTAAGAGAAAAATAGCATCATTTTATGGACTGGCTCACAAATGCCTAATTTATGTACACAAGGTGGCAGTACTTTGTTTGCGGGTGATAGTAAGGGGTGGAATTATAACTTCTAAGACTTTTTCCTCTATAAATATCTGCATACATTATTTTACTGGTTTTATATTTTTATACAAAAAAAATGGGAAAAACCTACATTAACATAAGGAGAAATATACATAGATACTGTATATTGGGTATGTTTTTATCTATGTTACTATTTAGAAATATTAATGCATTAAAATACTTTTAAATACATTTCTGAAGTTCTAATATTTCTACTTTGAAATATGTACAGTACATAGATTAATCTTTATCTGAAAAACCTAGCATTAAAAATATAATAAAGAGGGCAAACTGGGACATAATAATATAATTTTAGTCTAAATTTGTGTCTGCTTATTATTTGCTCAGTAGTCTACAGTTCAGAAGTTTTGGCACTGCAGTGATCATACCTGACTATGTGATGTTATCAGAAATACCTAAATCTTTAAGAAAAGTTGTTAACCCTCATCTAGAGGTCATTCAAATGAAATGTAAATATTCAATTAAAAAATCTTTTCTTTCTTGTACCTTTCTGAGACAGTGGGCTTGTAACTGTAGTATGCAGTGGAAATTAGTCTTTTTTTAGCCAAGATTCATAATTTACAATGCAAAATGTAACTGGAAGCTAAGAAAATTACAACAGGAAAATTTCATTAGGAAACAGTCACATTTTGCGCTACTTACAATTTTGGAAGGTTCAGAAAGTCTTGGGTTTTGAGATTCAAATATATAAGCAATGTTTTTGTAGGAAACAAATACTTTGAAAACTTCTTTCAAACGTGTAACTAAAAAATTAATTTGGTGGTGGCTGAAATCAAAGTTAAAGGTATGGATACAAATGTGTTCTCTGGTTTTTACCTGTGATGGTCTACATCTTGTCTGACCGCACTGGGCTCCTGCTGAACTGAGGAATTATTGGCTGGTGACAGGTGTTAATTGATTGATGTAGTCACAGGAAAGGATGTCATGTTGGTTTTCTATGATCTGCTACTTCCAGTTACTCCTCCACCTAGCATAGAAACATTATTTTACACTGATTTAGTCTCACTGCTGTCCCAAACTTCATCACAGAGAAGGTAAATTTCATTCAATAGATTAGTGGGGATGGACTTAATTTGAAAATGCTCAGACTTTGTTTCATCATGAAGAACAAAATCACGTCTTGAGGTACCTAGGGTGCAGTGAATAATTCAACTAGAGCCACACAAACAAGTCACACAGGAAATGGGAATCACATTAAAGCCAATGGAGAAGAATTTGAGGTGTATGAACTCTGCTTACTGATACGTCCCTTGGTCTTACTATGACAGAAATATGCTGAACTACTGTCATAGTTTTCTAAAAAAAAAAAGCAGTAAAGATACCAAGCAGCTTAGTCACATGAATAATTCATCCAGATAGCAGGAGGAAATAGTAAGTGAGCTCTTCTAAATCCAGGATTAAACCTGAAGTTGCTAAAATCAGAAAAGGCATTAGGATTCCACTTACTAATGAAGTACCATAATGAAAAACTCATGCAATTGTGTAACAACTTGCTAGAATGGGAATATGAAAGGTCTTGTTCTGCTTTTTGGGGCACAATTTGGTAATTATTTGTTTTAGAGGAAACTGATACATATCTTCAAGCAGGTAAATAATGTTAATTCATTTCTTTCATGGCCCCAAGCAAAAGATTTAGCCTGCCATATCACCACTTATATGTTTCCTGCTATGTCCAAGACAAATGTTAGCTAAAACACATCTCCATAAGCACATTTGGATGCTAGCTGGTGCAGAAAATATTTTAAGATTTTGTCAACACTTTGAAGTAACCAGAATTGGAGGTAATTAATTCTGTCAATGAGCTACTTTGAAGGCCTAGTAATGTTTGATGCCATTACCTTGAGATTCTGTACGTGGAGTTAAAGATTTCAAACTACTTGCCATAGCAAATAATTTTGCATTTATGATTTGTGGACAAATGTCACATGTTTTTTTTCCCATGGGGGAGGTCATTCTTTCTCAACCAGAGTCATCCTATGTACTTCTGCTGAAAGTACTAGACAAAAACTGAAATTGGAGGAACAGGTGGGAACTTAGCTTTCAATCCAATATGAATGCATTACTTGTGCTTTGTGAATCACTTTGGCTGACTATTTACCTCCTAATGAAATTCCAATCTTGCAATTAGAAAACAAGCTTTCAGTCCTTCTGTGGATATTGGGAACCAAAGACAAATACAAACTCAAATTGACCGTGCTTATCATAGGTACAGACAAGTTAGTAAGATTAAAAGTAAGGTTTTTATCTAGATAAAAATTTGAATTAAAATGTTACAGGACTGCGTCTAGCAATGAGTTACCCACTCCTTTATCTGTTCTGCCAATAATCTAGGAAATACTAGGAGCTTCCATATGAAACTTGAAAACTAGTAATTTAATCAGAATTTAAGAGAGTCAGAACATAATCTTTTAAAATCATTGTTATCAGTACAGTCTGTGAATATCTTAGCATACAGTGGATGGTAAAGAAAACAAGATGTCCTCTAAATACAGATTTTGTTACTAAAATCCTGAATGGGCTTCAAAGATTTCTTCTTACATTTTTTTTCTAATTTGCTGCCACCCCAGTAAATGTGGTGGTAGTGAGAGAAATTCCGAACACAGTGGATGTCAGAACAATTTGGCAAATGGTATCTGTTTTGAATTCTTAAAAATGTGAAGCATTGTGTTAGACAGTGGATATATTTGCTCCAGCTGACCACCAGCATGCTCTGCTGTGTTGCTTACCTGTCTAAAAAAGGTCAAAGCAAACTTAGTTTGTACATTGTTCCTTCTGTGATTTCTCAGTGTTGCACACATGGAATATATGTAACATTTTCCTCCCCCCCACTGTTTCTATCAAGCGCTCACACTGGTTACACTGCTTTTCCTGACTTCCCCTGGTGAGTGGGGAAATGTGCCTGTGTTACTTTTATACACAAATGACTTCTTGCACAGAGGGACTGACAATTCCAGCTCTGTTTGACCTGGTTTAAGTGACTGCCAAATTTTAGAGCTATGATTAATAGGAAAACCCTGGGTTTTTTTCTTCAGAAAGCTTTAACTATCAGCAAAATTTAGTACTTCAATGCAATATAATATTACTATGGGAAAGCAGGGAAAGGTAGATCTGCAGTTAGGTGATTTCATAGAATTTTATATATATTTTTTAATATTGGTTTGCTAGAAAAATCTATGAAAAGATAGTTATGTATAATGAATTATGAATGCATCATGGAATTCTTGCCTGAACTCTTCAGAGGGACAAAAATGCACCACACAGGAATTTTCTTAGGTTTTTTTAATATGTAGGTTTTAATTAACTGCATAATTTCTCATGGTTTAGGCAGTTACACTTTTGTGGATATAGCTGGATCAGTTTAAGAAATCATTTGATGCTGTTTGTGGTTGTCCTGCAGCAGAACATAATAGTCACTGTCATAGCTGAAGTGCCATGACGGAATCACATGACTATTTCTGTACTGTTTCAGTGCAAAGTTAGTTGAGGCTTGCTGGGAAAACATGTAAACTTAGGCTGTCAAGCTTTAAGATATTCACACCAGTGAACTGAGCATTCAGCTAGAGGATGATATTGTACCATTGGGTTTCTTAAATGCTTCTGAAAAGTTAGGAAGAAAAAAATATCAAATTCATATAATTTCAGTCAAAATCATTCTGCTTATTTTTAAGTTGAGGTTTTTTCTTTTGTTTTGGGTGGCAATTTGTTACTTCTGAACAATTTGATAGTATTTGGGGTAGCTAGTGAGACAACACTGAGATGTAAGTGCAGGCAGGTAACTTTAAGTCATGTTTCTTTTACAAAACTAAAAGCTATGCTATGATACAGCAACTGAATAATTACTAATCATCTGAATTCCTAACAGAATCAGAACTATAGCAGCAAAACTCAGGGGGCCCTAAGACAGGAGGGAATGAAAAAAGTCTTTTCACTTATTTCTGAATGTGTTTATAATTGCTCAGTTATGAAATTTCCAGCTATTGAAAACTGCCATGTTTTGTCCCTTCAGTTTGAAGGGACACAATATATTCCTAATATTCCTCCTAGATAGATTATTTTCCAGTAGGATTGCATGAAAAGTTACCTTCTTAAGAATTGAACAGCATTAGGTGAAGTTTGTACATTATTAGGTGGTATTAATATCTGCATTTAGAGACGGTAATTGGCAATCTATTAAGATCATGATGCATAGAAAGACATAATGCTCTTCCAGCTTCCAATAAATATATTTGCTAGTATATTCTCTGAGTTAAAAGGAGGCAATTTTGCTTCATACAAATTAAATAGAGCATCATCAAGCTTGCTTTCTGTTGCTTTATCCAAGCAGTGTACCAGTAACAGAAGCTCTAGCCAGACAGCCACATGGAAAGAAACTCATTATCATTTCATGAAGAGCTTCTGAAATTTGCCTTTAAACTGGTTGGTTTTTTTTGTCTTGCATTTATTTGTTTGTTTCTTTGTTTTTAAAGACATTGCTATCTCAGTGCATTCTTCCCATTTAAAACGAAGTTCTAAGAACCTTAGCATTCTTACCAAGATTTAGACAGTAGTTCATGGTAAATCAAGAGTTTTAAAATTTTAGCAGGCCTAGATATTTTTCCCTATGCTTAAATTTGTACACTAAAGTATTTCCAGAAAGGTATTATGCATGAAGTATTCCAGATTTCTCATACAAACTTTGCTGTGATGCTGCCCTTTGGGTGAGACGTGAGAACTGCAGAACTCAGTTATTGCCCTCATTCTGCAATCTCCCTTCTTTATAGCATTTGTCAAAAAATGCATTGAACTTGATTTTTTCTTTCATCAGTTTTGCTAACTTCAGCAGAATTAAATGAATGTAATAGATCTACCAACTTGCTGTAATTCTTAAAGTATAAAGCGAATGGACCCCAAATCAATTCCATAGAAACATGAATTATGATGAGTACTGGTTTTTATTTTTTTCCTCTTTGATTATCTTGGCTCTTCTCTTTCTCTGTCATTGCTTTGTATAAGCAAAAATTTACTACAAATTTGAATGTCCTTCTGCAGTAGAGGAGAAATATCAGATGTGATGATAAAACTATTCTGCAGAGAGCTTCCTAATTTCCTGTAAAAGACTTCACTTCTTCTGCTGTCTAATGGAAGAAATTACCTATGTAAACCTTGTTCATCTCGTATAAATTTAGATCATAGCTCTCAGGAATACTGCTGTTCCCATTAATAGGATGGAGAATATTTATCAAACTTTTATAGGGACTTGATGTTTTCACAGAACTGAAACTTTGCAGTATTTAAAACATCTGTTTACAACTCATTAAAAACTAGATTTATGGAATATGTTTCCATTTTGGAAAGGAGAAACTGAGGCAGAGGTTTTGCTGTTTTTTTAAACTTAGCAGGAGAGACCCTTGATGAAATCCGTTCTCAGTCCCCATGACCCATTGACCATTATCTGCAGTGTCGTTTCAAGAAAAGGCAGTCTTTAAAGCTGTACATTAATGAATACCTGGTAGAGGTTAGGGGGTTCTTTTTTTAATTAGAAAAAAAGTCAGAGATACAAAGGGGTTTGAAAGGGTAAATCTCAATAGATAAGATCAGCTGCCTATGTGCAAAGCTCAGTGAAGCATATATCAGCCCCTGTGGTATGAAAATAAAGCAGTGAATGTGGTGAAATACTCTCTCATATGTGTGTACTCCTGGTTGAGACCAAGAAGTACAGAACTGTATAAATACAGTATTTTATTTTCAAAATATCAGGTGAAGTTTTTTTTCATTTTTATGGAACTATTTTAAAGTTTATCCAAGCATTCTAAAAGCACACTTCAAAGAACATTTATGGGAAGTTAGAGCATGGCAGTACAGTTGCCATTTCTTACTTTTGCTATAATAAACTTGGAAGCTTTTGTTGAAAAAAAAGAAAAAAGGGCTATATTTACTCTTACTCTATACTAAGTTTAATGGAATAGCACAAGACTACTTACAAAAAAAGAAAATCTATCAAAACTGAGGCCACTGTAACTCCAGGAAACATCTTGAGGCCTGAAGCAGGTAAATGTAATCTCTAAAACCTGAGGAAGAAAAAAATCCACTGCTGTTCAAAGCCCAGTCTCCCCATGCATGAAATGGTGCAACTGAGCTGGTGTATGCCCTTGTGTGGTTTGTACTGGGAGGGAGAATTATAGCAATACTTCAAGGTTTTCTTCTTTGGACTGTCTCTTCTCCTTTGCACTTCTCTGAATTTGCAGCATATGTGGTGGTCTGTCTCTGAGCTTCATTCTGTGTGCAGCATCATTACTAAATGATTTCAACTAAAGATTCAGCCATAACACACATTCAGAGTCTGAATATCACCCCACCCTCTTTGTACACTGCTTTGGCAGTGGAACTTCAAGGTTCTTGTTTGAACTCACAAGGATTTGCTTATTTGTACAAAAATAGAGTCTACAATCTGCAAACTACCCATCTTGTCTATAGCTACTATGCACTCTTTATTTTCTAAATATGAACATTTTTGTATTTAACAAATAACATTATGACAGTTCCCTTACAGTTGTCTCAGGAAAAGCCACCATGGCATTCACTGTATAAGGAAGTAATATGTATGCAACTCTTCTACATCAGTACACTAATCATAAAATCATAGAATGGCTTGGGTTGGAAGTGACCTTAAAGACCGTTTCACTCCAACGTCCCTGTCATGAACAGAAATACTTTTCATTAGATCAGTTTTCTCAGAGCTCCATCCGATTTGGCCCTGAAGGTTCTCTGGCCAGCCTCTTCCAGTGCCTTACCATTCTCATGGTAAAGATTTTCTTCCTAATATCTAAACTAAACCTACTTTCTATCATTTCAAAGCCATGCCCCCTTGTCCTAACTCTCTCTGAATGCCCTTGTAAATAGTTCCTTTCCATCTTTCTTAAGAGGTTCCTTCGACTACTGGAAAACTGCAGTTAGGTCACCCTAAAGCCTTCTTTTCTCCAGGCTGAGCAATCACAATTCTTTGAGCCTTCCCTCATAGCAGAGGTGCCCCATCCATCTGATCAGCTTGGTGCCTCCTCTGGACTCTCTCCAGCAGCTCCATGTCCTTCCTGTGCTGGGACCCCAGGGCTGGAGGCAGCTCTGCAGGTGGGGTCTCAGCAGAGCGGGGCAGAGGGGCAGAATCCCCTCCCTGCCCTGCTGCCCAGGGGCTCTGGGTGCAGCCCAGGACACACTTGGCTCTCTGGGCTGGGAGTGCCCATGGCTGGCTCATGTCCAGCTCTCACCCACAGCACCCCCAAGTCCTTCTGGGCAGGGCTGCTCTCGATCTGTTCATGCCCAGCCTGGGCTGGCACCAGGGATTGCCCTGACCCAGGTGCAGCACCTGAGCTTGGCCTTGCTAAACCTCATGAGATTCCCATGGGCCACTGCTCGAGCTTGTCCAGGTCCCTCTGGATGGCATCTGTCCCTCAGAAGTGACAACTGCACCACTCAGCTTGGTGTCATCTGCAGATTTGTAAAGGGGGTACTTGGGTACTTGATCCCTTTGTCTGTGTCATTAATGAAGATAGAAAATAATACTTATCCCAATGTGGACCCCTGAAAGACATCACTTTTCACTGATGGCCACTAGGACTCTGAACTATTGACCACTGTAGTAGAGTAATTCAACAGCATCCTATCAGGAGTGCAAATATTTTGCCAGTATTTTAGTGGAAAAGCTCATCTGAAACAGTTCAAAAAATAATATATTGCTATTTTATAATACAAAACAATGTTTACTAAAGATTATGCATGGGCTTGCTGGTAGTGAACACTTCCTTGGTTTTCCTTATGACAGTAGACAGGCTCCCACAATAAATGTAGGAAACTATATTTGAAGTGCTGTATCAGATAGGCCTTTTCATTTAAGTCTGAATTCCAAAATATTTTAGAGTTCTTAAAAAAGTAAGAGATGCCATTTAATTTTTTTCAAGACTTAAGCGTGATTATCTGTGGCAAATCAGACTTATGAGGGGTTCCAGGTAAGATTTTTTTTCCCCTAGTAGTTTATTTCTGTTAAATCCATTACAGTATCTAGTTCCTCCAAACAGAAAGGAACTGCAGACCACCTGGAATACTACTACATGTAAAAGATAGTGGAATTACACAATTTTCTAAACTTCTCCTTTCTTCGTTTAATTGCTTGCTGGATTTATATTCATTTGGGGTAAGAGGAGGCATTTAATTTTAGATAAGACTACTAATAAATATTTGAAAATAGATATTTATTGCTGAAATACAGGGCATAATAGCTTAAGCAAAGAGCTGATTCATTTATCTGTGTAGCTCTCTGATTGGAGTTTGCACGCACCTGGCTAACTCAGAGCGCAAGCAGATGCTGTGGGACTTGGCTGCCCTCACCTTAGTTTTTTGTAAGCTCCAGCATGAAAAAAATCTTGTCTGTTTTCCTGTGCTGTAAGTGGCAAATCTGTTCAGCAAACCTTATTTTAAATTACATTGATTTTTCCAAAGAATACCTCCCTGCTAATCACAACTTAATGACCTAAGATAATTGCTGTTAACTTGTATAACTAGTGACACTTTGCATATTGGTTCCAGACAAAAAGTGCACTTCAAATTCTTGTGCTTTTGATAACAAGTCTTACACTGTTTTGCTGTCTCTGCGGTTAATATTGTTTCTTTTAGATACAGTTCTTGGTCTTAAAACGAAAAATCATTTTAAAACATATATTTTAAATATGATTCAAAAATGGCAGTTACAACTGTGTACAAGGGTAACTGAAAAACAAGTAAAAATCATACTTCTTATTAGTATAAATTATTAGAAAACATACATTGGAAGAGATCTATTGTTCATAATGCAAATGAAATGATCAATGAAAGAGAATCCTGAACCAAGAATATGCGCCCATCAGGGTATTAAGTTCATCATTTATTGTTACGACGTTTTACAAGGGTTTATAGATCAGTCAGTAAAATGTTAGTATTTTCACTGGTTTAGCCTTTAAATTATTCTTTCCTAGTGCAGTGGGCCTCAGATTACATCAGTGTCTTAAGACTATATATGCTTCTATGGTCAGAGGTTTGGTTTTTTTACAGGAGAGATTTGGTTATTATATTGCATTACTGCCTTCCATTGGAATACCTAAGTCATCAAAACCAATAGCTTTGAGTGTTATTTCATGTACAGCTAATTTTTTCTGCCTGAATTTAATGCTTGAAGTGCTAATTTTTAGGGAGCATAATCTATTTCTTCATGAGAGGTTTATGGTTTCCATGGCATGTTTTAGTGTTCTTGTTCTTTCCTAGCTCCATCTTGCTTCCCAGTATTGCTGTTGGTTATGATTTGAGGCATAGCAAGGTATTCACTTGACTGCTTAGAGACAAATACAGTCAAATACCAGAGAAGACTTGCAAGCAGTCTGATGTTAATTTTGAACCTTACCAAGGTGGTATGTTAATGTTTTGGGGATTTTATACTTCTTTTGTGGGTAAAGCTCACTCGCTCCCTCAAACTGTAGACTCATAACCAGTAATTGGCAACTCCAATTAGCTCTGCTCAGGGCTGAAGAGTCTCAGAGTGTAACAAGGTCTCCCTGGACTACTTACACTACATACACTGTACTCGTATTTTCTCATTAGTTCCTTTCAGTTGCCACAAATACAATTTTCCAATGTTTTCAGATTTAGATCAGAAATATAATAGCTCTATTTTTGTATACAAACACACACACACATATATATATATAAAATACATATGCACACACACATACATACACATATATGTATGTATATATATTAATACAATAATTTTTCATAACTTAAGGATCTGTGTTATCTTACAGGTAGAATCATGCAGTTTACTTCATTAACCTTAACCTTTCACTCAGGGTAAAGAATGTAGGGATCAATTGGCTAAGAGAAGAAAAATTACAGGGTTTCAGATTGCTTATTTTTCTAGTCTGTTAAGAGTTTTTTTATTATTTTTAAGCTCTTAAGTTTTGGGAAGTCATAAATCTTGACTCTGAGAAATCATTTCATGTATTTATATGTGTGAAGTTTCAAGAATATGGTCCTAAATTTGAAGTTGCTGGTAGACATATCTGTGTTTCAGTCATGCAGTTTTATGACTTTTGAAGAGACGTGTTGGCAGAGAAGCTTTATACCAGTAACTCTTTTTAGACCTAAGTAATTTTTCATGTCTACAGACCAGGTGGCAAGAGCAGCATACCCAAGGACATGATAGTGGATAAAATTCTGTAGTTTCTGTAAGAGGCAGTCTTAGGTTTATTAGTCTCTGAATGTCATGAATTTTGGGGTGTTTTCAGTGTGGATATGTTCAACATCACAGTGCTCAGTTATCTTACATTTCCAGTTATCTTGCAGACTTCTGTGGTCTTGTAACTCTATTTTGAATTGACAGTATGTGGGTACATTTTTAGTTATATTCTTTATTTCATATTATCGTTTGATTGACTGGTTTATGTCAAACTAGTTTGCGTTTTTTGCCTTTTTCTTGCTTCTGATAGCACTGTAAATTTCACAGTATGCGATGTTAATTTCTTACTTTCCAAATCAAATGCAATAAAACTGAATTGCCCAACAGTCTGTCAGAGAACAGCATTCATAAACTATTGAGTGGATCTAGGGAAAACTTGCTGTAAGCATTTATTGGGTAATATTTTCAGGTTTAATAAATAAGCAGTGTCTTCCTAAAATTTTTTATGTTCTCTGTTTTGATATTTTAATGTATTACACAGTTCTAAATGATACTCATTTGCAAAGTAGTAAGTGAAAAGGTTTTGACATTGGCTAGCTCTGATCCAGACATGTGTATTAGCAAAGCTCTAACTATAGTTTTATTTCTTTATTCCTTGGCTCATTTTTGGTAATAAGTTATTTTGAGTGTGAAAATCTCTTTTCTTTCTGGATGAGTGTTTATGTTTTAATTTGTTTAGTATTTAGTTTATATTTTAATTTGTTTAGGCCTTTAATTGATAAAGCCCTGCTTAGTAATGCTGGGTGAAGAGATTTAAGAAATTCTCTCAGTGTTGGCACAGAGCTGTTGCCATCATGTCCATGTTAGGTCCCTGACAGAGAGGGGATAGTTTTATGGGGCTCAGTTTTCTGGTGTGCTCACTTCTGAAATTTGCCACAGCTTTAAATAATTTTTCTTCTTTTTTTTTTTTTAATCAGTATAATTCTGGCTTGTTGTGTTTCTTTCTTTTTTTTTTTTTTTTAGGTTAGGCTTCTTTGTTGTCTAATTCAGCAACATCATAAATATAAATACTTTCAAAGATAGATATGACAATAATCTGACATCATTTTGATGGATTGTTGCAACAGAATTAAGATGATCCTTGCTTTCTAGGAAAGGTTAATTTGATTTTTTTCTCTTAACCTTTTTCTTTGCTGTCATGGTTAACAAAGATTAAAAGGTAAAAGCAATAAATACAACTACTCTTATTTTTCCTTACGTTGTAAAGAAGTCAGTTTTCACAAGCAATTATGTATTGTGTGACTGTCTATAGAGCAGAGGCAAATGAGGCAATATTAAGTGTTTCTCCTGTCTCTGAAGGTTGATGTACATGAGTATGATCTATAGAAAGGGTAATAGAAATTAAAACTGGAATTAGATTGACTTATGCAAGGTGTGGAAAGCACACAAAAGCACATAAATTCAATTAAATATTTTAGCTATATATCATTTTTTCTCCAAACTAGATGTGCCATTACCTCATTCTTCAAGATGTTAGATATTTTTCATATTGTCAAAAAACAGGAAGAAATAAGGCATTCAAAGCACCACTTTTTTTAGTAGCCTTTTTTCTTTTTATATTTTGGTGGGCTTTCTTGTCTCTTTAATGGATATAGCTGAAGACTGTGAAGATTTTCTTTTCCTAGTAGGAAAAAAGTGAAGACTATTTAATTTAGACTCTAGGATGTCACTGAGAACAGGACTGGAGTCACTCAAGCCACTTTAAAAAACTTTAACCCTTAAAGCTGACACTATCTGGAAGTATTAAAGGATACATTTCTAAGGGCCACACAGTCAAGTGCTTCTGCATTTGTGGAGATAATATAACTTTGACTCTGACTGATTGAAAAGGTGTGCAATTGAAGTTGTAGAGAAAATTAGTTAGTCTTTTATGTCATTTTGACTGCCTTGTGATGGTATTTTTAGCCACTGATTGCCATACTTCATTTTTGTTATATTAGTTGTCTCTTAGTGGGTAAAAATGAGCAAAAATAATTTGAAAACCCTTAGATTCATTTCATATAGTTTACAAAATATTTTTTAGGTTCAGAAATTTTATCCAAGAGTAAGAAGGTTTCATAATATGATCGCTGTGGTAAATGATATATATGATTATAAAAGCTTGTTTTAACCTCAGTGTCCATTGAGTTTTTGATTGTATCTTGTTTGCTGAAATGCCTAATGAAAATGGCACTAATGAAATACATGATAATGATTTTCCTTTTATTCATATTACCAGTAATAGCAATAAAATCTCATTATTATGAAGTATTTTTCTGGAATAAATAATAAAAACATTTTCTCATGGTTTAGTTATTTTAATATGCCAGGTAGCAAAGATTACCTGGCATATTAAAATAAACAGACACAATGTTCTTCAAAATTGTGTCTGACAGGAACACAAGAAATTTTTCATGTATAAAGAATGTGTTTAGTGCTCTAAATTTTACCATATTTTAGGAAAATATGTTGTTCTGAGGTTATCTTGTACCAAAAAAGCATAGTCCTGGTGTAAATATTTTTTTCTTTGTGTATTCATTATGGAAGATAACCTTTACCTAATGATAAGAATTGCAAAAAATTTCTAAATACTAGTCTCTCACAATTTTCCAGGGTTGAATGTTTATAGTAGTGTTAAAGAAACTTTTATTAAGGTGCTCTGTCAGAGGTGTGATGTTCATGTATAGTATTTAATTTTCATTGTACTTTTTAGAAGAAGGAAGCAGGGAGAGGACAAATAGGTATAAGGGCTATTGTTTAGTTATTGCCTTAATGCAAGCTGTAAGAATTAGGTGGTTGCTTTTAAAGTCTAGAATTCCCAGCATGAACCGTTAAATCAGATTAGGAGATAATCTATTGGAGATGGTAAATGAAAGAAAAAGGTTTGTGAGGATTTAGGTGTATCTTTCAAAAGTACGATAAATTCAGCAATACTTATTTTCGTAGAAATTGGCAAGTAAATTAATTTTTTGTAATGTTCAAGGGTTGATTTAAGTGTCAGAGTAAGTGATTAGGTAATTGACCTGAAAATTAAAGTCAAATATATAGGATCAGAAGAAATTCTTACAGTTCATCTAGTAAAATACACTTTTAAAAATGTATCTATGTAGAAAATAGCACAATAGTCATGCTAGCTGATCTAATAAACAACTGATCTACATTAATAGGATTGAAATGTATTTTATGATTATGTGATTACTGACTTGGAAACATAGTATAGTAATATAGGCTTGGTTACAGGTACATCATAAGCTCACCCAATTTCATTAATTAATTCATATTAATTTTCTTGCTTACAAAAATCAAACAGCAAGAATAACATAAAAACCTCTATGTTTCATTGCATATTCTTTACAGTTATGATAAGGCAAGTGAATGAGCTGTTTTCTCATCTATGTGAGCTTCTCCAGCAATGTGTTAGAACACCATGATCTGTAGCATTTCATGACCTGATGAATGCTGACTCATGCAGTAATCACTGAAGAAATACAAACATGAATTTAAAATTACAATTTATTATATTTTGTCCTTGTTACAGTGCATTTATAGTTCTTCCCTTAAAGAAAGCTGTCAAAGCTTAAAATTTGCAACAGAAACTTGCCAAAATAATAAAGAAATGGGAATTCACATTTGTGTATTTTTCCAAAGTGCTTGTCTGTATACATTTTGAGAAACTCATATTCAGAGACTTAGGGGAATATCCATATAAAGGCATTCAATTTAAAATAATATTTTTCTGTAGTCTAAACATGTAGCCATATCCATTTTCAGTAAAATGTATGGATCCATTTGCAAAATGAAGAAACTGAGATACAGTATGTTTTATCTGTGGATTGTACTCTTGATATTTAAAAGTGATTTACTGCCTAATAACAGTAATTTTACTATGTCTTCCAGATGTGTGGAGGTAATTGCCAGAGAGGGACGGAACCTGAAAGAACTGTATTTAGTATCCTGTAAGATCACAGACTATGGTATGTAATATACCTATATCTTTATTTTTTGTGAAGATTGAACTGGAGTTCACAGGGACTGCTATCAAAAGTATTGGAAATGTAGAGATAAACATTTTCAAAACCTTTACCCATAAAAATAGGAAATTTATAAAAAGTGTTTGACTTGCTTAAAAATATCTGTGGTTGGGAGTATGAAATTCAGTGTATATATTTGCTGCAAAGTATCCTTATAGAATTGGCAGTTACTGGGCAGACTGGGTAGCATCCCCTTTGAATAGTCTTGCAGACCAGGAGAACACTTGAGAGAAAATCAAAAAATATATATGTGTTTCTAGATGATGTAAAAGCATAACTAAGCAAGCAAAAATGTAGATTGATCACCTGTTGTAAAAAATTTGAATGAGTTTGATGGTCCTTTAAAAATGCTGTTATGGTAAAATAGAGGAGCATCTTCAAATTAAATGTCCGCTCTGATAGGCCACATAGAAGGACAGATTTTTCATTTAGAATAGGAAAACTTCTAATGCTTGTTTGGAAAGGCTGCTTTGCTTTTTGAAATAAGATACTGACCTTAAATAAGACATTTATTTTTGCCATAGGGCCAGATTCTCAAATGTCTATCTCCCACTTACATGCCTAAATTTCAGTAGGATTTACAAACTGTATATTTGAGATTTTTATTTCAGGCTTGCTGATTTTTTTTAAACTTTACACTGCTTAGATTTTAATAAAGAATTACTATGTCAAAGTGATAAATTACCATTCCAGTAGTCACAAAATCATTCTTGTATTTTCCTTTTCAAATTCTACACTTCACTGGGGTTTGTATTGTGCATTCAAGCGTATGTGGTTCTGCAGAGTTCTGCTCGCCTTATGTCCGCAGTACTGGAAGATGAGGCCACCATGCAGCTGCTGCAGCTGCAGAGCTTTGAGCACAGCAAAGGAGAGGGAACACAGGCCTTTACTGCCCTTTCCTCTGGTCTGCTGTTGTTTGTATTTCCATGGGCAGAGCAGACATTGTCAGAGTTGAAAATGGATTTTCTCACCACTTGTCTGAGATGAATTTCTGAATTTGTGAAATGTCTTGTGGAAATTCAAAAGGAATGGAAGGAAGGAAATTGTCTGTAGAACACAAGGTGATAATAATGAAGGTGCTTCTTGTCCCTGCTGAAGGGTGAGAGGTGCAGGACAGGGTCTGAAGGCAGACCTGTCTCTTCTGTCTTTGTACTGGAGATCTACAGGCCTGACTCTTGTCCCTTCTGACACTCACAACCCATGTGGAAAGAGTTATCATGGGCATAATGGAATCCATGTCTTGAGGATCAATAATTTCTCAAACTGATTTCACCCTTCATTTACTGCAGTTACTCAGAGGAAAACATGATTTTTCCCAAAAGTAGGGAAACAACTGAAAAACTGAAGCAAAGAAACCTAGGAGAAAGAAAACCTTGCTTATGGAAGAATAAAGAGAGAGAAAAGGAAGTGTCCGTAGCTAGACGGAAGGCAGAAGGTGTGTCTCAGAGAATGAATGAGTAGAAAATAATTGTAGCATTTGGCTGATTAGCTCTATCCAACCTCAGCTTCTCTTCTGTATACTTAGGCCCATCTGTCACTATCATGTTGTAATCTGCAGTCAGTATCATGGCACTCAGTTACTGGGAATTTGAGAATATTTTCTGTTGATACTGTTGCTACTAAGCTTTACAATTGCTTAAAAATTCAACTATTTTTGCTATTAAGGATCCAGTAAAACAGCTGAGATACTGACTGATTTTTGATACATTATTGGCTAATTGATTAGCATTATAATCTTCAGCATGTCTCAGCATGCCAACCTGACAAATAAATTCTGCTTTTAATATGAGCTGAAAATGCAAAACAAACCATAACAAAGTAGAATTTATAAGCATAATTTATGGTTTCTAAGGAAGTCAAGATTTTGCCGTAGATTAAAAATGTGATATTTAGTGAATGTTTAGTAGGTAAACAAGAGTGTTGTAGGGTTGAGCCAAGCATAACCCTTATCTCATTTATTTTCTGGCAATTGAGTAGAAGATTTTCTCACATTTGCTTTGATGGCTGGTAAGTTAAAAAGTGAGCACCTTACAGTGTTGTGAGCTCTGTTCATTTTTGAACCTCCTTTATCAAAGGATCTGTCTCTCTTCTCAAAGGGAGAAGAGCAGCTGCAGGCTTTTGAGGCCCTCATATCCTCAGTGGAGGAAATCAGCTGAGGAGCATGTACCTGACTTCTCAGGGAGCCTTTAAGGTGGTGTCCCATGGTCTTGCAAAGACTTAACCACTCATGCAGTTCTTCAGGCTCCATCAGAGAGGGTCTGAGGCTCTATGAGGCTGTGACTGCGTGAGAGCACATTGTCCTGTGCAACCATGCTCTTGTTTTTGATAATCCTGAAGGTGAAACACAGAGTTGTCCTTGCTTTGATAATTAAAATCTTGACACCAGGTTTGTACAGATGCAGGATTTTGAAAGCCCTCATTGAAACTGTTCAGTGGCAGGTTTTTTATGCTACGAAAGTTAGCAGAATTTTGATGTTTGGGACAAGATCATAATTGCTTAGTAACTCAGCTGGGAAAAAAAAAAGTAATATTGCTAATTTCCAGGAAAAAATTTAACCATGTGATACAATAATTTATCAATAATAACTTCAGTAAATAAAGAAAATAATTACAGCAAAAACTGTTATTGGTTTCCTTCAATTAACTCAATAAGGTATGTATGTGTGAGGTAATTTCATGTCCTCTAGAGAAGGCTGTGAAGTGCAATCTTTGCCATTTTATTAATTTCCTTCTTTTGTTTTCCTAATTTCTGCATAGGATAGATAGTATACAAAGCTACCAGGCATACATGGTTTTTTAATGTCATTAGTATTTTTAAAGTGCACTAAAATAACTACATTTTATTTGGAAGCCTAAAAGATTAAATAAAAACCGCTGTACTCTAATAATGTATCCATTGGTGGCATTCCTTTCTCTGACATTTTTCTGACCAGAAAAATATTCTTTGTAGTATACAGAGAGATCAGGATTCAAACAGGAATTGAAGTATGTATACATGCTGAGACCTGTTAACTGATGAGACAAAAAAGCATTCTTTATTTAATGTTACATTCCAAAATGAATGATTTTGTATTTTTGTATACAAAAAAAATGTGTTTTGTTTACTTCTGAAAGAAATTATGTTATTATACCTGTTTGTAGGTCTAGCATAATTTTCTCAAATGTATTTCTAATTAATGATGTCTGTTGGAGTGTTGCATGCTAGAACATTGACACCTAGTTTAAAAGTTTCTTTACATCCCACACATTTTTAAATGCTAAATAATCACTGGAACACATCTAGACTGTCAGGACAGACTGAATTACTATAATCTTTGAGATAAACACCTATTTGCCCAAGAGCACAGACAGGGTGAAGTTAAAGCTAAATATTAGTTCCTCATGATGTTTCTCCCTTTTGTTAGGCAATCATGAATTAAGCATGGATTGTCAGTATTATCTTTGAATTTCCTGCCTTTTGTTGATTTGTGTCACAACCTTAACTTTACTTAAACATAGCAGGTTTTGTATTTAAGCTTTTCCTAAGAGCTGGTAAGGAAGCGGGATTTTCTCAACTGTGGGGAGACTGTGTGTCAAATGAATTAGGTTGATGTGAAGATGCAGAGTGGTGAGCTAGAGCAGCAAGCACACACGGAATTGTGTAACTGTCTCTTCAATTTTACGCTCTAATTCTGGGTTTTATTGATATCCTTAGTGCTGGGAATTTGTTTTAAGTAAATTATTACTTATCAAGTTTGTAATAGTCCAGAGTGCTATGCACTCTGAAACACAAAAGTGAGATTTTGTGTTCAAAGATGAAAAGATTCAATGAAACTAGCCTGTGAAACAGGAGTAAATGTTTTAAGGGTCTTGCAGTAATGCTAAGTATATATTTACTAAGAATTACTTTACAACCAGATTCTTTTCAGTAGTGAAAGATAAAAGTCTAATGCTTTACTTCAACTTTAGAAAAGCAGTCAGACCAGTGTTTCCTCTATAGGTGCAGAAAATAATTTCAAGCTTTAAATGGTAGACTTCCACTAACAGAACACGGGAGGGAAAAAAGCAAATCCAAACACCACCACTCCAAAAAATAAACCTAAAGAAGTAAACTGTGAAAAATGTTTGAAAAGAAGTGTTCAAATCCAGCACTTCGTACAGCTGTGCCTTATAAAATCACTGAAGAACTTTCCGAAGAAACAAAGTGCCTAAATAGTTATTACTAGGAGTGTGGTCAGCAGAGTGCAGGGAATAAATTTATCTCACAACGTTGCCTGTTGAGTAACCTGCAGAAGAGCACAGTTAACTTCATAGTTGTATTGTAGAATTTCCATTACCTAGTAGGTCTGAATTTTGCGTAACTTAAAAAGTCTCTATTTCTAGCTGTAAAGAAATTGCACGAAGTTTTTCAGAAGAAATGCTTGGCGCAAGGAGGTGAGATGAACTGTGGTCTTTTGCTGAAAACTCTAGGATTCTGAGTATTGAAAAAGAGCTCACTAGATATGCAGCCTTTTTCTTTTCTAAAATTCCTTTTTCATATTGCCTGTTTTCAACATTTAATGATGCATTTAGTGTCTGTGAAGACACCTTGGGTTTTTTTTAAGGGTTTTTCTTCTGCTGAGGGTGTTTGCTGAAGCAAAAAAATGAGTTTCAACAAACCATAATGGAATTATATAGTTTTATATTAAAATGTTATAGATAAGGCATAGCTGTTACAAGTAGAAGTCTGGAGGAATAAGATAGCATTTATACTGAATCAAGTCCAATTGTCACAAGAAAAAAACATAACTGTAACTTACACTTATTTTTCATAACTGGATTATGGATGCTTTTCTCAGAAGTGAGATACCACTAACAATGTTAAAGTAGTTTCCCTAGATACTATTAAATTCTAACGTTTAAATACTTAGGATACATAAGCTTTCTATTTTAAAATAAAATATTTTAATTATCAAGGGATCAGGCTGTCCTACTGGGAGTTTCTTGCATTTTCTCTCCAATACTTAGCATTTGTCATGTAAATCATAAAATATAAGCATAGTATGGGTATTTTCACAAAAAAGAATGTTTAACATCCGCTTCTCACTTGGATTAGCAAATCTGTCTAAGGCTTGATCTCACAAAAACTTTCCTAATATTAGCTTTTTTGAATCTCGTTTTAAAACACCGTGTCTTCTGTACAAAGTAACTTAGAAGGCAAATGCATTTTTTGGGGAGATAAGAGCAGCATTTTTGGATAGACAGAATGGAACAGGTGGTGAATACATTTCTGAATTTTAAATATTTCATCCTACTAAATTCTCTCATTCCTCTCCTGTGTGTGGTTCTTTCTCTTTTGCACTCTTTTAGTGATGCAATGAGAGCAAGCAGTGGTCACACTGACAACCATGTTTATGCTTGTAGGTAAATGTACAGATAATTTTTTAAGGATCAAGGCCTCTGTTACCTCCTTTAGTGGTGTTGTATGTGTTATGTATATATGTATGTTTGTGCTTCTATAAAATGGTGGTACAGTATTACAGTACATAGTAGTATCTAACTACCATATATATATACATATATGTTGCTTTCTTATAAACTTTTACCTCTTTCTTTTCACAACAACATTTTCTCTTTAGTTATTCAGAAACCTGAATTCACTGAAATAAGTCAGCCAGATTGTTGATGTTTAGCGCCAAATTTTGAGATTGTTTGCTTGGTTTTAGTATTCTTTTTCAGTGCATAGGTTGCAACTTTAACTCAAGTAGACTGTAAGAATTAAATTACCCGAAGAGTAAGTAGGTGGCAAGCAATCTGTACCCACTCGTATGTATTAATGATACTTCCTTTCACAAAATCTAGCAGCTACTAAAGGGGTTTTATTTGCTTTTGTCATTAAAATGTTCATTTTTTTCTGAATCCTGAAGGATATATTTCTGTAGAAACCATTGTAATTATGAGGATCACTGAAAGCCTATCCTGGAAGTAGAGATGAGTTTCAGAGTTTTATGTAGTTTAACAAACCAACAGTATTTATTATAACATGCTGCCTCTTCTTCCATTATAATAGCATTACTGTTTATGTTGGAGTATGCAGGGAGAAGTTGGGGTTTTTTACTTGCTTCAAAACCTCTGAAAATTTCCCTTCAGCTAGGATGAAAAATTACAGTGTAGAGATTTTGTAAGGACATTTTAAAGCTTGTTTGGTTTTTTGTTGTTTTAGTTTGGAGTAGTTGCTCACATAGATTCTTGGAGATATTGAGACCTAATTTTGTTTCCATAGGGGATCCTGTTGACATTGAAACCAAGAGACTTGTTAATGTGAGGCAAGATAGCTGCGTATTGATGTGTTTTGGGAATGAAACCCTATCAGAGGACATCTTTTTTCAGTTTGGTTCGGAACTTTTAGGAATGTTCAGGAGTGAATACAAAACTTTAGTCACCTGTCTGTAGAAATCATTAATAAGGAAAAGTCTAATTAAAACCTTATAAAAAGTAATCCCTGAAGCAGAAAAGAGCTCTTGAACAATGTTGTCAGCGCCATATATAATTCATAACTATCAAAACCCCAAATTTTCTTTTTGTGCAAGTTTTATCAGTATTCCCAATGTCACAAAAATGGCATGCAGTTTTCTTTAGAAGCTGATTTGAGATACCACTGTGCGTCTTCAAGACCCATACAGTGAAATAAATTACTGCAATAGCATATTTCTCAAATAATAGACAGTTGCAAATCCTTTGTCCTATGGTACATAATAAAGGATTTTCTGTATGAGCAATGAGATGAGACAAACTTCCAAACTATTTTTTGTCATCCTGGAAGGTGGGTTGTCCCCCTTAACCTGTACCTTTAAAAATAATGTGGTATAATAGCCAGATGGAGAAAGCTGGATATAGATGCACTTTTGAATTGTCAAGATGAACAGAGCAGAAGCCTATGATTTGTACTCAGTTTGTTCCCAGTTGCTTGTTCTGACTGTGGAAAACAGAGATGCATTGTACTTCAGGTTTGATTTGTCTTGTAGAGAGACCCACAGGTACTATTATTTTAATTTAAGCTTTTCTGTGGGAAACCTAGTGCTTTGCATTGTTATTTCAAGTCTTTGGTGAAAAATTTGGCAGCAGTTTATCAGTCATAATAGAAAGTTTAATTTTGTGCTGTTTTATCACCAGAGAGAAGTGCTTAAGTTAATCTTAGGAAAAATGCACCTCATTTCTGAGTTCCAAGACATATATTTCTGATACAACAAAAATTGAAATGGCCACAACCTCTTCATGTACTACCAGATATACATTTCCAGGTTCTTGCTTTATTTACTGTGTTAGGAGACTTTAATATAATATCAGACTTCCATTTAACTCAAGATCTGGCTTCTGTTCGCTGGTGTTAGTTGTATTTTCTTGTTTTGTGTGATCTAAAAAAGTAACATACAGCTTTATTCCTCCAGTGCCCATGTTAACCCCTGTATTACAACCAGCGTGCTGGGTGCCTCTCCAGTGAGTACCACACAGCAGAATATACCTACACACTTGCCTGTGGAACTCAAGGCTGATTTAAAGGGCAAATAAATGATTACATGTAAATTGAGCAGTTATGATCATATTATGAACATTAGGATCATTGTTGTTGGTTTGGTTTTTTCTTTTATTTTGATTTTGCACCTCCAAAGACTACCAACAAAATGTATTGTCATTTTTTACTTTCATTTCAAACAGTATCTGTTATGTCACACTGCAAGGAAGAATACCAATTCTAACAGAACATTTGATTTGCAGTCAGTGGTAGATTTATTTAACAAAAACAATTGTGAAACTTTATTTAGCATACTTTTATTTCTAGCTTGGATAGAATAATTTAATTTAAATATTTAAAACATGTAATATTTTCTGATAAACACCAGTTACAACTCACATTAACACACTGTTGCTATAATCCAGTTTTATATTTAGTTCATTGCACTTCTGAGCTTCTTTAAAATTTGCACCTAAACCACAATACTTGTTGAGTAGCTATTAACAATATACTTTTAAAAATCCATACATTTGCTACATTTAAAATTATTAATATAAACATAGTATTAGTCTCAGAGGGGATTATTCAACACTCCTTCTCATAATTCTAAATTTTAAAGCAGTATTTGTATTTTTCTCTGAGAGAAACAGAACTCAAAAAGAAGAAGAAAAAAAATTTACTAAGTCTTTTTCCATTCAATGGGTTATGATACAAAAGTCTTGTTGATATTTGTTATCATACAAGTAGAGAGTTGCACCATATTTTAAAAGGACTGATCGTTTGCAGTTGCAATTTATTTCTCCTAAATTCTAGAAGCCAGTTTTATGATCCCCCCCTTTTTGCTGCGCTATAAAATATATTTTAAAAATTACCTTTTAAAGTTAGTGTGTTTCTAACAGTGTTGCCTAAATAAAAGTTACTGTTTTCTAGTTACTGTTTTCTTCAGCTGGCCTCCAAAAGGGAGAAGCTCATTCACTGTTCTTAAACATAAAAACTGTTCTTTAAACTTAGCAAGTAATGAAGTCATTTCATCATAATTGCTCAAACTAAGTTAAATCTTTAAAAACATTAATTTCATGGTGGAAGAATTTCCTTTCCACATTCTGTTTTGTACATTCTCTTGCTGTGTTGTTGGATTCCAGTATTACTCAAATTAGTCAAGAAAAATCTAATTTTCGCTGTAATCTATCTGCCTGCCTTGAAAAATTAAAATAAAGTGCTTTGTAGACATACCACTAGTGGAGTTATTTTGAATGCCTAAGTTTTAAAAAATGTAATGATTTCTGTAGTCTTCTGTAGTAGAATTTTGCTAAGGGAATGAATACCTAGAAAAAGGGTTTTTCTTTAAATGTATGAAAAAATAGTGATTAAGATATTGGTGGAGTTGACTAGAATAAAGAGCAAACTAAATTGCTATTGCCACAGCAATATTATAAATACTGGTTTAGAGCTTTATTTTTTAATTTTAAAAAATGAAATGTTTAATTTAAACAGTTCAGTGTCTGAATGTTTTTAACAATTGGAAGGAGAATATGTATACAAATTCTAACTTTACTAAGTATCTGCCTTTTGACATATTTCTGAGGTCTCACTATGAATATGCATTAATAGATCTGTTATGTATAAGTATTGGATCTGCCAAATACTGAAATATCAAGTAGTACAGACTGGATCATTCTTAATTCATATTAGTTTGAAACATGAATTACAACTCAACAGCAAAATATGTAATAAAAAAATTTAATAACATGGGTTTTTACCAACTTGTCTAAGAGCTGAGGATGCATCCAAAAAACTTTTAAATTTATTTAGTAAAATGTAATGAGTGGTACTTCCCCTCTGCATTCCTGTAATTGGGATTCTGTGTTAGCTTTATTATGACAAAAGTATTTGATTTTTACATCTGTAATGAATTATACAAAGAGATTCATGCTGTCTCTGTAGGCTGTAAACTCTTCACAGAATAGAACAGAGTGTAGAAACTGTTCTGTTAGCAGTGGAGGGAATGTGATTCACTTCATAAATAATCAAGTAATCATTGTCCTTTCAAAAATTAATAAATTGACATAAAAATTATGTTTTGGTCAACTTCAAATATTTGAAGAGTTTTCTATAAAAAATTCTTCTCAAAGTAGCTTTTAAATTATGTATTTTAGTTTCTCATAAGTCAAGTGGGATCATTTTAGCTTTTGAAATGTCAAGTATCTTTCCAGAACACTCAGACAGTAGGATTGCTTTATTTGCAGTTCTCTTTGGCTTGGTGCCCTCATTCCTTAATTTTAGCTATGCATACTGAACAATATTTCTTCTAATTACAAGATGCCTAATACAGAAGAGTAGCAAAATATGTTCAAAAATGTAATATGGAATATTGTTAGCACAAAGAGAAATTAATAAATATGGTTAAAGAGAATTCTTGAATAGTGTAAGAAAACAATTGTAATAAATCTGAAATTCTAAAAAATGTGTGCTTTGGGATATTCTGTTCATTTTTACATACTTTGTAATAGGTAAGTGAAATATATTCCATGATGTCAACCAGTTTAGATACTTTTAAAAACACTATAAATATGGGAATGTTTAAATGTTATTATCTAGACATAATAATAGACAAATAAAAGAGTACAAATTTAGCAATGTTTTCAGTTATCTGAAGACATTAATACTTTTTTTTTTTTGAGGGGAGAGGTATGCTGGTCAATGTTTAGTTGTAGTTGTTTAAACTCTTTTTAATAGAATGTATCCTATATATGATGCAACTCAATTATTTTTGTGAACTCAGGAGCTCTAGGAACTTGGTAATTTTGCTATGTATGGATATTAGAATGAAGATAAAATGGAAATTTTTTTTCATACTACCAAACTTTGAAAGCACTGAAATTATAGATTGCATTTTGTGTAAATTATTTTGATATGAAGATATAGTAAAAGCATCTCCCTCTGCTTCAAGTATGAAATCAAGTATGTTTCTTGATTAAATCTGTATGTCTACATAACTAATAATTGTCTAGTGTTGAATTTGCACTTAAAAATGTGTGTTCTCTCAAATAGCTAATTAATTAAAGCATCTTGTTTTATGAGTATTTGAATTAATTCACCTTAAACAGGAGTATTTTCTCAATTTCATTGAAAAAAATTGCTGTCCTGAAGTTTAGTGAGCAACCAGTAAACAAAAAAATTCAAGTATGAAATCATCATTGTTTATTGTTTGTAAGAGTTTCTCAAAGGTCGAGGTCTTGCATTAGAGCATTAGCCACACTGTTAATTTGATATAATCAATAAATCATTGAAATTTTGGTTGAAGGAGACCTGTGTTGAGTCACTCAGTCCTGCAGGCACCCAGAGTGGGGATGTCACCAGCCCTTGATCAGGTCCACTCTCAGTGGCTCTGCCTGGATATTACTTAAAGACCTCCAGGGACAGAGGCTCCACCATGTGTCTCTGGATATTTCATCAGTGCTTCATTTACATGCTAAAGACTTTTGTTTTTTCCCCTCTAATGCCCAACCTAAATCTCACTTGCTACACTGTGGTCATTGACCTTGTGACATCTTTTGGTAAGCTGTGAGTCAGATTTGACTCCATCCTTTTCATAACCACCAATACAACTCAGATCTTACCACAGTATTGTATTTGTGGGAAAAAGTATGTTATTTTTGGATGTGAAACAAACCTGAAACTTAAAAAAAAATATTATTAACAAGTGTTAGCAAATAAGAATAGCTTTCTATTTCTTGGTTAGTCATCCAATGACTCCACCTATTAGGAACTTTTTATACTGCATATTTATCATACTGAATTTTTCCTTAGGCCTCGAGCATTTTGTTTCACCATTACATTTTAACTTATTATTTAGAGAAAAAAACACATGCCTTGTGAATGAATTAGATTTGTTTTCTTTTTGCAGTTAACATTGAAATGTCATTAAAAATCAGTGACAGTGTTATATTGCCTACAGCTTTGTTTTAGACCAATGAGGGGATATTGGGAAAAAAAGTAAAACCTCTTTCTGGCTATTTGGATATATGTACATTTTCATGTTGGTAAAACATGATTTCTTTACCTTTCATTTTGTTTTGAAATCAGGCACAATGAAGAAAACTCATTAATATTTGAGCAGCAATAAGTGCTCCATCATCCTAACCTGCCAGTTTTGCTGGTACCATCTCTATTATGAAAAGCGGAATCAAGGAGACTGTAGCATTTAACTGTGGCTGCCAAATAAAAGGATAATATAGCATAATTAACTATAACCAGTTTCTGGTCTGGTGCACCAAATGCCAAATTATATGCATTGTACATCTCCTATGTTCCTCTAACTTTTCATCTGAATCTCTGCTATTTCCCTAAAAGCATAGGTTTATACCATTTTTACCAGCAAAGTGGAAAACACCAGTAGAATGTAATCTTTATGGTTAGTCTGTACTTGCCTCTTCTTCATTTCTTTCACCACCATTAAACTTTGTTATCTGACTTGGTGTACCAGTTTTACTTGATTGATGTTTAAGAGGGACAGAAGTACTCTAAGCAATTGGAAGCTATTTTCAAACCCTTGGGGAGTTGTAGTCATAACTAATGATGTCCTAAAGTGGCCCTGCTATATCTACATTTTAGAGGCTCAGACAGAGACACATGAAACTGCTAGCTGGAAACATGGTATCCTTCAATATTTTGAATAGGCCAGGCAGAATGATGACACTATAAATGAAAAGGTATTTAAAGCTGTGTTTTTCAGGAAAAATGAGCTCAGAAACATATTCTAAATTTCGCTGCCTGTTCTTTGCTTTGTGCATTTTAGTTACATCACATTCATCAGTCAGAATTGCAGTGGGGGGTGTGTTTTGTGTTGGGCTTGGTGACACTGGAGCCTACGAGTGGTTCTTTGAGGCCATGTACTATAATGACTCATGAGGGACTTCTTTTATTTGTGCCCACTTGGGACTGTTCCTGTATATGCCAAGAAAGTGGAAAACATGTTGATATGGAATTTCAATGAAAAAGACCGACTTTATTTAGGGGATACTTTTGGCAGCTATGAAACAGTACCTACTTGATCAAAATCTTGAAGTCTCCATTTTTTACTGGTAAATCCCTGAAGTGATGCTTGTGTATGTTACTGAAAGAAGACAGAACACCCACTAATTTCACTTTGACTACCTAGATGATCTCTTTGTTTCTTTTCTGTAGTTTAAGGGCATATCAGTTCTTACTTTTCCTAGATGTAGTTCAACAATTCTGTGTAAACAGAACTTGTTTTTTCTACCATGCTGTGTTCTTGTCATATAATTAAAGGAGGAGGATTAAGAAACCATTCTGATCAAATGTAACTGCTAAGAAAAAAGAAGGAAAGAAGAAATTTAGTTTGTCCTTTAATCAATAAATATACATGTACACTTTAATAGAAACTGCAAACTGAAAGAAACCTAATTCATTGAGGTTACTACTCCCTCTGCAATATATATTTTCTTACAAGCTATGATTTATGACCAGTGAGATTTTGCACAGGTTTTGTAAAATAGACTGAAGATACACTGGTTTTGTGTATATATTTGTGTATATATACACAATACCTTTTTGTGATCTTATGTAGAGGGGTTTGCCATCAGCCATGTATTTGCACATCTATTTGGTTATCAAGGCATGCACATGCAGGTACAAACATGCACAAACACCTTGGATTATGTTTGTTTTTTATGTAGTCATAATTGAAGAAATGCCTTTAGAGTGCAGACATAGCACACATCTTACAAGGGTGTCTTTAAGTGGAAGGAAAAAGATTAGATAGCAGTATAAATAATTTTTTTTTTCATATTTGACTCCTAATACAGCTGAGCATTTCATAAGTCAGATACAGTACTGGTAAAGTTTGCATGCATTCCTGTTATTTTTAATCAAAATAAAAAGGTCAACAATGTAGTCTTTCTAGTAAAATAAAGTACAATTTGATTACTTTCTGCTAATGCATATTATGATTTAATTTGATTTTTAGAAAGAGGGAGGTCTCTAATGGAAAGGAAATGGACTGTATAAATTAGGTGTACCCTCTTACATTTACCTCTGTTCATGCAATTTTAAATACTTTGTTGCTAGTGCCAAACAAAGAAATAAAAACGTTTGAATTGTAAACAATACTGAGCACATATATATGAAATGCGCAAAACCTTTTTCAAATTTACAAAGTGCCTGAATCTCCTCACTGTGACATCTACCCAAAATTTACAATTATTTATTGTAAAAATAAATAGAATTAAAGCTCAATCTGAAAGCTGTGTGGTCTGAAGATACAACCTACAACCTGTTCCACAAGAACAGAGTTCCCCAGTTCATGGAGATGTATTAATTATATGTATTTTATGGAAAGATTGTTTCAGATAAAATACAGAAACTGTGTAATACTTTTTAGCATGTGTACACAAAGCTCTTCCTTAAGGTGGGTGAAATTACCTAGCTACACATCTCTGCTCCGTTCTTCATGTAAGATGCTTATGATGCTCTAATCATCACAGTTGCAACTTTGTATATTGTCACTCTTCTGATTACCAAAGATTCCAGTACTAGAGATTTTGCAGCACCTTGCAGTTTGCAGATAAAAAGTCCATAATCTTGAATCAGAATTTAACAAAGCAGCATTTGTGTAGTTCCTATGGGAAGTGGCTTAGAACTGCACACAGAAGTTAAGCTTATTACTGTACTTGATAATGGAGCTACTGACAGGTCTTTTGTTGAATGGGAGTAGGTGCACATCAGATTGTAAAGATGGAAAGCCTTGTTGGTTTTTTGTTGTGGTTTTTTTTTTTTTCTGACATAGACTTATCTTGAAGATCTGCTGATATCACATAGGGAATAAAAGCAGCTTTAGATGTATGAGAATAAAAGCAAAAGAACTCAAAATAAAACCAATCAGTCAAAGCAATAACATGTGCAGCTACAGTTTAGGGAAAAAATCCTTGGATTTTTTGCTGTCAGCTGGAACCTTGATCAGTTTAGGAACTCATAAAATGTTTTCTCTCTTCTTTTCAAAGTTTTAATTGATTATGTAAAACATTTTCAGATTCTGCAATGCTGAATACACAGTTTATACTACCTTTCAACTCTCTTGATAGTCTTGAGGCAGTCTTGATCTGTTTTGGAGACAGCAGCCATCACTTATATTTCATAATGCTTGGAGAAAAATTAAAAATTCAAGTGTTAACTCTGACTGTTGTAAATTTTGGATATGTATTGCTGAAATAAGTCACTTTGTATGAGGAATGCTACTGTAGATGCCTTCTCTCCTACTCCTGGCCTCTTTTCACTTTCCTAGTATTTTCAAAGTGCAATGCAGGTATTTTCAATCTCATCCAAAGTTAATAAGCAAACCACTTTATCAGAGAGCCCAAGTAAGACAGCAGGCTCACCTAATAATAGGTGGTGGTGGCCTTTAGGAATTAAGAAGAGGGATCCAGGGGTTTGGTCACTCCCACAGTTTGACGGACCCACATGGAGTTAGGATGTAGTTTCAGCAAGAGGAATGTGGGCTGTGACAGGGATAGATGGGGAACTCCGAGGTCAGGCACTCAAAAAAATTACAGAATATGGGATCCCTGGGATAGAAAGCATGCATGGATTAAAGCATAGATAATTTTATCTCAGGAAAGGAGAAATAGCAGGTATGGATTTTAGAGTGGAAGTACTATAATGCTCTGAGCTGTGAGAGGGTCTTCAGAGGAGTTAGGGGTTGCCCAGGCCACCCTTTTCTTGGGGAGAAGAATATACACAACAGGCATGTACCCTTATCTTTCTTGTTCTCTGTGCAGAAATGTTAATTCCTAAACCATTCAGCTTCTCTGTTCCTGCCAGTAATGTTGTATGAAAGAGTACTTTTGTAAATACACCCTCTTGCCCCCAAATTTAAACAGATGGAGACTAAGTACTAGAAAATGGCATCAGTTTGTGACAGTGCATCATATATTCTAAAGCTTTTCTTTTCATTGCATGCTTTAGGTGATCAGTGTTTCTAGTCAGTTAAGAGAGAGGTTTCAAAGAGTCAGATCTACGTTAAGAAGCCCTGGAACTTCTTACTATACTTCCAGGATGTGAATTGTCAGGAAGTGGTAGGATATTGGAGTCAGAAATTTGCACAAAGTCAGGAACTTTTCATTGATATTTTTTGTTCTTCATGGCTGTTGTAGAGTTGACCATTTACATTCACATTGTCTTTGGTTATGCTTGCCCTTTAGATTTGCTCAGTATTGTGGCCAGTTGTGCTTAATTTCTTTATCAGTGATCTGGACAAGGGGATCAAATGCCCTCTAAGTCATTGTTGATCCGTGGGAGGGCTGGAAGGTTCTGCAGAGGGATCTCAACAGGTGGAATCCATGGTCCAAGGCCAGTGGTCTGAGGTTCAACACGGTCAATTGTCAGGACCTCCCTTGGGTCACAACAACCCCATACAGGCTGGGAAAGAGTAGGTGGAGACCTATCCTGTGGGAAACCTGGGGGTGCTGGTCAACACCAGTGGAACATGAGCCAGTTGTGCCTAGGTGTCCAAGAAGGCCAATGACACCTGGCTCAGATCAGCAACAGTGGGGCAGCAGGAGCAGTGCTGGGCACCAGTGAGGCCACACCTCAAATTCTGTGTGAGGTTCTGGGCTCCTCACTATAAGAAGGACATTTAGGGGTTGGAACGTGTCCAGAGAAGGGCATGAGGGCTGGCGAAGGGTCTGGAGCACAAGTCTCATGAGGAGCCGTTGAGGGAGCTGGGGGTACTCACACTGGAGAAGGATGGGGGGGGGGAGTTGTCGTGTTCTAAAACAGAATATATTGTAACTAGGTGAGGGTCAGGTTCCTCTCCCTAGTAACAAGTGACAAGACAACAGGAAACAGTGTTGAGTTGAGCCACTGGAGGTTGAGATTTCTTCCTAAGTAGAATTTCGTCACCAGAAGTATTGTCAAGCACTGGAACAGGCTGCCCAGGGCAGTGGTAGTATTTAAAAGACATGTAGAAGTGTCACACAGGGACATGAGTTAATGGTGGACCTGACACTGATGGGTTAATGTCTGGACTTTCCAACCTAAATGATTCTGTAACCTTAATAGGTAATTTCATGTGTCCAGATATGAAGAATTTCTAGTGTCTTTATATTCTGAGATTGGGAGAGCTTCAATAAAACACCCATTTATATTTTCCATTTCAAGTGGCATTACAAGCATCAGCTTTACACATTCTTGCTTAGCAAGTACATAGAAAAGCAAGAATGTCTGCTTCTCTTCATTGGTTTTATTGGTTTTGCTTCCACATTACAGTGTCTGTAGTTTGCCACTGTTACCTGCAAATTTGCAGAAAATGTCTTAGCTTTTGTAGATTTAATCCTTTTTTTTCCTTCAGATATGCCCTGTGCTCTCAATTTTAATTTATTCTGAAGAAAAAAGTCCCTATTCCAAAATGACTTCTTTATGATGGGAAAGAAACTTAAAAAACTAAGTTGTTCATTCCATCTCCAAGTATGTGTTGAATTTAGCTTGCAGTATTTGGTACTTATATTTATCTTTTCCAAGTACCTGTTTTCCATCTTTCTTCTCAGAGAAAGAACAAGGGAAATATTTCAGCTGCAGTAATGAGGACAGAATGCATCTGAAGGTGGGGTTTGCTTTTCTTTGCAAATAGCAAAAGAATAAGAGGTGGGGAGTTCTAGCTTAAATGTTTACATGTGAATTTAGTAACTACAAAATCAGTAATCTGATTAAAATTAGATGCAGTACTTATGGGTTCTGTACAAACTCTAGGATACCCAACTTTTAAGCAGATTTCAGAAATATTGTATGTGTCATACAGTATTTAAGAACTGGTTTTGTGAGCTTCTTTTGAGTATCATAGTTGTCAATTTAAAATGGAATTAGCCAACAGACATTTTAAGATGCTTCTGTCTATACAAATAGCATTTGAGTACCAAGAGACCAATATTGATTGACACAATATTTGTTGCTCTGTCTAGAATCTTTGGCACCAATTCATTGTTCTTACTGAAGAAAACATAGGCTAAAATTACATAAAACTAAGTTAGGTGGGAAAAATAACTGCATTTGTGGTAGGGGTACATAATATTCTTGGAGCTATTTTGTATAATTATTAAAGTATGGATTGTTCTTATAAGTAATCAAGAGTGACATTTAAAAGGAGAAATAAAGATTAAAATTAAAAAATTGATACAAAAATTATGTGATCCAAAAAGTTCACACATTGATCTGTTACTCTAATACCTAAAATAAAGAACATAAAGCTCCTTTCTAATTTGATTCATGAACAAAAGAAAACTTGTTATAGGAAGATGTGAAATAATAGGAAAAACTCCTCATTGAAAGGACCCTGAGAAATAATTCCTTGGCTATCAAGGTCCAGGAGACATCTTTTCTGTCCTCTAGGCAGAGGTAAGCCTCAGCCTGTCTGGCAGCAAATAAACAGGGAAAATTATGCACGAAATACATGTCTACTTTAGATTCCAAATTAGGCAAGCTGACCTGCAGAGTCACAACTTCAGAAAGAAAAATGGACACAGCCTAATGTAAGAAGCTTTGCAAATGCATTAGTCAGAGAGAAGTCACCAGGAAAATAGGTGCAGCAGAGAGAAGGATTTATTTTTTCTGCTTTGTAGAAATTGGCTTCCTGAGGTTGTGGATTTGGATATCATAGATGACTAGAATCATTTGAAGCTTATCAAATCCCTCTCAGCCAGCAAAATAACTAAGCGTTAGAACATATGATAAAAAGAAGCAGACAGTTTTCATGAGAAAGACCATGGTATTTTGTACATGAAAAATGTACAAATTTAACTATTTTCATAGTTGCAGACATTGGCTTCACTGTGCAAGCATGAAGGCAGTAATTCATGCTGCTTAAGTGTTTCTCTATTGTCTTGAAAACTGACATCTGATATTTCACGCAAAATTCTGCATTGTCAGTCCAAGACACCTCCTTTTTGCAACTCTTTGGCTTCCTGAAAACTTGTAACAAAGTCAATGATGAAATCAGTTCTTATGATATTTACACTTGAAAGGTAAGATTGCTTTAAGTGATGGGATTTGAAGAACCTGAAAATTCATCTTCTTCAGATCTTTATATCTTCTTCTATACTGCAGTGGTAGTACAGTTTTGAAGTTCCGTCTGCCTTGGAATAAAAATCCAAGCCTGCCTGCCATGATTTCATGGTTGTCTCTGTAAAGTAAAATATTTTTCTGTTTCTAGTCTTTTAGTCTTGCACTGAGTATTTTTTAGTCAGGCTGTTGTTTCTGCCCACTATTGCTATGTTTGATTCCTCCTCAGCCTTTCTTCATGTGGGTAATGCCATTTCCTAGATTGCTTATTGCCTCTGGTAGGAAGGACAAATTATGCATGTTTTGAGATGCAGAATAATTGTCTACTAAAAGAATTTATGAAAGATAAAATTCAGCTTGCTGTCTCTGTTGAGAATGATTTTGGCTTTGTATACGAGAGTAAGTCAGAAGTGTGTGATCAAGTCATGTGGAGAAATAAGAGCAGAAACTGAGAGCAAAATTTTGAAAAAGAAAAAGGTATTTAAAGAATGATGGAGGAGGGAACGGGGGAGCAGGAGGAAGTATAGAACATATTACATGGTAGAAAAAATTGAATTGTGCTGCAACATCAGTATTTGATGGATGGACCACTTGGGGAATAAGGAATTGTCTGGATGGTTGCACTTAAAGGGTGCAATGACACCAGGTGGAGACTTGGTGGTCATCAGGGCCAGTGTTTGGTCTGGCCCTGCTGAACACCTTTGTCAGTGACACAGGCAGTGGGATCAGAGCACCCTCAGCAAATGTGCTGACAACACCAATCTGTGTGGTGTGATGGACACACTGCAGGCAGGGGATATCACCCAGAGGCACCTTGACAGGCCTGAGAGGGGCCTGTGTGGATCTCATCAAGTTCCACAGAGCCAAGTGCAAGGTCCTGCACCTGGGTCAGGGCAATTCCAAGTACAACATAAATCACAGGCTGGGCAGAGAATGGATCGAGAGCAGCTCTGGGAAGAAGGACTTGGGGTTTTGGTGGATGAGGAGCTCAACATGAATGGGCAGCTGGGCTCACAAGCCCTATTGGGCTGCATCCAGGGCCCTGTGGGCAGCAGGGGAGGAAGGGGATTCTGCCCCTCTGCCTCACTCCAGTGTGATCCCACCTGCAGAGCTGCCTCCAAACTGAGAAGGATAGAGTCTAGAATGGTCTAGATAGCGAGTCTAGAAGAAGCCATCTAGATGTTCAGTCTGAGCACCTCTCCTAGGAAGACAGCCTGAGAGTGCTGGGATTATTCAGACTTACTAGTAGCCTTTCATTACCTTTAGAGAGGTTACAGAAGAGCAACAGGGGGAGGTCTGGAAGGGCATTAGTGAGAGAACAAGGAGTAATGGTTTTAAATTGAACAAAAGTGGGTTTAAAATTACATATTAGGAAGAAATTCTTTACTGGAAGAGTGGTGAGGCCTGGCACAGGTTAGCCAGAGAAGTGATGGCTTCCTCATCCTTGGAAATGTTCAAGGCCAGGTTGGACAGGGCTTTGAGACATCTGGTCTAGTGTTCCCATGCATGGAAGTAGGGTGTGAATGATTTGATCTTTAGGGTCCCTTCCAACCCAAGGCATTCTGTGATTCTATGATCTGCCTTACTTCTCTGCTTTTGAATTCTCTTTTCATCCATGTTACCTGCTAGGAAAAGCAGATTCCAAAACTGACTGCTGTCACTTTTCGGTTTTATTCTACTTCTTTCTGGCAAAAAGAAAGAAGATAAAAGCTTTGCGTTTGGGGTTATTTATGTATCTTGTAACTTGCATAATGTCCTCTGGTGCTACTGGTACTGTCCATGAGTTATTCAAGGAGCTTTAAATGCTTTGTGTTCTCTATGTGTGGGACAAGACTGGTTATGCATATTTGGAGATGCAGGATAATTGCCTACTTAGGGAGCTAATGAAGTATAAAGTACAATTACTAAATTCTTACCCTCAGTTATTTTGCTATAGCCTTCCTGGGTAGGCAAACCAGAAGAATTGTAGAGCTATCCTGCACCTTCTGGATCAACACTATATCATGGACCATATAAAAACAGTCTGACCTTCTTTGTATGTAATGAAACAGTTTATTATCATCTCTTAGTTGTAGCACATAATGAGTCTTCTGGAGGTTAGAATTTTAGTAGTTTTTAGAGTTAACACTTCTGGTTTATGTTTCTGTTTACTTGAACACTGGAAGAGAGGACACAAAAGGATACAAAAGGAAGCGTTTTTCTAACTTTTTAATTTCAATTCACTAGAAGAATTTTTTAAGCATTTTTTTATCCTTGATGTTTTTTGGGGTTTTTTTTGCAATCGGCTTTCACAGCATATGCTAGGGTAAACAAAGCTTTAAAATGGGATTGTGACTTAACTGGTCAGCAGTGTTTCAATTTCATCACTTTAATATCTCATATCCAGGGAATACAGATGTATTAAATAGAGAAATGGGATGATGATTTTATCAAATAAGCAGACTAGTAATTGGGATGAGATACTTCAATGAGTGCAACAGTTTTCCAGATATGCAGTGATTCTTCAGCAGATTTCTACCTTATGATTTAGAGAAGTAGAAAAGTGTTTGTTGAGCTAGCAAGGAAAAAGACCAATTTCTAGTATTGCAGGAAACATTTTTCTTACAAATAAATGATTTGTACTGAGGTAGCAATTTATCTGGCATTGAAGAAAACAAGCTGTTTTCGGGATTTTCTAGCAGTTGAAAAAAAAATTAAAGCTAAATGTCTTCATGCACTGGGTTCACAAACCAGCATTAGCAGTCCTACTTTTGTTTGCTGCAGACAGAGTTCAGGAGAGCATTCTCGTTCAGGAAAATAGAGAAGTAGCAGCTGCTATGAAAAGAGATAGGTTTAAATGCAATTTATCTACTATCTGAAATTAATGTTTGCATTTGCTAGATGCAAGAATATTACTTGTTAAGTGTGGTGCTTCTTTATTTATTGGTGGTGTTTGTTAATAGCCCTAAAGTAAGAATACCTGAAAAAGTTATGTTCAAAGCTCTAGATAATTTATCTCCTTATGACTTTTTTTTGCATTATAATATGTTCTATTATAAGATGCAGCCCAAACACTGGCCAGGTAATAGAAGCATTTACTTCTTGGGTCAGAAAACAAAGAAATGTGGCATGTGGCCTAGAGCAATTATTGATGCATATGTTTTCAAATAATGATGTTATCTGAGTTACAAGGAAATGGAGTTAATAAGCAAAGATAAAAACGCCTGTGCTTAGATGTCTTGAACTGAGTAGAAGACACATTATTTTTTTTTAGTTTTTATTTCATTGAATATTGGTTTTGATGTGTGACAGGTTGGGGTTTTTGTGATAGAGTTTTCAATGCAGATCTTACCAAATATTCTCTATAAATTTACTCTGTTCATAATTTCTATATATAGGTATTTTATTGTGGCAGCCATAACTGGAATACAGCTTTGCAAAGATTTCAACGTCATCCCTTACAAATAATGTCTAACAACATTGTTAGAATAAAAATAAATATGAACTAGGTAAAGCTTTCCCCTCCCACCCATGCAAGCATGCACACTAAATGCAGTCACCCCATGACTTGCTTTCTGCAGCATCCTAAAATCTTTTTTTGCAGCTGTCTTTGAATGTTTTGTCCTAGTGATCATGCACACATACATACATATGTACCTCTACCCATGCATCCTTATGCAAAGTAAAATTCTCCTTTTTGTCTGTTTGTATCATCTTTAACCAAGACAACCAACCCATCCCACTAAACATTTCCTTTTATTCTGATTGTATCTCATGCAGATCATCTATTTGAGTTGCTATATTCCTCCATTTGAGAGATAGCTTTTATTTTCTCCTGTAGGATATATTGAAAAATATCAAAATCATTTCTATGAATACTACTTACATTGGTTTGTTGCTGTGGGGAAAGATCAGGAGAATACGCTAAAAGAAGTAGGAAGCAAGAGGAATACTTAAATAAGCAACTTATGAGCAAACAAGTAATATGCACAAGTTAACTGTACACAAATAGCTGCTCAGCACCAAAGTTATTGCAAAACCATATCTAGGGGTTCTGTAGAGAACATCCTGTCTATTCTGATTCTAGTAGGTTTTGTGTGAAGTAGATTTGCATTTTGGTGTGTACATTTGACCAGCTTTACCAGTAACTTTGTATGTACTGCTAATACTATTGATGTCAGTTGTATAGGTTTTAATTATACAGGCGGTCTGTACTTATCCTCAGTGCAGTTCATTTTGCTGGGGTTTTCTTATATGGAAATAGGAGTGATGTGTACATACAGTGTAGGTTTTTCAATAATACCTTAGAAGCTGTAGAAATAACATTTCACTTTAACCTTGCTAGCAATCTCTTTTTTTGAAATGAATGATGTATAATACCAATTGATTTTCTATAAACCTGAAAAAGTTGATATGTCAATAAAATATAACACATTAAATAGTGCTGTTTACCACATCAGTGTGTTATTGGTGATGTGAAAAGGAAGAAAGCTTTGGAGACCAAACTGTGATGTTTGCTAGGACAGTCAAAAACTTACCATGGAATGACATGACTTCAGAGCAGTCAGTCAGACTGTTCTCCAAGGCAACCCAAGAATAGCTACCCTGTCTGTACCTCATGTACTGGGTTTTTAGTCTTCTCTTGAGACAGCTGGCAATGTGCCATTACAGGCTAATGCCAAAAGCAAATGCCTCATCATCCCTGAACACCCTTACATATCAGCTACAGAGGTGTGTAGCAATCTTTCAAAAACAGAAATCTGATCACAAGATTGAAGCATTTTTTTCAATTAGTTTGGTCACTGAAGTTTATCAGTCATCTTTATGCTGTCACAAGAATTTGTGATAAACCTGTTTCACATGGATAGACCTAGTTTCATGTGAAACTGGGGTGCAACGGTTTATTTTTTAGTCATTTCCTTTTTTGACACTTTTGATTTAAAATTGACCATGTGGTTAACAAGAAACCTGATGTTTGCAAAACTGCTTGAGACGGAATTGGTTTTTACCCCTGCTGTAATGGCACAGTGAGTTATAATATTCTTCATGTTAATTTGTTCTGGTTCCATAATAAAGTTAATTTGTTCTACTTCCGTGGTTGATTATCTTTCTAGGATGAAGGAGGAAGGGCAGTATAGTGAGAGAAAAGTTACAGCTTTTCATGTCCTGGTCTAAACCCTCTATGTGTTAAATACTGTCATTTATTGTCTCACAAAAAGACTAACAGCAGTTGTGCCATCTTCAATATATCACAGTGAATATTTAAGATTAATTTACCAGTTCCTACCACATACCTGTTTTGGCTAGGACTATTTCTGTGACAGTGCAGTCTGATATGGGTATGGACCTAAATTGAAGAAAACATGTTACTTTGGGTTTTTAGTATGGTTAGCATCCTAGTACTTTTTTCCAGCATCTTGTTCTGTAAAAATTACCTCTGCAGTAATGAAGATGCAGTATTTTCATATGATTCTAACTGTTGCATGTATAACCTGTTTTGCAAGGGACATGTGCTAACTAGGCAAGCTGAGTCAGAAGTGTTAACATGACCTTTTTATTTTTATTGTTTATTAATTAACCAAGATTTGAGTTTCAAATAATAGAGAACCCTCAACTGACTTGATATATATCCCATGATATATAAATGCCAGAATTCAAGACAAATTCTTAAGTGTCCTAAGGCTGAGTCTGCTAAACTACAGCAGTGGGCCTTTTGTTTGGATTGTTTCACTTTGTTTCCCTCTTGATTCTTTCTCACTAAAATTTAATGTTACAAGTTATTAGAATTTTTTGTAGATTTTAATTTTCTTTCTCATGAATATGATTAAAACTGAGGTAAATAGGTATGGCCCCATCTATTTCAAAGGATGTGTATATCCTAAAATGTTAAAAATTGCAGATTCTTTAGCACATCTGATAATACTCATTTTCTGCAGAATCTGGCTTTAGGTGTGGAACCTCATCTTAGCTTCAGTCCTGTATTTGAGTGCATTAATCTCCTTACATCAAAAACAGGGAGAAAATTGTTATGCAAGGAAGATGGAAAGATGTCTAGTGAATCTAAAGAATATCAACATCAAGATGGAGGTACTTCTTGAAAAATACATGCTCTTGTAAGGATTTCTGCCTGGCAGCTTAATGATTAGGTCAGGAGCTACTAGGTCTTTAGAGCAGTTTTAAAATTCATCCTTCTCACATTAATACTGCTTGTTACTCTATCTCATGTCATGATGTTCTAGGTGCTTATTATTTAAAAGCTAACATTCACAAATTATACATCTAATAATTTATGCCTGATGCATGTAGAAAGTGAAGACATTTTATAATGGAAATATGACAGAAGTTAAACTGGAAAGGCTATGCAGGGCATTAGTATAATTCATCACCTGTTCTGTACGTTTAGGCTGTTTTCTAGAAATCCATTAAATATGATAGGAAGATGGATTGTGGTCTATTTCTGACTGACATTATCATCAGTACACATGGTAATTAAGATCCACTTACAGAAGTGTTGGCTGCAGGGTCCATCAGTAGGCTAGCAATTAGAAATAAACTGAGGTGGGTGAACCTAGTGATTTCAAAAGACTTTCTGGTTGTAGAAATAAATATGGCGTACAGCAAATACTTCTGTGAACTTTGGATTTCTGTTAAAACATTTATCACTTCATTAGAACATACTAAAGTTCATAGCAATATTTCTGATGCTTAAATGTGGACCAAGGGCCTTTAGAACTGTAAAATCAAACATACATTTACAAAAACATAAAGAAAAAGGTTGCTGTTTAACTAATGATACCTCCACTGTGAGATTCTTGTCTCTCAAGTGGACACCAAATACCATAAAATATAATGTTGTCATCATACTCTACTTTCTTTAGAGTGGCTTGAAAAACATGCGGAAGAGTATGTGTCAGACCACACCATAGCTGAGAAATGACTCTGCAATTGTTTTGCATCAAAGCAAATCCACACAAATTTGTGCATTAACATGCCACTACTTTCTTGTTTCCATAAATGTTAGTGTCTTACATAAATTCAGGTATTAAAGGCAACCAAATAGATAAAATAAGGGTGGAGGTAAATTTGTATGTATTGAGTATGTGCTCTGCAGCCAGCTGTCAAAAGATGAAAATGTGGCTTTGAATTACATTTTATTTTTGTTCCTCAAAGTTTTATAATGGACTGCTTGGTTAAGCTTCTTTGTTTTAAAATAAAATCCAGCAGGTGAAAAGTGTAGTCTCTTGTAATATTCTTTCTGGCACATGTTGTAGGAAAACAAATTATCCTGGTACAATGCCCTCAAGTTTTATTTAACACAATTTTGAACCTGAAAGAGAAGCTTCATATAATATGTTACTTTGTAACCTGTAGTTTGAATACAGAAGACTATATGTCGCTATGTTGGTTCAGTTTTTCTTACTCCCAGCAAGCCCCTGTCTTGATCTAGGACCTGGAGATAGAGCAGCATGAATTTGTCACCATCCTACTTTTAAAGGGACATGCAGTGAGAGTGCTGAGGATCAGGTACTACCATGTGGTTCTGGAGTTAGGAAGTGTGGCCAAGAAGCATCAATATGTTTGGATCTAAAGCCCTTCATTAGGAAAAGGTTTTTATTCCTCCTGGGTAGAGATTTAGTTCACAGCTTGTTAGTCAGATAGGTATGTAAAAACGCTATGAGGGAGTTAAAATGTGGGACAAGCCTATTTGTGTAACTGGTCATTCCCTTTATTAAACAAGGTTGTATCCTCTGTCATCAGAAATTCATTTAAATAAGTATGTGACTTAGCAAAAACATAGCTTTTTTTTTATATTTTTAAGTTAGAATATGACATGTGTCATATTTTCTAAGTTTTTATACCTGTGATTTGTATTATGCACCATTTGCCTAGAAATCAGGAATGCAACTTAAATGTACAAAAGCAACATTTCATTTTTGGTGCTGTTGGTTAAATAAAACTGCTGTGAATGCATGGAATGCATAAAAGTGCTTATCAAAACATGGATCATACTAACAGTCCAAACACACTGAAATTCTTTAATCTCTAGCTATGGCAGCATTCACAGTTCACTGCCTACCCATTGCCACAGGTACTAAAAGATAATGAATACCAAATAGTAGGACTAAAAACATGGCAAAACAGATCTTAAACTCTTACTTTCTAAAATACTTTCCATTGCTTTTGAGTTAGTACAGGAAGGAATGTGCAATATGAGGAAAGGGGAGAGTTTCTTTATTCCCTCATGTTTCCGTCATGTTTTCCTTTTGTAAATGTTAATAAGGTGGTGCCTGACATTCCTTAGCTATTCAAGAGTGGCACAGTGCATTTATTTTTATATATGGAGGGGTTTTTTTCATGAGGAAGTTGTTAAGTAAAAAGTAGAAGTCTGTGAAACATGTCTGGGCTGTAACTGTGGTGCTGTAATGCCAGAACATTACAAGATAGTTAGTTATAGATGCTTAAAATACAGTATCTTCCCTTTTCTTTCTGGCAGAAGTATGTACTCTGGTGTTTGTTGGGCAACTTTTCTTTCTTTCTTTCCCCCCAGGCATATTTAAATGCAGATATTTAAATACGTCTCCTTTTTATGTCATTTTCTTATGCTTTCTAAGTAAATATATGGTGAACAGCCTTTTGTATTTTGCCTTGAAATATTTCTTTAAAAATACGATTCAATGTTTAGGGAGTGCTCAGTCTGAGAAGGCTGCTTGCTAAACCCATTGTCCATGTAGGTAGGATAGGTGACTGATTACAGCCAGACTTTTAATAAAAGAATTGAAGATTGTTTTCACAGATGAAAGCTTCATCTTTAAACTATTTCCTAGGTTTCTTAGGAGACTGTAGCTTGCTTGATCATCAGTTTTGGGATATGCAAAAGTTGGCAGACTGCAGTGTGCATCCCACTTGGCAATTCAGAAAGATCTGACTTCTAAGGCTTAAAAAAGTCTGACTTTGAGATTTAAAATGCAGTGTTACAACATTTTTGAAAGTCCTGGTGCAATACAGGAAGAGGCTATTGAACATCTTTATAACCCACATTGCTTGTGTTTGGTTCTTGGCATTCACATATTACTCATTAATTAAATAGCAATTCAATTTTATGATATTTTCTGGGCAGTATGTGGCTTTTTCTACCATTTTTCAAGATCCCAGTAGTATTACAGAATTTTCTATGGTATTTAGATATCACAGCATTAAGCATTTCTCAGTATTTGGTCAGTTATTGCTAATCTAATGAGTTAGTACCTATCAGCTTTGTGACAAAAGTGGGGTTGAGTTGGTGTAGCCCCTTCTTCAGAGCACCCTTCTGTAGGTCCCAGCAAGGACCCTATCCTCCTGTGTACTGCAGAGCCTTGTTACAGTTTTTGCTGAATACCACTGGTGTTTTCACTCTTCCTCTGAGAATCTCTTGGCTACCAAGATCTATTTGGGTCTTAGACCTGCTTAGACTGCCACTCAACTAGGAAAAAAGTCCTATTCCTTACATTTTTTTGTTGTGTTAGATTTTGGTAAAGGCTCCAGAGTAAATGCGAGTTATCAATTCAATTTAATGCACTAGATTGCATAATATCAATTTATAGTCATTTTATTTTTAGTCATTTATACCAAGATTATGAAGATTATGTGCCATCTATCTAATAAGAGGTCTGCCTAACTGGAGAATGTTTCACATTCTTTTGTTACATGGCAGTACCTATTTTGAATCCATTTTGACTATAGTCAGTGAAAGGACTGAGAGTGAGGAAAATAGTGAAGACTAATTTCTGGTGTTGTTAGCAGGCAAAAATTTTGTTTGTGGCTGATTATCAACCTTGCAAGTCAGCATGTCAGTAGAGTTAACTAATCTTGAGATGAGTATTTCAGAGAGATGTTTTGCAAAGTGCTTTCTGGTCATCAAACATAATTAATGGTGGAGACCTGGACTGGGTAATAACACTGGGAAAAGAGAGAGCTTCCTTCTTCTCTTCATATTTGTGAGAAATTTCTAATGCTACAATTTGGACATAGTCTCAGTGCTCGCCATTTAGAAGTTTGCTACAAGGTGCTAAAAAGACAAGAAGGTGAGGGCATGGCAGGAAGTGGAAACTAATGGGATGGAGTGCACTGCTGGCAGCCTCATCTTTATTAAAGCATTTGGTTTTTTAGAACAGTGGTATAACGTATATGTCATTAGTAGTGACGCACCTTTAGTTTCCAAACCGAATGTGTGCCATTTAGGTTTAGTTCTAATGCTTGTTACTAGAGTTAATAGGTAAATGTTATTTTAAAAGATGCCCCTAAAATTTAATTAGTATCTCAAAGCTGTTTTAATCATGTTTAGAAATGCTAAAATGTTATGAATCAAACAATTGAATGAATCATTCCATTATTGTATAATTAAGACTGACTAAAAGTAAAATTATATTTTAATGGCCCTCTTCTTTCCCATTGAGGCCCATGGCAAGAATCCCATTGACGTCAGAAAGTGCAGGATTAGGCCTTAATATGATCTGCCTTTTTTGTGAGTAACCTCAGTATAAAATGCTTTGTCTTTTCTTTTTTGGGGTAAATGTTTAGCTGACTGTTCAGTCACTTGTTCAAAGATTGTAGATGGAAAAAAATGTTTCTGAGCTAACATAAATATTTTTCTCAAAATCTAGCAGATCTTATAATTGTTTTTTCAACCCTGAAAACAGATCATTAAAATATTGATCCTCTTGCCTGAGGTTTGTATGTTTAACTATATTACTAAAACATTAAGTTCTGTGGTCTGTGTAGAATTATTTAGTGGGAACAACAGTAAAATTACCTGGTTGACTTTGAAGTGTGTCTTCCTCTGATTCTGTTCAGTGGCACTTAACAGTGTGACACTTGATGCCATCACAAAGCACACTTACTTTGGCCTCAGCTAGTTGTTGATGCAAATATGGATTGCCACAACTGAAATCTCAGTAGCATAACAAGTTGATAACCACAGTAGGGTGAAATTTGTCTTAAGGACATCAAGAATAACAGGTCAAAGGATTGTGGTAAACTGAGAAGAGTAATGGAATTGATGTTGAGATTCACAATCCTCCTGACTTTCAACACATGCTCTTTGAGTTTAATTATGAATTAATTGATATTTTTTTCAACTCCTCCATAGAAAAGACAAAAATAGTATTTTTTTAAATTAATAAGGTTAAGAAAATGAAATACAAAATTTGTTATATGCTCTGTTGTTGTACATTGGTTCCTCTGTGTGAAAGACATAAAAAGCTTCTGCCTTATATCCCAAAGCTGGATTCCTTACTCCTTTAAGATTAATCACTATTTTTCACAGCTAGCTAAACACATTCTTAGTGTGTAAGCATTTTATACAAATTGAATCCCACTAGGGAAAATGGAGAAAGATAGTACATTGAATATTGTATGTATGGGAATGTTCAAGTTACTATCTGAGAGTGTAAGAAGATCTGTTTTGAATTCTTGGCCTGAGTCAGGTGGACTTCAAAGTAATGTTTTCTGTATTGTGGTGATTTCTTGAATTGCAGAATTAAGAGAGACAAGGAGAAGAAGAAACAATAGAAACCAACAGTTGCTTTTCTGACAGCTAGATAGCAACAAAAAACCAATAAAAATCACTGACATGTTTACAAATGCTTTAGGATAGTTGGAACTATTTTTTCAAAAAGGTGTTCTATTTTTCAGAAAAAATTGTCTTATATCTAAATAGAAGTATTTATCTCTTACAAATATTTTAATATAAACATCGCAGCTGTAGCATAATTAAAATGTGAATAAGTATATTCATCAAAATACTGCTTTGCAATAACTGGAACCAAGAAAAAGAAAAGAGGGGTGCTTTTGTTTTCTTTTCTTTTGAAGTTCTGTGTCTGTGAGAGATTCCTTAAAATGAAACAAAAAAAAAGTAGTGGGACATTTTTCCTATCAGGTGTAATATTAGTGCATAAAATAGTTCATATGTTTGTGTTAATAAGTTTACATTTGAGATCAAAACATAAATAGCTCTTGTTTTTGGAGGTCAGTAATGCAGAAGTGTAACTTAGAGGGAATAGTGGTCAAGACAACTGGAATAAGAATTATTTGATCAGTTCATTAGTCAGTGTGCTTCTTAGAGTAGACTGGGAACAAAAACAGACATAAATTGAAATTCATCTTTTCCAGTTCAGAATGAAAATAAAAAAGAAATGTGAAAGAGCAGATCAGTGTAATTGGAATTTATTGTTATTTTGTATTGTCTCCTCTGTTTCAGTGGAATCAAAGTTTTAATATCACAGGTGAAGGTATCCATAAAAGCTCTTAAACCTAGGTAATTTGTTTCATCTCACTAACATGTTTTACATATTGTGCATTTAATAATGAGTCAAGTAGCTAGGCCAATAATAAACCAGTACAATACAGATAAAAGAGAACACTGATTTAAGGTCATTGTGTCAAACGCAGCAAAATACTGTTTATAGCATGTCAGGAATAGCTTTACAATTAGCACTAATTACTGAGAAAAAAGTCAAAACATCAGCTTTAAGGAAGGACACTTTTCAGTGCAAGATCAAAGCCGTATCTCTACAGAATAGCAAAGCTATTTAATTGCACCGAAGTGCTAATTGGATTTTGAGGTGCTTTCATGTGTTTTCCCCCAATTAGCCAGTCATCCCTGACCAAATCCACCTAAGAAGAGATTATGAGTTTTAAAACTCTTGTCTGCACAGTTGCAACTGGGGCTACCTGTGTAAAAGCAGTAGTACCTTATTTTTATGTAAATTGAGGTCTTTTAGGTCATATTACTAGGCTTGCAGGGATGAAGAAATAAAGAGCAAAGCAACCTCACACTGTGTGGTAAACAATTACTTAGATATTCTGTCGTCTTTATGTCAGTGCAAGAAAACAGAAAAGCTACAGCTAACACTCTTTTTGTTACATAGTTCATCAGTACACAGTGTTTAGAGAGAGCTTTTGATGCCTGAGGAAAGACTTGTCTTCAGAGGCTTTATCTGTGCTCTGCATTTCTGTTAATTAGAAAGAATAATTAGCTTTTAATGTTTTTTAAGGTAAAATCTGCACTCTTTTCCTAACTTTTTAAATAATTTAATTTGTGGTTTTCTATTTGCAGAAATTACTGCAATGATTTTTTCACTACTCTTATTTATGAGTTTAATTAACATCCTGCACATTTATAAAAGTACAAAAAGTCAAGATAATGGTGACAGTTGATAAAACCCATACAGTCTCAGAAAAAGCTATTATTTGTCAGTAGGTGAACTATGTCAAATACTCATAAACCATGATCTCTTGAGGCAAAATGCATATGCAATATTTTCCTAAGACAATTTTTTCTTTTTTTAAGAGTCTTACATCTTCCCCCTAAAAATGCTTAGACAACTTGCTGTCATCCAGTTGCTGTAGTGGGATCCTGAGGAAGCAGATACTTTTCATCCTGATGGATTAGAAGCATATAGTGAAGACCTACAAGAATGTCTTCATGCATCCTTCAAGAGCTCCAAAGTCCCATCAGAAATTGCTCACAAAAGTTCTATTGAGATTTTCCCTAATAGAGGAAAAGGACTTTTGTAAAGGAGATTGCACCCAGGTGACCAGTTTCTCTTTGTGGTGGTTGGATTCATCCCAGGGCCACTCTGCAAGTCATCCAGCCTGAATTCACACTCCTGAGCCCTGCTCTTGTAGTCACAGTATTGCGACTGGTCCTGTCTTCCTTCCTTCCCTCTGTGCCACAGAGCCCCAGGAAGAGTCCACTGCGTTTTATACTTCTTTAGAATGAGTTTTTCTCATCAGTTAATTAATCATAGCAGACCTGGATCCTTTGTGTGTGCAGTGTAGTAATTATGGGAATGTAGGGTGAGGAGATCAGTAGTCTGGAGCATCCTTTAGATGCAGGAAGGAACTTGGGTGCAAACCAACTGGGTGCTCGCAACATTTGCATTTTGAGACCCTGTACAGAAAGGGCTGAAGATTCATGGAATCAGAAGAGTGAGAAGGAACCATTATGATTCTGGGACATGTGGATAAGAGGAAAATATTTGAGTTTGGTGTCAAGTGTCCTAGTTCCTTCACTGCATTTTGCAGTGCAACTTACAAGATTTTAAACACATAATTTATATCAAATATGCACTTGTATACTATCATATGAATGCAGAGTTTTTTCCAAACTGATACATATTATTGCTGCTGGTTACATGGTAAATTTCAGGGTTTACTATTATTCTGATAGTTCTTTGAAATTGAAAGACTCAATGGAGCAAACATCCTTCACATGTCCTCATGCCGTATACTTGACATTTTATTGTGATTAAGGTCTTCCACACCAGGCTCCTGTAATTTAAGAGGGAATTAAAGTAGCAGGTCTGTCATGCTGATTTCAAGATTTTTTTTCTTTCACAGAATTGCAGTAGAAAATATTTTTGATTAGTCATTTGAATATTTGCTTGACTTTAAGGGAACATATAGTTCCCTTGAAACCATTTAGTTTAAAGTTTTTGAGTTGTGTCTGAATTTGAGAAACATTTATTGCTTTTAGAAATTGTTAACTTGACCTTGTAGGGCCTAGCTTCATTGGTTCTTGACTGTGAGAAGACACTCAACAGAGAACATCACCAGAATTAATTGTGTAGGACTTGCATGTAGAATACATACTTGCACATGAAGTGTTTGGTAGTTATAGTTCATTTTTATTACTCTCAAACAAGAAGATACCATGCTAATTAAAAGTGAGGATTTCAGGTCCTTAAGTACATTATTTGCTTACCAGACCAATAGACCAATAAATCTTGCATCTAAGAATAACTAGGGTCACATGTTTTACAAGAATATAAAAAGGAAATAACATATCTGTAGAGGAAGGTTAATTCTAACCCCAGCCTGCTACCATTCAGGCTATAGCATTTTCTAACCAGTTGTGACATGATGAAGTAAATGCTGTACTGTAATGCTGACATAGTCCAATTGTTTACACAAGAATTCTAAATTTTGTGTTATTTACACATTTTGTATTTATATTGAAATTTAAATAATGTCACTGCTTACTCTTTTGAAAGTACTCAACAAATTTTTTAGAGTATGCACTGTAGCTGTGTAAATGGTACTGTTACTAAATTTACCATTTCATTGCTTTTTTATTTTATCAGCCTCCAGTTGCTATTACCTTACATTAAGCTGTGTTAGAATTATAGTCTTAGTTTAGTTTTAGTACACTGTCCGTTACCAATTCTAGCAGTATATTCTGTGCTTTTTCCTAATGCAATCTAAAATTCTTTTAGCTTTAAGATGAAGTATGCTCCACATATATGCATATCTTGATCTGACAGTATGAACGGTACCCATGCCACATGCTGTATGGATATTTTTATCCTTTTTAAAGGATTTATACAAAGATCAAGTATCCTGAAAACAGTAATTACACTATAAGCTTTCAAGAAAAATCTTGTCCCATTTTGCTTTTATTTACTGTTGAATTGTTCCTCTCTTAATAAACAGGTCTTATATTGACTCAGCTGTAGGCCATTTCTCAGTTGAGACTGGCAACAATTAAGGACCTGTGATTTAGTGAGTTTATTTCTTAAATAACTTAGATGCAGAATTGAAAAGTCTCAGCGTTTGGAAGAGAGAATTTCAAATACAGCTAGGACAGTAGACATACATTTTGTACTTAATGCTTATTCTCTCTTTCACATGTAAACAGTTTGTGTTTTGTTATTCCAGAATACATGCTTTGCACCACAGCTTTTATGTCTACTAATGTATCGGAGTTTATTCACTCTTAGTGCCTGGGTTCAGTCAGAAACTGTGTCCTTGTATGACCTTGGTCATTGGCATTTTCATCCTTCTTTGGTGTTCAAAAATATATTTTTAAAGGAAACTTGAAAAGCACCAGCTTAACAGGAGCTGTAGTGTTTGGGAAAAATTCTTTCTAAAGTCTATGAGAAAAGGTTAGGTCAATTTGCATTAAAAAACTGAAGTATTCCATTCCTTTATGCTTTTCTCTTTCTCAAATGATCCGGTTTTTCACAGTGGCTGTGTGAACATCATTACCATATTGCTCTCAACACTTCAGATCCTGCCAGGGTCTGAGCATAGAGACATACAATGGAGGATAAGGGTGCTTTGCAACTCATAGGAACAGCCTTTGTTTGAAAGGCCCTGAGGATGAGCATCTACTTTTTTGTTTTAAGCTCCATGAGGTCATGATCCTTTTCAGTTTTCAGCTCTCCATCCTATGTGCTAAAGTACTGGAAGTGATTGGATGGGAGGCCATTCTAAGCATTCCTTATGCAGTTTTTCTTATTTTGAAGAAATTGAAGTTGGCTATCACCTTTTTTACATACATACACACACACACATAAATATACATACATTTATATATATATATATATGTATATGTATATATATATATGTATAAAAATAATTATCTTTAGTGTATTTTGAATCTGAATGTATCAAAGAGTCATTGAATGGTTAGGATTGGAAGGGGCATTGAAGAGCACCCTGTCACTATGGGGCAGTTTTCACTTGACCATGTTGTTCAGATCCCCATCCAACCTGGCCTTGAACACTGCCAGGGGTGAAGCTTCCATGGCTTCTCTGGCCAGCCTGTGCCAGGCTCTCACCACCCTCACCTCTATCCTTGCAGTTCATATGACTATTAAAGAACATCTTTCTAAGAGTAGTTATAGAGGAAACTTACGAGTAGCGATCTGAATATTATCTTCAGAAAATTAAGCTCACTTCCAACAAAAGTCACAGATGATACTCTATCACTATGAGGCAATTTTTTTTGTTTAAAATAATAAATTACAGTTTTCTGACAAGTTGGAGCATTTTTCATGGAGAAGAGCTGTTGGTGACACTTTCTAAAGTGCTGCAACATTTTACTAATTTAAAAAAGTCTGCCTCAGATCGATTGCGACCTTATCAATAGGATGGTCTCATTCATCTCCTACGCCGGCTGCTGTCGCCTTGCACACTAATGGCTTTCATCTGCAGTTACTCCTTTTAGGAGATTCAACACTTTGTATTGCTTTCAAGTTCTTTAGAGGAGGTGAAGCACTGTTGGTGGCTTGCTTCAAGACAATGCCTTTCCTTTTATTGCATTCCTCCATTGTATCATATGAAAATGTAACTTACTAAATCCTAAATTACTTGACAGTAAGTTTTTTCTTAATGATGGGTAAGAAAAATATGGTAAATTTTTACCTTTTTTCTATTTGATAGGTAATACTATCAATAACGTATTACACATAGTTTTCTAGTTGTAGGGGATAGTGTGTTCCAGATAGCTGTGACTGTTTGGCATTCTTCATTAGATACATGTTTTGAATGCTTTTCCAATTTGTCCACACCTTTGGGAATAATTTCTCCACGAGAGATATATGTTTCAGTTTAACCTTCTGAAAAATATTTGTTCAAGCAGTTCAGTAGTTTTCAAGAATTAAATTAGGTTGTTTTGTCCACCTGAACCATTAATAAATTAATTTCATAGAGTAGCTGTCATGGCTTTGAAATTACATGAAGTTTGAAGTCAGGGTCATACTAGTGTAATTTCTTTCCTTCTACAAATTCATCTATATGTGCCTAAATTTTAAGTATATGCTTGCATGTATTCAGAGAATACCTGTCAGAGATTGGCAGTGCTTGTTCTGTAGGGGGTATTATGTATCCCTTCACAGTTCTCTATCTAAATTGTCTGGAAAAAGGGTACAGGCCTTTAAGAACTCTCATCTGCTATTGGCAGCTGTGAAGTAACCATTTGTCCAGTGGGAGAAGCCAGCAAAGAAAATACTTCTGGTGCACCATGCACTCCTCCATCCAGCACTCTGGATCCTGACAAGTCAAAATGGAGGAGATTGTTAAGAATGAGGAGGAATGATCAGAGACATTCAAAGTGGATGTCAAGGGAGAAAGCATGCAGACAAATGCTGGGAGAAAAGCGGAAAGTTTTTGCTGGAAACAGAGGAAGATAAAACCGAAGTGAAGGGTAGATGTTAGAGCTACAAAGAAGAAGGCAACAGTTTGGAATGTTTGAAGGAAAAAAGGGCAAAAAATGCTTGAAAATAAGAATCAGGAGTTGGTCAATGAAATAAGGGAAAAACATGAAGTAGAAACATCAAGAAAAGAGCAGGGATGTGGGGATGAATGGGAGGTTAGGGATGAAAGCTCATGAGAGCATATTCCTACAGAATCCAGAGATTTTTTTTATCAGCTTAGTCTCAAGAAGGAGAAACGGGTTATTACATTTGTGTATGAGAACCATTGATGGTAGTTTTGGATTGTTTTAATTTTATAGTTCTACAAATCACAGGAAAAAAAAATAGAAGAAAAGCTTATTTAACTTTAGGATTCCAAGTGCTTCTTAAAATTAATACACTGGTGAAGGAAGTTCTGCGTGATTAGTTGTGTGGTTATTTTGTGTTCATTGCACGATAGGTTTTAAATATCTGTTGCAAAATGCTTTCCATTCTCTCCTTTGAACAGGACAAATTGTGTACTGGGGACACATTAGAGCTGCAATGAGGCTGTTGTCTGTAGTACATCTGCTTCTTTTATTGCGGAAGTTGGAAAATATGTGGTGCACGAATTGGAGACTGTAGAAAAAAGCACAGTGTCATGCTAAGACAGCCAAGTGCTCTGCCAGAGAGCTGAATCGCTGCATGCCTCTGCCAAAGGCTTCCTGTGTGGTGCTGGGCAAGGCATCTAGATTTTTACAGGCCCCTCTGTGTGCCAGTATACCGATCTACTGTATTTAGGGTGCATAGGTGAAGTCAGGATGCTCTCATGAGGTATGTTGAAAACTTCTGTTGCCAGGCACTTCAGCATTTTTTGATAGTTTCAACCCTTAGCCGTTTCTGGTTTTAATCCTCATCGCAGTTCCTATGTGTAAAATTGTGATAATACAATTCAATCTATGTCACAATATACTTAGGGACATACTGTCAGATCTTAATTTTTGCAAAGAATATAGACACAGTAGCTGTGTCACCATATCCCTAGGTTGTAAGCATAAAAGCATATTGTGTGCAAAAATAACAGTGTATTTTAAAGTTAAGTAAAAAATGTTAAATTGATTCTCATTCAGTGACAAGCAATCAAATCTCCACATTCAGTGTGACAGGGGTTTGTTGGGATCTCATGCTTAATTACCATCCTGTCATCATCACATGTAGGCATGAAGGATGAAATTAAGCAGCTAACCTAGCTAGTACTAGTTTTGCCTAACTTCTGTGTGTTTGGATTTACAGTGTTCCATGTCACTGTGTTTGCTTGCACATTTTCTTCTGTTTTAGCCCTCCTAGAAACATACTTACCTTTTAGGTTTTCAATGAATTGGAGATAAGTCTCAGATATTTTAAGTTCCATAAATTTTGTTAAAATAGTCTTCTGGGTGAAAGGTAGAAACACCAGTACTTCCTCAATCAGCAACATGTCCAAAATGCTATATGTCAATTTTTATTAGATGTTCTAAGATCCAGGTAAAAATAGCTACCATGAATGCTCTAATTGTTAAAATGAATGCTGTATTGGATGTCAGAATACCTCATCCTCAGAAAGGATTTCTCTTCTGGTTGAGTTCCTTACAAATTAATCGCTTTTCCTTCCTATGTTGGTTCTTTTCATACATAAAATATTAGAGGTTTTTCTCTAAAGCCTTACTGTAATGCAATTAAAAAATCAGCAACAACATAAATCCTTTGGAAACCAGGCTTCATTAATTCATAGGATGGTTCTTTGATTTTATTTCCTTTTTTTCTTTTTCCATTTAATTAATGTGATTTTGAAATAATTTGGGAAGTATTATGAAACTTTTGTGGTAGCAAGCTGTGCCCATGCAGGAGCTCCTGATTCTGTAGTGCATAAAGGTCACTAAGTCACTTAGGTCACTAAGGCCAACAGATCATGCACATCCCAGCTGCAGTGTACAGCTCCTGAGGGCTGGGTCTGAACCCACCCGCACCACACTCCAGTCTCTCCCCATGTCTGACAGTGAAACTTGTGTCTTTTTCCTTGTGTCTAAAACCTGTATTCCTGACAAGGTTTCTGTTTCCCATACTCTGTAGAGAGTTGAATTCCAGGGATGCAAAGGACTGGGTTTGGCAGAGTATAAGAACAGAATACACAAACTTGCAATGTCTGAAAGCATTTATTTTTGCTTATTTGAAAAAGTTTATTGAATTTGTTACTCTCTCTTTAAGATACGCCCTCACTATCTGTGGTAACGCTGTTGCCACGATGTTGCTGTCCCCATTCACACAAAGCTGCACAAGAGCAGTCTTTAATCTGCTGTGTTACTGCGCTGTTTATTGCAGCACCGTGAGTGACTGTAAAATCCGTGGCAGCAACTAGGGAATCTACTTGCACTAGGCATCGTTTAAAACCCGAATAGAAGAGTCCCTGGGGTCCTTACCCTTCAGGGCTCACATTCCATGTATAAAACTGGAGTCCAGAGGTAAATAAAATCAAACTGGAAAATACAAAGAACCAATGAGGTGGTCACGGTCAGCATGAAAGGACAGCAGTCTCAGCATGCCAGTGGCATGGCACTGATTTTTGAGAATCTGTGATACTTACCATATTTGAACTCAAAAAAGTTACTAGAGTCTTGAGGATAAGAGATTTTGAAAGAAGTCTGACATTTTTATTGTATGGGTTGCATGCAGTTTCTTTAGGTTGGTGCATTTTTAAACTTATTTGATAACGGTTTTTCCCAAGTAGCTGTTCTTGAGGGATTTTGTGTATGATACAGAACATGTTATACAAGTTTGTTTATTGTTTCATAAATTATGAGGCCTTTTTACCAGAGTTCTGAAAGTTTCCTTTGTACTATTTAAATTGTCTCTGCCTTTACAGATTTCTGCCACTCATGCTGTTGGTTGAGATTTTTCAATATGTTCAGTTTAGGCAGTTTTTTCTTTTTGCTTTCTTTTTTTTTTTCCTTAACAATGAAAAAAATATATGCTAATCCTTATGCTATAAAATATTTAAATCATCCAGTTCTAATCTGTCTTAAAATTTTTTCTGCTTCTGGTAAAAAAATCTGTTTGGTTACACCAGACAGTGTTGAAGAGAAATAAACAACTTCAGAACTCTTCCCTGTAATAAAACTTCAATTATTGATGTTTCAGATGCTCCTTTAAATCTGACTGTGCCTGAATGTATTGAAACATATACTGGATACAAGTTATGTTAAATCTTCTTATGTTAAATCTTTCGTACAAGATTGTTGGAAAAAAAGGATCAGTATAAGGAAGATAATGGCTTTTTTTGATTCTCAAAGAACATGAAAGAAATATAATGCCTTGGAAGGTGGAAAGATGCAAAGATGATACCCTCAGTCTCATTGCTAGAGAAGATAGTGGGTGAGATTGAAAGCAAAATGAGATAAAATTGATCAGTGAATCTCAAAATCAAACAGAAACATGAATTGACGTACATTATTTTTATGACAGAAAAATAATTTGACAAAAAATATGTCTGGGTAATTTTCTGGAATATTCTGTCAATACACAGAATAAGAAAAATGCATATAATTCAGCCAATTTTAATTTTGATTTTAATCTTGATTTTTTTCATTTTATAATTATGTAAAGAACTACAAATAGTGGAGGTATCTTGTGAAAGAATCCTTATTTATTTACTTACATATGAACATAGTGCCATCATTGTGGCATTATTGAAAACAGAGGTGGCAAAAGTGCGTTGCTGGACCTGGAAAACAGTATGGAGAGAAGCGAGTGAGAATTCTCAAAGACATTGCCCTGAGCCATCAGTAAAGTTTATTTTATGCTTGTGACCTCTGACTTGAAGCAGGAGTTGTCTGGTAAGACAGTATCATCTGTCTGCTGCTTGAGAGAAGGCAGAGTTCCTGATGCCTTCCTCTGCTCTTAAATGTGACCTCAGAGACAGTCAGTACTACAAATATGTGTGTTTGCTATAAATAGAAAAGGTAGCAGTTTTGAAACTCATCATTTTGATTCAAACATTGCCTGTATGAATTTATGACATCTGGAATTGCTACATGCTTTTATGTACATGTGATGATTGTCACAGATTATGACTCATGAATCACTACTGCATAAAATATGGCTTTCAGTTACTCATTACTAAAATTCTAATAATTTTCCAAGTGTTGTACATACTTACATGTATAGAATACTGTATTAGTTTTAAATTATGAAAGATCCTTGGCATAATCCTTCTGTGATAATTATCTCAAATTTAAGGGAAAACATTTGTTAAAAGGCCCAGTGTAGTGTCTGAGGACAGCATCAAGAAAATTATTGAGAGTGAACTAACTGCATAACTGGCAAAGAGGATTTGTAAATCTAGGAAATGCTAAGCATCTTGGATAAACTGTATTTCTAGCATGATGGAAATAAATGTGAAGGACATACATACATATATAAATAAATGTGTATGTGCATGTATGTGTCTGTGGATCTGTGTGTATATATATATATGTATATAAATATATATATATATATATATATATATATGTAAAAGTAATGTATATATACAAGGTTCCCAAAGGAATAGTTTTGTATTTGACAGTGTTTGATGGTGATCATTTCTATTGAGGAAATATTTAATAGTATCTCAGAATTAGGGAAGAACAACTTTATGACACTCATCATTAAACTGTTTTAGAGCCCTATGCAGTTTTATACTAAAAAATAGCTTCAGCCATATAAGAATATCAGATTAATTTAAGATATGTATGTGTCTTGCTTTGTACAAATATGGTAAATTCTAGAAGATAATTGAGATTTGTTTTCACATTGATCTCCCAAAATTATGGGGTTTTTATTTTTTTACCAAAGTTTCAATTGCTTCAGTTACTTCATGTGAAAGAGATTTACCTACCACCCCACGTGAAAAGATGAAAAATGGATCTCTTCTTGTGGTGTAGGTGCAGCCCTGTTGTGAGTGGTAGGAAGTTGTGTCACAGTTGATGGGACCATAGAGCAGCATTAGACAGTGATGGTATCCGCTGTGTTTCTTTATGTATACCTGCTTTTTCTTCTGGCTCAAGAGACCATTTATGTGCAAAGACAAGGAAGAATTAACCCATTCTTCTGCATTTTGCTGTTATGTGAACATCAGAAGGGTAAAAATCACTTAGCTTGAATATTGAAACCATTTTAGGATAGAAAATAGCTGTTGCTGTGTACTTTACTACAGAGCCATTGTTTACTCTGGGCTAAAAAAGCCAAGTTAGTTAAGACTGGGTATACGTCCTCTGGAAGCTGATATATCATGAGACATCAAAGAATACCCCTCTTTTGTGCATCACTTCAAAGATATTGAAAAGAAACTTTCGGATTAGTTATGTTTTTGTGTTCTGTTTAATATTTCTATGTTACACTACATGGATATTTCAGAGAAGCACTACTAATGAAGCATGGTTTCCTCTGGGTTTGCACTTGTGTGCTGAGCTCAGGTTGAGCCCCTGATGTCACACTGCAGTTGTTGCCTCCATGTGAGCATTGATGGGTCCTCAGAAGATAGTGCTCTAAAACCTCATGGGAAATAGGCAGCTTTGAGATTCCTCCTCTGCCTCACTTGACTAGAATAAAACAGCAGGTCATGTTGAAATCAGGCACTGGGTTTTTCAGGTTTTGTTGCTGTGTTGAGGTCAGTAGCAGGGAAATATGGGCACACTGACACAGGTGGGAACTGAATGTGCTTTGTTTAGCCTGTGTTCTCTTGGGGCACCATGTCAAAGATCCAGTGCTGGTTGTTGGCAGGTCTGGTGCTGGTCCTACTGCCCCAAGTGACCGTGCTGATCATACGTGTAGGTGCGCTATACAAAATGATGAAGCCTGGAATTTACCACAGAAAATTTCCTGCAGTCACATGATTAAATATGGAAATTAGTGTGTCATGGCAGTCTTTATATGCCGTAATCTGTTCTTTTGTTCTAGTAAATTTATTCTGTAGTCAGCTCTGCAAGTCAATTTACTTCTAGTTTTCAAAGATCCCTTTTTGGCATTTAGATTGTTACACAGCTATTGAGGAGAAAGAACAATAATCAGAATTAAAAGCACTGAAACTAAAAAATATTTTTTTAAAATTCAGGATTGAAATATTCAGGAGCAGTGCAGGTTAATATGTTCAATTCGTTTTGTATGTTGGACTGTAAGAATATAAAACAGATGGCAGAAAAGGCTGTTACTAACTGGGATACCCCATCATTTTTCTCCTAGAAAATTCCAAGTTTTTCTGAGCTAATTATTTTTATTTCTGAAATAAGTATTTCAGTTACATATCAGGAGACATGTGGTGCAAATTGATCTCAGGCTATAAGTAAATTCAAAATTAGTGATTAACACAGTTGCACACGGTTTTCTTTATGGCTATATTTTATAGATAATTTTTTTTTTCAATCTTATTTTAGTAAAATAATGAGTTATTGTAAATGGGATTGGTAGTAATATTTTATCATTTATCTTTTCTGGTTCTCAAAACAAATAAAGCAGATGTCTGAAATCATAACATATTGTGTTAATATACTTTAGGGCTTTTCTGTGTAGTGATGAATTAGTGTATATAAACACACATGAATGTGGGAACTATAACTCAAATTAAATTCATCATCTGCTGCTAGCATAAACCAAGGTCAAAAGAAAAGAAATAAAATCATGTTTGATTTAGTGTTGGATTGTATAAATTTAATTTCCATATTTAGAGTTTAATTTTGCAGATTTCTTGCTATAAATAGTCCCACTGAAGTATATTATTTTCATTGTGTAGAAAGATGCATATATATGCAATGATGTGAAGTGACTGAAGTTTTTGTAATTGTTTAGATGTAGAACTCTGCATATGTGTTAATTGTGTTTACAATCACAACCTTAATTGGAAACTTGTATTTCTTTTTGAGTAGAGTAGATAAAAGTGTAGAGGGAGACATCAGTTACAAAGCAAATTTACCTAGTCTCTTAATATCCTGCACTTTTATTATCATTTTCACCTTGTGTGACCACTAGAAAGGAAAGAGCGTACAATAACCGATAGCTAGATAGCTCTCTGTTCAGGAGGATTGGTATTTTAGCCTCATGTGTTCTACTTGTATAAACAACAGTGTAAATCAACTGAAAAATAACTAGCTGACTTTTTTTATTCCACCTTTTGATAGAGATTTTTTAGTGATGCATAATAATCTGTTTATAAGGATTGTATATTTTTAAGTAAGCATGCAACTGCAAGAACTGAGATTACTGAGATTAAGCATTTAATGAATTGCATACTAAATAACCTTCTGATAAACAGATTTTCTTTGTTCTCTCTGGAGCAATTCAAACAATAATAGTGAAACAGCACAAAAAATACAATTGTTTGTCAATGAAAAAGTCATGCTGTGAAAGTGTTTTTACAAGTGGCAGTAAAGAATTTCTGATTAGACTCTTTCACTGGGCTATTTAATTTTTATTTTTAATTCAAAACCAATGGATCAAAGTGTTTAGAAAGATCTTACAAAGTCAATACCAGCCTAATTATTTCTTTAGTGACAATCTATGATACTTACAGTGCCTAGACTGGCAAAAGTTACTAGAGACTAGGGTATAAGAGATTTTAACAGAAATCTGCCCTTTTTTTTACATGGTGGGTTTGGGTTAGGGTTTGGTTACCTGTTATAATTTTGGACATGGCAAGTAAAATGTGGCATGAAAAAGACCATAAGCTTATTTTACTTTTCCACAAGGACATACTTTTTCCTCAGTCACATGGAAGTTCCTCTGCAATTGGATTCCTTAGGGGCTCAGAAATAGCTCATCTTCATGACATCTGTTTCCTCAGGAATTTTCTAAGTTAATGCTCTCTACCATTAGTAGCCTGCACACTGTCTTTTTCTATACCCACAGTATGTCTCTGTCCCTAGGAAGAGAGCTGTTCAGAATTAGGAGAGAGCAAGATAACTTGCAAATTTTATTCAATAGCATTCAATTGAGTACAATTGCATTGTATTCATGGTATTCTCTTTGTCAGTCTGTGTGTGAGGATTGCATGGATTCCCTGACCGAAATGTGAGCCTGCTCCTGTGGCCAATACTGGAGTGCTGAAAGCAGACAGATGTGAAGGGGAAGGAGAGTGGATGGAGAGGACAATCCTCATCCAGCCTGGTCCTCGACAATACAGTTTTTCAGTTTTTCATGGCTTGAGCCTGGCCCAATAGGCAAGATGGACGTTCCTAGTCCGCCAGTACTCCGGAGCAATGCTGTGGCTGCACCAAGATGCAAAGTAGTGAATTACTTTCAGTGAGCCAAGTCAAGACTGAATGTTCTTTTGTCTGCTTTGTATTACGTTAGTAAATACTCAACTCTATTCCTGGGAACAGAGGGGAAAAGTGTGCAGAGTCAACACTGAAGTCAAGAAATATTTATCATTTTTTAAAAATCATTGCTGAAAACAGCAAATAGCGTGGAAGCATTTCCAATTGTAGTACTGTAGTACGATATAACATTAATTATTGTCATGCTACTTAACGCCCACAGGTATTTCAAATGCACAGTAAGAACAACAGTAAAAATACAGGCAAGTCTTCAAATTATGCAGGTTTAAAAGTGAAACATATGGCTATTTCCTAGAAGATATGTTACAAGTAATGTAGCATATGGGTGTCCATATGGAAAGGATTGAACTGCCAGTACTGTAGAGATTAAACTAATGTATCACTACTAAGGAGATAGAAAAATGTGTCTTAGTCACTTGCTGATTATTGGTGTTGGTAATGCAGTTTTTTGTTTTCTTTATTTTTTTTAAGCTGCAGGGTAGACAGATTGATTATTTGTAAAGGCATAACTTATCAAGTTGTAAAACATAGCTATAGAGTATTTGAATAAATTCATAATCTGTATGTAATCCAATTTACTGCATTTCTATAGCACTGTACTTAATGTACTCCTCATCAAAAACCAAATCTGTTTACATTCATTAAAATAAAGTGATTCATGGTACATTGACCTAGTTATTCTCCAAACCTATGTTTCTTGAGCCATTCATGAAGTTCTTTTATATATTCTGCCCTTTCACTGAGAGGGATCCAGTGGGGCATTTGTCTACTCCCCCCTTTTCATACCTGGCAAATAACCAATCCTCTCACAAAATGTTTTTCTCCACCTTTTGTATTTCCTTCTTAGTTCAGACTCAGACTGCACTTGTCTTCTTGCTATTTTCTGTTGGTGACATCTCTATGTGGAATTGGGCCATTAGGAGAAAAAATCCAGGCTGCTCTGACACTGCACTCTGCCAGGAGCATGAGTGCTTCCCAGCAGCATCTGGTCCATCTTTGAGTTAAAAAATTCCTGAAAGCTTAAATCTGTATTCTTATGTTATATTTGGTCTATTACAGACAGTAGGTGCTTCAGAAAGACGTGGTGGTCAGGTACAACACATTCTTACCCATGCTGGGATGGATATTCTCCAGCATAAGCACTTCACTCATTCATTAGCTGGCAGATGGGCTGATTTAGAGATTATTCATGTTGGTGCCTACTTTTATTGTAAGCAACCTGGAATGTCAGTGATGGTGGCAAAAATCAAGTTTGCTGGCAGAACATTGTAGCAGTTTCATCAAAGATCTGTATCAGTTATTTTTATTAACCTTTTTAAGGTTTTCAGTAAGGAAGTCATTTAAAGTAAAGCCATTTTGGGAAAAAACATTCACAGGATCCAAGGTGTGCTTGAAGGTATTCTTGCTGGTGAGGCAAATAAAAAGTACCATATTTCGGTCTGATGGTGTTAGTTTGTGCCCAGTACAGAACACCTAAGTGCAAAGTGTGTAGCATGTGTTTCTTTTTTTAAAGCTGTGTAAATGGGTTATGTATTCATTCATCAGACATATATATCTGCAGCAACCTTCTAGACAATACCTACATGTAGCAATTAAAGCAGTTATGTTTTTGTGGCATGCTAGCAAAGAGCTAGTTATGCAAAACACGCTCTTCATGCTTGTCCTATATGGGTTCATACAAAGTCTACACTAAGATGAATGACAGTGTGAAATATAGCAATATTTATAATAAAGCAGAAACCTAGTTTCTAAAAAAAGGTAAAAAATATGCTGAGCAGACTTAGAGTTTGATGTGGTTAAAGCTCTCTAAATGACAAAAATGTAAGATACAGCATAAAAATAATTCTATGAAAGAATCTTAAGCTACTCTTCTCCTTCACTTCTTTTATAAAAACCCTATCTTAGCTGTTTAAACCTGAAAGCTTTTTATTGTGTATTGGTTCAGATGCATCACAAGCAAGTGTCATATTTTACTCATGTGGATTTTGCTAATTATAAACAAAATAAATTATAAAAATTGTGCTTTCAAGTATGGCATTGCTATGTTATGACCATTGCCATATGTTACAACTATATACAAATAGCAGTAATTTTCACAGAAAATATGTAAGTAATTTTTTAATTTGCTAATTGTTCAATTGTCTTCCATATTTAGTCAGATAGTGTGGGATTCACCTCAGCTTGTGCTAGCCATGAGTCATCTGTACCTCTTCAGCTGGTGAGGAGCAAGACCTGTGGTGCACAAGCATGATGCATTTTTTCAGACGTATCTCCAGAAGTAGCTCTCCACTGAGCTGACTACAGAGCTTAGGTAGACCAACAGCAAAGATGAGGATTCTCACTTTACATGGCTAAAATTAGATGAGATTAATCCATCCTTAAGTTCATTCTAAATTTTATTAGTATGTCTTTAAAGAGAGAATATGGCTTTATATTGGCACACAGTTCATAGCACATAACACACATTTAACTGTGAAAAATATCTGGTGACATCATAACAGAGTCCTTTCTTTCAAACTTAGTAATATCAGTAGTATTTGAGATTAAATGTGACCTTGTACTTAGTTGCCTGATAATTTGCAAACAGTTTACCAGAGTTAGGAAAGAATACTGGAACAGTTAGTTAAAGACAGAGTTGCTTGATAAAACACCACTTAAAATATCCAGGTCCTCTTTAAAATCACATTTTGAAATCGCAGATACATTTTTCTGTATCATAGGAAATGATCAGCATACACTGCCGTATTTTCATAGACATCTTTTTTTAAGCACTGAAATTCAGCAATTCAGAATTTTCTTTGAGAAATTTTAACACAATTGTTTCTTTCATTCTCCTGAAAGTCGAGAGTCGAGACAAGATCTAGTTCATTTGGGAACCCATTATTACATGTCTCTAAATGTGTCAGTTTTAAGCTTATACAATCTGTCTCTAACATAGTTGTTCATTTGCTGTTATGTCTTAGTGAGAAATGTAATTTTGGATGCTAAAAATTAGACCAGCAGAGACTAAGCAAGTAGTAACGGTGATGATCTCAGGTGTCAGGGGAGGGACTTAGTCATATGTCCCACACAGAACATCTTAGGTGATTCATCTAGAAGGATTGGTGTCAGGAAGGGAAAAACATATTTGAACAGTTTTTTTAGCCAGAATAATGAATCATGAGTACCAGTAAACTTCAGGAATGAGAGAAGAGTATCTGCAAAATCAGAAAGAAATGGCAGAAGGCAGTCTGGTGGAAGTGTCATGAACAGCTGTGCCAGCTGCAGTGAATTTAGATTAGTGTCTGCATCAAGATTAATGGGAATGAAAACCTCTCTGCTGTAGCTACTCTCTGTATTCTAGTAGTTGTAAATTCTTTTAAAATCTTGAGCTAATAGAGTTAGCAATCATAAAGTCAAAAGTGAGTGTGGATTTGTGCAGATGCCTCGAGTGGCTGTAGCTGCTCTGGTCATCACTGGTTCTGCTCACATGCCAAGGAGGGGGAATAGGTGCGTGTGTGCCAGCACAGAGTGGGGCACTCACCTCTGGACTGCACGTGCTGCCCAGCCAGCAGGTGTGGAGGGCTTGCTCTGGACCTCTATGCAGATCCATGCCTCTCAAGGCTGCCAAGGATGAGTGCAGTGATTAGTGTTTTGATGGGCAGGAGAAAAATGATCTCGATGCCTTCCACCACTGATCATCCCTCTTGTGAAGTTCACTGTAAAATAGATGTGATGAGGCTACCACACATACATACCATGAACTTCCAAGACTGGCTAAATTGATATAAAAGATGTAAACCCTTTTTGAATACTGCACCAGTATTTTTTTAAGTCTTAAACAGATGTTAGTTTTCGTTCTGAGAGCAGACTTTTAAAAATGCCATAATAGAATGGTACTTCTGTTATATTTCATTTTATTAACCAGATGAGGTTTCCTCAATGCTTAACTATGGATTTGGGATTTTGATGTTGGGTTTTTTTTGGCGGTTTTTTTCCCTTCTTTTTCTGCTAGTCCCACAAATCTTCTGGCATCTGAAATTAGTCTTGATTCTGTGCCTTGTCCCACATGCTGGTTACATAGCCAATGTACCCTTTATCAACAGAGGAGTACCCAGGTGGAAGCCAGGACAAATTTTAGTTTGCTCCTTTTCTTCTCTGCCTTGGGTATTTAAACCTCGTCTGTATGAGATGTTACACTGTTTTAATTAAAATATTTTTAAATCAATATAGTTAGATCTGTTCAAACTCCTTATACAGAAGCACTTAAACCTGCTTAACCTTTGCTAGAATTGGTTTAGCTAACATAGATAAATTGCTGAAGTAAGCTAAATTAATTTAAGTGAAGTCTTAGCTGGGATAAGTGCATTTACATTAGATGTTTGCACCAGTTTAACTGGATTTAAAATCAATCAGTTTAGTTAATTCAATGCATTTTTTCTTGTATAAGCTTGACCTTAGTTAAATAATTTTGTTGTGTGCAGCGAAAGTCCAACTTTCTGAAATACATATTTTTATTTCTAAGTAAATTGATTGAAGATTTGAGTACATAGTTGAGCTTATGATAGGTTTGTGATATCTTTAGATCATGTTTAAGATTTCTTGGTGGTTCTACTCAGTATGGTTTTGTTTAGAGACAGGAAACTAATCACATTTTTGAAATTGACAGATCTGGAATTCCTGCCAGCTGACCGTTGTAATTTCTCAGAGTTTCAACCATGATAAGGTGCACAAAACAGCAAATAAGTGGCCACTGAACTACTTGGTTTGGAATCAAAATTATACTTCTGGAATGATTTCACCAAGGGAATCTCTTCAAGTTATTCACTAAAACCTCTCTGTTCTATATCTGTTATCAGTGGATTTACTGATAGCAGTAATGTAATGCATATAATATGAAATCCTTGATACTTGACCTAAATATAAATTCTGAAGCCGATCTATAGAAAATGATTGCTGAAATTATTGTTGAGAATTTTTCAATATTTCTGCATTCTGGTTCAGTATGAATTCTTATAGAACTTGTTATCTAGAATCCAAATCTAAAGTCTAATGTCCTTCCATGTCCAAAAATAAATCTCAGATATCTGAAGAATAAAAATGTGAATTTTGTTCCTTTGTGAGATGTAACACTTGACTGTAGTGTAACACTTAACTGTTACTGTATACTTTGTAACAATTAGAATTTTCTAGTTCTGCTTGGGTTAAGGTTGCACTCTTTGAAATGGACAAAGAAGAGCTGAAACCTAATCTGGTTGAAAAGCTGTAACTAATTTGGTTTTTTGGTTGGTTTTTTGGTTGTTTTTTTAGTTTGTTTGTTCATTTGTTTGTGGGGTTTTTTGTTTTTTGGTTGTTTAGGGGTTTTTTTTGCTTGGTTGGTTTTTGGTTTTTTGGGGTTTTTTTTGGAAAGTACTTTGGGTAATAGCTGGGGAAACTGTACTCAGCTTTACTTTGTAATCCAAAAGTCAAACAATGTACAGTAAGCAGGGAAATTAATTTTTATTTTCCTATTTCTATCCCCTAAGACTCAATTAACAAGCATCTAGCTTGTTGGGGTTTTTTTGCTGGAAAGTTAAGTAGTTTCCATCTTTTAAGTCAGAGGCTTGACTGCTTTCATTTTACTTGCCAGAAAATTAAATTCAAACTGTGGCTTTAACAAGAATATTTATAATATATATGTCTTGCAGAATATGATTACATATGTTCCTGGTCATCCACCTATATACTTGTCAGTATTCCTGAAAAAAGCTGGTCCTAGGCACCTGTGATTCCCCAGATAAAAAGGCAATAGGTCATCTGTGTCAGCTTTTGAAATGCATTGGAATATGCATGCTGTGTTTATGTAAGATGGTTTGTCTTGCTGAATTTGTCAAAGATTGCATAATAAAACTTTTAATTCATTATGTTTTGCTAAAAAAAAAAAAAAAGGAAAAAAAAAGGAAAGATGGCCAGTGATCCTTTGTTAGGCAGGGTTTTTCAGGGGAAGGTAATAGTAATTATGGAGTAGTACAGCTCTTTGGAGACATCATTTCCAGGGGACCTTATTCAAGGGGTTTAGAATTTCACATTTTGTTTTCTCATCTCATGAACTACCACCTGCAGAAGGTGGTAAAATCTTCTTTTATTGTGATAAACACCAATCTCTTGATCACCGTAGAAATAATGTATTGTTTTCCTGAGATAAAGGTTTATTTCTTTATCTTTATAGATTTCAAAATAGATCTGTAATGCTGTCATATTGCAAGTCTTATGCCAAATTACTGTCTTCTCTCAAATGTCTATTAGTGTAATGAAGTTTCCATTCTATAATTCTTTTTAATGACCTCTGAATACTCTGCAGTACATGCTGGGTACTGGGCTTCTGCCCAGTAAGGCTTGAAATCTGAGCTATTACATGACTGATCCATCTCTGTGTTCAGCAGACACACTTTGTCAGGATTTCTGTTTTTGTATCAAAGTTCATGATGAGGAGTCTGCAGTACTTGTAATGCATTTGTGCTGAATTCTGCACTCTGAGTTCTTCTGGTGTTACCATGCTGAAATAGCCTTGAAAATGTTCCAGTGGAGTTTTGCAGCTGCACATAGATTCATAGCATAATTGAGAAAAAAAATGAATTTTGGGCTCATCCAATTTGATCACAGACATGCAGTTTGCATCTGATTCTTAACTTCTAATGTAGATTTCTGCAGTTTGTTGTGAAGGTTTGAAGAACAGTTTGAGATTTTGGCACACTCACACTGGCATATTTGTCACAGATATTTTGCCAACTGTTACAGTCAGTCTCTACCAAATACTCAGTGTATATGTGTGGATGTTCGCATGCAACTCAGGACTCTCACTATGCGCCTGTGTTACTATATCTACTTGCACTTGACAGCCATTTCAGCATTTTGTTTTGTGTTTACTGTGTTTTTAGAGGGAATTTGAAGGCTGACCATTTAACTATGCTTGTGCTTCAAACTGTTCAAGCTGCTGGTAATGTGTTGTTTTGGTAAGAACTCCCAGGACATGAAGTATTTTGGATACATAAATTTAACGCATGTAAGAGTAGTGATAAAATGTTTCACGTACATTCCCCAAATCCCTTTCTTTCAAAAAAAATGAAATAGAAAAATAACTTGCTTGGGTACAATGTTGTGTCTTTTATATCCTCAGAGTGCTTGATGTTTATAGTAGAACTTCTTTTTACTGTTGATGTGGCAAAAGTAAAACTCTGGGACCATAGAGAGAGAGAGGGAGAGAGAGGGTAAATGTTTCATTGACAGTATTTCTTCCCTCAATTAAATGACCTGTGGGTATAAAAGGCTGCATTTGACAAAGCAAGGTTTGAATTATATCTAAAGATATGCTGTATGCAATTGTAGATACTTGCTGAATAAAATATCTTTTTGGACAAATCAGTATGCAACCAACTAAAATGTAAAAGCACTCATCTTAGAACTAGGAAAATATTGATCTCTGTTCTTTTTATGAGAAGTAATTCTAGATCGACAGTAAGTCTGTTTAAGGAAAGAGATCCTTTCTCTGGAAGCATGAACTGTCCATCCAGCTGCTGTCAACTTTTTTTAATGCCTCTGACCAAAGAAACTGCAATGATTTTTTAAGGCTTTTGACCTAGGTTCATTTTTAAAAATCAACATTTACTGGAGGAATAAAATTGCTTTTCATTTAAAGACAGTGTCTGTGTCTACAGGTAAAATGCAATTTTTTTTTTCTATTGTTTAGAAAAGAGATCTCTAGTGAAAATTAAATGAACTTCCTGCTTGACTTATCTAATCATAAACTAAAACTATTTTACATAAATACCACCTTAAAAAGTTTTAGAACCCCGAGTGGAACGGATTGCTACTGTATACTCACTTCACTGCAAAACTAGTCAAAGGTTCACTGAAAAGCTGGTCAAAGGATTCGGTTTCATTTCCCTTTTTAATCTCGGTAAAAGCTATTCCTGAGAGTTTGAGCATGCACCATAGGCGTCCTATTTTCCCATTATTCGCCTCTACATGCTTCTTCTCTTCACGAGACTTTATGATACAACCAGGTTTCCTACACCAGTGGTCAAAGAGAAACAATATATTCTCACACTGATTATTATTTAGAATCTCTTTTGTTATGGATGAGAGTATGTCCAAAGGCTGCTTTTCCCAGGACAACGCTAATGTTTTTAAATGGCCCCTGCAGGCAACCGGAACTTCAGATCTCTGAGACTGACACATGCAGTCCTGAAATACTTTCTTTTCTGCACTTAAATGCCAAAGAAGGTCAGGGAAAAAAACCTAGGTGGAAAAAGTGTAATTCATGCTGTTGCGTGGGAAGAGTGCTAGTGCTTGCAGAACAACTGCTCAGCTTTGAATTAAAAAAGATGTTTTATGATTCCCCTCTTCCCTTTCTGGCACTCTGCAGCAAAACTTGGAGTGGCTATGCATTGATTCTAAAGATGCAGAAATTATTGAAGATAGACATTAAAAGTAATGAACAGTTTATAATCATGTCCTATAATTATTGTCAATTGAACTTAATTTTACATTTCTATTGCTTATGGAGAAAGCAACATGTCAAAAGACTAAATTAACTAGAGGGAAAACATCAGGAGATCCATGCTTTGTTCCTGTCCATGTCACAGATTTCATGAAGTTTTGGGAATTACACTTAATTTGACTTGTTCTTTTCTCCTAATAAAAACACCTTTTTTGAAATGTCTTTTAGATGGAATATTTTACCTATGATACTAATGCTACCAACCTTTAATCAGGAATATTTTACTGTAGTTACATTATTGCATTGGAATAGTGCTTCACAACCCTTGCCATCACTGAAACCTTGTGTTGGTGAATCACGAGGAAACACTCCCAGGTGGTCAAATACTTGGGCAGTGCAACACAGCGCATGATCCTCAGGCTCCGTTGGTTGTCCTCGTGCAAACACTAAATTTAGATATGGGTTCACTTGTTTCTGTCTTCTGTGAGGGAATTGGTAGAGTGAAAAAAAAATGCTAGAAACAGGAGAGTAATGAAGTTTGTCAGGGGATTAGTTATGTGCATAAAGACTTCAAGTCTGCTAAGTTCTCAGACTTTTTATATTTTATCATTAAAAATAGAGATATGCATTTTTGTATAAGGAGTATCACCAATGGCTCCCAGCTTTAGAGATAATATGTGATTCCAGATGCACTGCATGTATTAGAGGAAGACTCCTTTCTAAACTCCTTAGCTAACCTTGAAAAACAATAAGGTCTTCAAAGAGGGGTCAAAACAAATGCACTATACCAAACCTTGAGGATTTGGTCCTTTGATAATGGAGAAAATCTGCCTTAAAATTACATTTGGTATTTCTCTTTTTAAATATTTTCAGATAACAGCTTTATTTGTTCGTATAGCCAGTATTTACTAGTGTAGCAAATATTCAGATTAAGTTCATAGTCTTTCCCAAGCTGAAAGATAGTTTTTAAATGGTGTACAATCTCATTCAATTTGTCCCCTTAGCAGAAAAAAAAAATGAATGAATACCACAAATTAGTTAGATGTGGGTTTTTCTATTGTTCCTGGAAACAGACTTCCAAAATCTTTCTAGAGAAAATAAAGAGGACTTGATCCCACTCTTTTCCAAAAAAATCAGTGGTAACTTTGTAGCTGACTTCATAGCTAACTGTTGGAGAGGTATTGACCCTGAACATAGCACTATTTTTGTAAAGTGATACTCAGAACTCCACGTAATAGTTCATCAATTGAGGAAAAAGCCTATAATCAAAACCTATGCACATACACAAGAGGGAAATCAGCTTCATCCTGATTCTTTGACATTTTCTTGCTTTTGAGTAGATATAAATAAAAGTGTGTGTGTCAGCTTTTTGGTAGTTACCCTGCAATCAGCTGGCCTAAAGAGACATTTCACAAGTTACATTTTTAATCTTTTTTTTTTTCATTGAACATTGCACTTGATCTTTTTCTTTCACTTTGTTTCTGTCTCTATCTACACATATTCATAAAATATGAAGGATGAAAGAGCAAAAAACATAATTAACAGAGGGACAAGTTAACAAAAGAAGCGGTTGAAATTGATTGTAAATTATTGTACTTATTTATCTATTATTAATGCAACAATTTGACAATAATCTTCCAAGTTTGCGACTAGAGCAATCAGATGAAAAAAGAAAAAGAAAATATTATTTAATTGGATTTTTAATTGGATTTTAATTTAATGATTTTTCTAATCTGTGCAAGCTATTTTATAAAGGACATACCCATTCCCTCATAATTTTGTTTACATAGATTTTGATTCAATCTACGTGTATTTTATGTTCAGATTTTAGTTCTTTAGTAAGAGGAATTCTTATTTCAACAGTATTCTGAATTACAGAAAAAACTTAATTAAAAAAAAAACACTGAAAAAACTGCATGTGGAGGTGTCTCATTTACAGTCAGACAAATATTACTACTAAGGAAAAATCAGTATAATACTTCTTAATATATTTCACAATAAATTATATTTTTTGCCTTTTTGTTCTTCAGTATTAGGTATACTAAAGCTTTTTAATTTTAAAATGCATTGTAAAATCTAAGATTTTGGTTTTGTATAGAGGAAGGTCTTGAAAAGCAGTGCATTCCAGGAAGAAATAAGCAAATTGTACCTTTGTGATAGTTCACATCCCAAGGTGGTCTTAAACAAGCTACTATTTTTCATAAATATTCTCCATTAGCATCTCTATTGGTCAACTTCCTATTCTTGATTCACCCAGTTTGCCAGATTTCCAAGTGGACAAGTCCATATGTAATCTGTTCTACTGCAAGGTGTAAGTTTAAACTCTTTCTTGTCCAAGAACCTTTTTTGCAATTATTTCCACTGTCCTTTTGGAGGTCACTTCAATGAAACTGGCTCTGATTAGTGTTAAACCTTTACACAGGGGCAAGCTTTAAAGTATTTCTTCAAATTTATGGTATCTGACTTTGCACTTTCCTGAAAACTAAAGTTATCTCAGATTTTATTTTCTCTAACATTTTTTTTTCAGTTTTGTTATTTGTCACGGTCCTCCCCATGTTACTTATCCAAGCTTTCAAATTTTCCTCGTTTAGGATTCTGTAGCGATCAGATACACATAAAACAGAGTAAGCAGTCTTTTAATGACAGTGGTTGTTCAAGAAAAGATATGTTGGGTTTTTGGTTTATACATACATACATATATATATACATATATATGTATATTCTACTCGTCAGTAATGAGCAATATTCTACAAACTCTTATGGGAATGCGGGAAACCTTCCTTTTGAGCTAGTGCTTTAGAGAAAGAGAGTGTAATTTTGTGAAGCCACAAAATGGTCCAGGTTCTTGGTCATGAAAATCAACATAGTGCCATTGAAATGAATGAAACTTCAGATTATGACAGGTTAGATCTTCCTGAATGAGGAATCATAATGCCTATTATATGTAGTTCTGCTGCCATGCTAAGTAACTGTTTTCAGTCCATCTGGGAATGGACTATAGGTGTGACTGAGAACAAAAATGTTTAACAGGTACGAAAAATTTCTCATGTTTTACTTGAAGCAAATTTCTCTTTCATTAAAACTATTAATATCAGCCTTTAATGCTCAATGTAACTATTCTTAGAGATTATTTTGTAGCATACAATTCATTCTTCCTTGGGAATAACCTTCACTTGTTGCTCACAGATGAAGCCATTGTCTGTCTACATGCATAGATCTTCTTTTGGAAAATTTAATTTAAAATATCAATGCTAGGAGAATTCTAATTTTTGTCTCCCAGAGATAATTCTCAGAACAAAATGGCTTTACACACAAACACAAAATACTTACACACTAGGATTTTGCTAGAAGTTCTTGAATCTTGAGTCATGCATATGGTCAAGTGGAACATTGAAACTAAACTCTGTCAGTTCCACTTGACCATATGCATGACTTTTGCTGCTGCAAGCTTTTAACTAAATAGAAATGGTCACTGTTATCTCTGTAAGATTGCGTGAAGGCAACAGCAATTTGTGAAATTGTCTTGTCTGAAAGGGTCCTTAATGTGCTTATTGAACACTACAATTTCTTGGTAATATATTACTAAGATATATGTATTGACATATATGTTATAGCATTGATTTCTTGATACTGAGGGTGGCTGCATGGTGTTTGGCTGATGAGTTGCTGCAGTGGGAGTTTTACTTCTGGCACCATCACTCCAGTGACCAGCATCTCATTTCTGTGTCATGTCTGGTGCTTCAGTTTGAGCTGTTAATTTACTTCAGAACTAAAGGATTTCCCATGTGGCAGAGAAGTGTCATTTAAAAAGAAAAAACCCTTTATTTTGCATTTATTAAATAAAAAAGAAAGGGAACAAATCTTGTTAATTGTTTTTATAATGAAACATCATCTTAGTGAGGTGAAGGGTGATAAAATCATATTAAATGGTTTTTTCCACTGACTTGTTACTCCCTTTTATATGGTCTAACTAGCACAGGGACAAATATATTTAAAAAAACAGACAGCTAGGACAAATATGATTATCTCTGTTCACCAGTACATTTTTATGTTCTAACATTGTCAGTAACAAACTTTTGCTATGATTATGTGTGAAGTTTATGTGAGTGTAGCTCACATAGCTGAAATATTCAGCTCAGTGAATATTCAGATTACATATTCAGCTCACTTGCTGAAATACTTCAGAGATCAAAATGGATGCATTTGTCTATACAGTCTACAGTCCCTGTAGAACCAGTTTGCAAATGGTTGCAGAGTTGAAATTGGCCTTACATCTGAACTTTCTGAATCTGTTGGCAGTGACTGTATATTTTAGAGAGATGAGCATCATCTAAGTACTTACAAAAATACAGAAAAGTGGTAAATAATGTGAAACCTGTGCTCAGGCCCTATGGACTGGGAGCCTGAAGTATTGCAGATTCCTACAGTCTGAAAAAAACCCATCCCTTCTGGTTGTTCTGACCCAAGGAACGCATACAGCTCCTAGTGAATCTGTGCAACTATTTCCACAGCTTTAAAGCTGCAGCCAAATTTTCTAGCACTGTCAGATTATGCTTTGGAGGTCTGTTACACATTTATACACTATGAACACAAAATATGCCTCAGCAACAGGTTAATTGCCCTCAGAGGTACTTGTTTCAGATAACTGGGATGTATGTGTAACTGGTCTGAACTGGTGAGCAGTTCACTTGATACAGAGTGAGTTATTCTAAGCATATAATTTCTGTACATTATCTTTGAAGTCTTCTAATGTAGAATATCTATTCTTTTAATATATTGTTATACAATACTCATTAAAGACATTTTTAACTACATGACTACTTCCTAAAATTAAGCAGCAAACATAAGCCTTAAATAGCTGAAGTTTCTTCACTCCCAGTTTTTGGTATCTTTGAGATATTTAGAGGAAACAACAGGTCACAAACCTAAATCTAGGTGTTTTTTCTGATGTACAGATGTTGGTTAACACAGTAAAGTAAATCTTTGTCTGGAGATAATACAGTGCATTCTTCGAGGTATTTCATTGATGGCCTTCAGTCAGTGAGGAAGATGCTTATATTTTGGTTTATAATGGAATCCAAATAATCAAAGTCAAGTTTTCACTTTTCATTGAGATCAAAATAGAAATTTGTTTCTAATCCAGGTGTATGATGGAGATATGGAAGAGGGCTAGCTACATGACTATTGAGTTAAACTACATAAAAAAGATAATTTTCAGAAAATGCAAGTAGTTTAGAAGAAGCACCAAGACAGTTCATTTTGTAGCAGATGATACCTATTACTTTCTGGTAAAGCATTCAAATGTATATGAACATTTTTCAGTCGTTTTCTGCTTTGAAATGATTAAATGAAAGTAAAGAGGCACTAATTGCATTTGATGAGGAGGTTTCCATTTTTTCCCTAACTTTGGTCTCCACCCTGTTAACTGGTGTTGACATCTATTGAACTGAGGGTTTATTAAGGCAATGCATCCTTCTTAAAGCTATGTCTTAACCTGGTGTAAAATTCGGAATAAATTGGCTTGCTACTCCACTGGGTTCTTTGCAAAACTTTTCAATATATACCCCAGAACATGCTCTAATTTCTAGGTAATTTTTAACTTCCTTCAAGATGTTGATTTTACTGTAAGATCTTGTATGAATTTGTTGCAGATTAATTTCTCTGAGCATGTCCAGGCCTATAAGTTAATTTTAGTTCAACAGCTAACTTGCAACAACCAGAATAGACAAAGATATTACAGTATGTCTTTAGAAAAGACTGATGATTTCATTCAGTGTCTCAGGATCCTGGACTTTAATCTCCCAATGAACCATTGAATGTCTGTCTTTGTAAATGGAAAGTTCACATTTTTGTCTTTCTGTTAAATCTTTTTTAAAGGAGCGAGTGTCTGTGGAAGGCATGGGACAGGGAGTGTTTTTCTTTTAATTTTTTTGAAATTTTCAGCCAAGTGATTAAGCAAAGAATTCTTTGGACACATTAATAATCTTTTGAAGATGTCCATGCAGATTTCATTTGTACATTTATACATATGTGCATTTAGAAATGTCTGCTTTTTTAAAATTAAGCATTTTAAAATGCATAATGTTGTGTATTTGCTGCTTTAAATGTGACAATATTCACTTTTATTTTAAATATACCTACCTCCATGTAAAATATACATCACTGTAGCAATTCACACTAGTGGTGTTCAGCCTTCCTTGACTTGTGGATCTGTACAAATTTTGTAATGAAAATATGGATGTTTTACAAATATTTCTAGATTACTTTATGTCATATTTGAGTCTTCCATGAAGGCCTTCAGAAATATTGTGTGTTCCTACAGTCCACCAAAAACTATTTGAAAATTACTGCATTATAATAAGGAAAAGCGTATCTATGTTCATTCTCTCTTAACCAAGTCATGCAGTCATAAATTGAGTAGTATTATGGAACTTTGGGTAAATTTGTTGCTGCATTTAGAAAAGAAAAAAAAATCAAAATAAAACACGACAAAACAAAAAAACCCCTCACTTTGCATTCTAGGCAATTTTTAGCAGATTTACAGTGTAATTCTATTGAAACTCTCAATCATCTTGCCTCTACTATTTTCTGTAGGTGTTATGATGTTGCTTATGGCTGTTAGAAAGATAAAGGGAAATTTTGCCTAGTCTAATTCAGATTTCCGTTTCTCATTTACCAAGTCCAAAATTGCAACCAAGATCTAATTTTGTACACAACAAGATATATATTTGAACATGACTGGATGAATTAAAACACAATCTGTTGCTTCTTGTACTGTTTATCAACCCTTACACAGGCCATCTGTTTATGACAGTTATGACTTGTCTCCTTCTAATTTGTCTACCATTCTTAAAACTTTCAGTATAATTTTTGGTAAGAAGACAAAATCTTTTGGTTTTCTTAACTTCTTTGGGTGGGAATAGGAGATAAGGCTCCTTTATTTATATAGACATCCCAGAGAGTGATTATTTATTTAAAACAATTTTGTTTGTATAGAAATTAAATCTTTTACAAAAAGGGACCATGTCTTAGTGATGTATCTGTAATTAGAATTTAGGACTAAATTCCTGACTTGAGATCTTAATGAAAGGTTTTCATTAAAGGAGTATGAAATACATCGATAGTACATGATAGTGTCATTCTCCCATATAATCAGTCAGAAAAGTACTCAGTTTCAAAAAACCTAGGAAGATGCATAAGCTTGGGCTTCTTTCACTAAAATTATTAAGTGACAGTTAAGTGTTTTCTTCCTAGCTTGCACTAAATTTTGGAAGACTGAAGAAGAGGTCTTGCAGTTTGGAAAAATGGAATGTTAAGTTCAAATGTCATCATACTGACCTATTGGTTTTGTCTCATTCATTCCTGGTCATGCCTGGTGTGTGTACAATTCAACTAAATAGTAATAGTGGAGCATAGAAATTAGTTACAAGTTTGAAAATAGCTCACCAACATATTTCCCACATTGCCTTTATTAATGGATGCAGTTGGAATTTTGTGATCCACCTTGTTTAACAAGGACTGGCACCCTGTGACCTGTACACCAAGTCATTTATAATGGAATGTAAAGCAGTATGCCTCTGTAAAAGCTGTCAGAAGGCAAATAGGAGTGAATGTATCTGCTGAGATCATGTATCTGGAAATTTCAGTTGGTAATAGTTCAGTTAGTTTTGCTTTCATGGTCACCACTCTGCTAACACAACTGCTTAGCCTTCTGGATTATGAAACAGAAAATGATTCACCATGTTTTCTTCCTCATAAAATTCTAAAATTCATGCTGCTCAAAAGTATAAATAATATTGAAAGTAATTATTCTTCCGGCAGAAAGGAGCAAATTTGTTTCTTCAGCCTGTGTGACTGCTTACACATCAAGAAAAGACTTTGAAACTGTTGCAGATGTGCTACAGATAAATGTTTGCCACTCTATAACAAGATTCCATGTATACCATCTTCATTTGGATAGTGTTTGACTGCTTGGATCCTTTTCATAAACTACAATTTGCTTAATTTTTTACCTGATAGTAGAACAGACTGTGTTAGCATTCCCAGAAAGATTGTTTTTACAGAAAATAAAGCACCGTTTTGTTTTATTTTTACAGAAAAAAAAAAGTATTCATTTATCTGAGTGATACCACTGCTGAAGGAAAAGACTTTTCTGTGACAAAACTAAAGGTTTTCTGAAATACTCCAGTGTTGTTCAAATAGATTTTTCATCAGACTCTTTTAGGCTGCTGGTTTTAAGCTTTATTAATGAGTAAAGGTATCAGAACCTGAAACTTCCAGTGGTTGTCTGACTTAAAATGTGTTAGCTTGTGACTGTCACTAGCCTTAGTAAGATGACTTTCATTTAAGTTTGCAAGCATGAGTTCATTAAGTGTATATAGATTAACACATGTGGTGTCATTTGTACAATTACAGGTAATTCAGATCCACAGTTTAGCAGGGGCCTTCTTCTTCCTCACACAAATACTCATAAACATTGCTTATCATTTATGGCAAATATGTATTTAATACTGTTTTTAGACTGGCATAAAGAAAATGTAATACTTTTTGAAAAAAAAATTTTGCTGCCATGTGAGCACAAACTGTAATGAAAACAAATGGCTGACACACAAATAGACCTTATTATAGAACTGTGTAGCTCCCAGTAAACAGCTTTGGTTGAGCTTGTACTTGGTCTACTGGTTATATCCCAATTTGCAAGCAAACAGTGTCTTCTTCAGTATTAAGGTATTCTGCTTTTTGGAAGAGTGAACACCTGATTCAAAATTGGGTAATTTTTCCTATCTTTTAAAGTAATGTGGTCTGTATGCATGCCAATTCTTTATCTAGCCCATTAAAATCTTCATTATTACTTAATTATTTCAGTTTCTAGTTTTCTTTTGCTCAAGTGTCCTGAATGACATTATTAGGTAAGTTATTGCATTCTTACACAACCATATAAAAGGGAAAAAATTTCCATGTTTATTGAGGTGTTTATTTTATGGAGCCAAAAGGAAAATTAAAGCCCACTAAGCAACTTGCATAAGCAGTTACTTTAGCGTGGCTGTGCATTTTTTACTCTGTCAAAACCATATTTATATTTTAAATTTGGCATTTTCTTAATGTGTAGTACTAATAATTAGACATGCTCTATTTGGCATGAACGCTGCTGTATTTTCTGATCCAGTTGGATTTTGTTAGAGAGAAAAGGTTCTACTGTACTAGACTGCTTTACTGTAGAGTTCCCACGAGGCGGCCTTTATTTTTAAGGGAATGGATTAGATGCCTGGAGAAATACTTAATAAAACAAGTATTTTTCAAGCCCTTAGGAAGTAGCATTTTTTGTTTGCATTTCACCATGCTAATTATTGTTTAAAGAGTTCCTTAGCTGAATACACTTGGCTCATTTTATGAAGTTTCATTCTATTCATTATACAGGACAGCTAATTAATGCTGGAACTGTTATTGTTCTAGAGAGATTGTGTAACCATTCAAATACAAACATCTTGGAGATGCACTGTAGGTGTCAATATTTGACACCTTACTCTTTAAGGAATTATAGATAATTTATGGTTTTTCTCATCAAAACTCAGCTTTAGCTGTCATAGAGGACTAAACACAACTTAATTTAGATATTAAATAAAGAGGATCTTCAAAACAAGTTTTCTGAAAGTAGTTCACTTGTTATTTTTAAAGCCAATTTTGATGATTCACTGTATGGAACCTTTTAAATTATTTTCATTTCTCCTTGTCAGCTGTGCTCACTCTCAGCATCCAGTTGTATTGATTTATATGAACAACCTCAGTTGCATTAGTCATAATGAAATTAATGGCAAGTTACATCACTTTTCTCTGACTGTGTTTTCCAAAGCAGAACAATATAACTGCATTGGAATGTATTAAATGTTATGTTAACAGACACAGAATCCTGTGTTGAAGTTAATTTATGTTGAGCTGTGAATTGATACATGCTGACAAAACCAGGAAAATGCAGAATTGAGGCTGACAGTCTGTCCTTCCCTGATTGTATAGATTTGTTGCAGCACATGCTGTATGTAACTTCATGCTGTGATCTAAGACATAAGCAACAATTGCTACAATAGGAAACAGTCAAAGCAGTCTGTCAGCCACTGCATCAAACCTTATTGTCTGTCCCTTTTGGATACCTTTTAGATCTCTAAAGTTACTTTCAGTAATATACTTTAACTCAACAATTTTAAGAAAAATTATATCAATTCCAGGCTTCAGTGAAATAAAATAAATACCTATAGATTATTTATAAAAGCATGTGTTTTAATTCTTACTTTATTTTATTTTACTTTAAAAATCACATAGAGTTAACATCTTGGCAATAGCTTAAACTCTACTCTGGCAAATATCTTTGGTATTTGGGACACTAGGGAAAGCTGCACTTCTGGAAGGGTAACATGGACCTTGCATTAGCCATCTTTGTGCCTTCTTCCATGGGTGTCCAGCCTTTTCTGCATGTGAAGATTCATTTCTCCTTGACAAAATACAGTGTTTGCACTTCTGCTGATCACTGCAAAGCCTTTAACAGCAAATGCTATTCCCAGAGCTGCCTTAAACACTTATCCACGAATGTACTCAGACATAATTAGATAAGAAGTCTGCACAAGCTTAAGGTTGTAAAATAAATGCTATCACTGCCTGTGCTCATTTCATCCTGGCTGTGTCCTAGCTTCATACCTGCTCCGGCTCAACTAGGTTTTCTCCCTTAAACAGTGGAAACAGAAACATTATTACCATTTTACTTGAACTGTATGCCTTACTCTTAAACTAATTGCCTTGGCTGGTAAGTGTCTTCAAAATTGTTCCTGGAAGAACTATATTGTCCCAGAGCTCTAGCTGTCCATATGCTCTATCTTTTGAATCACAGAATTGTTTAGGTTGGGAAGAACCTTCAAGATCATCCACTCCAACCATTATGCCAACCATAAACTGTCAAGTCCAGCACTAATCCAAGTTCCAGAGTGCCACATCTACATGTCTTTCATATACCTCCAGGAATGGTGACTCCACCACTGGCCTGGGCAGCCTTTCCTGGTAATTGACAATGCTTTTGGTGAAGAAAGTTTCCCAGGATCAAATCTACACTTCCCCTGTCTCAACTTGAGGCTGTTCTATCTCATCCTGTTTCTGTTATTTGGGAGAAGAGGCTGATCTCCACCTGGCTTCAGCCTCCTCTCAGGGAATTGTAGGGAGCAGAAAAGCCTCCCTTGAGCTGTCTTTTTTCCAGGATAAATACCCCAGCTCCCTCAGCTGCTCCCCATCAGACTTCTGCTCCAGACCCTTCCCCACCTCTAGTGCCCTTCTCTGGAACCCTCCAGCACCTCAATGTCCTTCTTGTAGTGAGGGGCCCAAACTGAACACAGAATTCAAGGTGATACCTGACTAGCTCTACATCTTCAGTGAAGCTTCCTAAATGTAGCAGTCATATTAGTGTTAGTTACATAGGTAACAGTTGATGAAAGAGGGCAAAACTAGTGTATGAAGACATTCTAAACAAATTTAAAGTATGTTAAAAATAAGAAACAGCTGAAAGAGCAGCTTGGCTGGTGCACATGGATTATTTTGTCTGAATATTCTTTTTTCAGAATCCTTTTTTAATGCTATGGAAATGCCATAATAGTTAATCAGTCACATCACTAGGTAATATTGACTGTTGCTGCTATTTTTCAGATTGCTTTTCTAATACAAGCCTAAGCATTTCTTGAGTATGCTATAGACTAATTTTGACTTTCTTACTGCCATCTCAAGTTGAATAATTTCTTCCTTGTCTTTATGGACCTCTCCTAGAAATAATAGGTTTCAAACTGTGGTCCTCGACAATGTGGGACATAGCTGTTGGACTGGTATTAAATACACAAGTCTTTTGCAGAGAAATTTTACAATCAGCATATGTGATGCTTTATCTGATACAGAGTGTTTGCATTGGTTTGTTTGTTCACATTTTTAGCAGTTCACTGCACAGCCAAAATGTTGCAGATGTGCACATGGAAAGCATTCTACTATGTTCAATGAAAACATTTTTATTATTATAATTTGTTTAGAAAAAAAAAAAGACACATAGTTAAATGGGAAACATAATGTGCCAGAGAATAATATTCCAGAGCTATAAAGGGTTTTAATAAAGATGTTAATATTCTCTCTTATCAAATATTCATGTATTTATGTGGACTATACAAATATGTCTACATGTATATGTGTATGAATCTTTTTTGTTTCACTTTTTAAATTGATATGATATGATTCTTATGAATAATAATCTGCACTCTTAAAGTAGAGAACAGTAAATACGACATCAATATCTTAAATGGCATTGGGGTTTTTTTCTGGGAGTTAAAAAGTACTGCATGGTCATTGAAATACATGAACAGCCTATCTGGTGTAACACCTCTTGCTCTGTGGTTTATTTGGGTGCATTGCCTGTTACATTTTGTGAAAGTATTGCCTTTTACTTTTTGTGTGTTCTGGTGAGCAGTCAAATATCTAACCTCTTGTTGGGTACAGAACAGATATACATCAAGACTTATACAATGAAATTCTAAACTTTCAATAGCCATTTTCTTCCACTTTCAGATTGTGTACATAAAATTCTATTTTTGTAAACAGTTTTATCTTCTAGTAAGTATTTATTTGGCTCTTTTGTCTCAATTTGAATCAATTTTATGTACAAAAATTGTATCTATTGTACTCCACTTGCTGCTAAGCTTATCAAAAATTAGGAGTTGTTACACTGAATCATGATTTAAGTAGTTATTGTTCTACCATCAAACAGTGTGAAATTCTTTAGTGCGTGACAGAAGTAACATGCTGTCATGCATTAATTAGATGTTCTTCATCCTTCAGTCTTTTAATCTTTTTGATGTGTACCCTTTCAAGTTGATGAATTTATGACTCCACTTTAAAAAGGCAAAATGCATAATTCTGTTGTTCTTGAGCTTAGGACCTGTGTTTTCAACATTTTCAGTCTTTGGCAGAATGAGTACAGACCTCTGTCACAGATGTCATCCTTTGTCTCAGCAAGTATTTGCAGACCATCGAGCAGGCTTTTCAAAGTCACAATTTATTAATCAGAAGAATACAGTAGCTAGATTCCTTAGGAGAGAAATACAAAGCTAAATGTACAAAAGGGTGTGTTCCCACATCATTTAGGATTACCTTCTGTCATTCTCCAAAGAGGCGCGCTCTAATCTTGCCTGATCTCACAATTGAACAGTCTAAACCGTTAAATTCCCTCTCTGGGAAAGCATCTTTACTCTCTGCCCCCTCTCTTACAATCCCATGTGACTAAGAGCTAAAGTAAAATTCTTCTTTTTTTGACAACCAGCATTTCTACATCCTGAATTTTTATTTCTTCTGTGAAATTTGGAGTTGACAAACTTAATTCATTCACTAGAATAGTCTGTTAATAAGTGATTGTAATATTTTGAATTATGTAGGTGTACATATTACATATGTGCAATGTGCATACTATTGTCTAATAGCTGAAAATTCTATATAATTAATCTATTTTTATTAAGTATTACATAGTTATTTTTCTAGCTTCTGCCAGTTTATGATCTTAAACTGTTCCAGTAAAACATTAAGTGATCACTCCATATTTGATATTCTGCTTTCTGTGACTATCTATAGTTCCTGGAGTACTCTAAGGAATGGCTTTTTAGAGCAGTTCACAGAACTTTGGGAGCACTGTATACACCAGTTATCCAAACAATTCAGAACTTCAAAAGAGGTTGTTTCTTTCCTATCTCTCTAGGTTAATGCATTGCAGGTACCTCAGATCGTTCAGGTTTACAGATCTCGCTTTTTGTTGTTCTTCAATAGTGGCTATTGTATCTGAATGCCACTAAGCTTCTGCATACAACAGCAGCATGGAGTTACAGCTCTCAGAGGTTAGGTATGTGTTGTTTAAATAAGCCCAAGCCACATTATTTGTTTTGAAAAGACTGTATTTAAATTTTCTTGTTCCTTATTAAAAGGATTCAGTTAATTTTTGGCGTCTTTGTTAATGTGACAAAAAAAAAGTTTTTGTCTGTAGACTGGAAGAAGTAATTTTAAGAGTCCATAGCACCTCTTCTCAATAGTCTCCTGATGCAAAAAAAAGAAATTTACATATCCCTGTCCACAGAGCCAGTTGTCTCATGACAGAAAGGCAATCAGATTGACAAGGCTTGGTTTGCACTTGCTACATCAGTGCTGCCTGTTCCCAGTCGTCTTTCTGTCCTTAAGATGTGGCTTCCAGGAAAATTGGTGCCATTATTTTCTTGGGGATTGAAGCCAGGCTTACTGCCTTCCATTGATATTCAGACTATTTATGTGACAATGATGGAAATTACTTCAGTATAAAATAACGCAAAGAAAATGAGTTATATTTTAGTGTCCCCAGGAAAGTGAAAATTGGTCCATAGGGGCTATTTTAGCTTAAAACCTAGGGGTTAAAATCAACAACTCCAACCACTTTTGCAATCCATTTCTGAAATGGTTATTTTTAAATATTTTTATAAGGTGTCTGCAGTCAGAACAGAAGTAAATATGCTGCATGCCTTTCAGTTTGTAGTACCAAGGTCTTTTTGCATCCTTGTTTTGAAGATTTGGGAGGAGGGGATGCTTTGTTTTGATTTGTTTTTTGCTGTTGGTATGCATTGAGTAAAAGATACTGAAATGGCTGAAAAGTCACAGAGCTTATGTTTGGATTAATAGATTTAATTTAGACTGCAGATATACTTATGATTAATTCATTGTTGTCAATGTTGGATTTTTTTTTGAGAGACCTTTATAAAACACAACAAACCATTTTCTATCCATAGGTTAGCTTTGTTCTTAGTATGGACTTTCAGGGAAACAGGTGCTTAATAGTTGTAATATTTAAGATAATTTTGAAAGATCATTCTTTTCTGTATTTTCAATTTAATTTCTAGTTTAGGGCAAAGCTTTGCTTACATTGTAGGGCAACAATTTACTACAAAGTAGTAAGCTTTATACTTGTAAATGTTTATGATTTGTACATACTTTTAGTTGTATCAAATAGCCAAGATGAAGAAGTAAATCAAGCAATAGGATAAATTTTACTTGGGAAGTCATAGCCCTCTAAGTGCCATGCGTTTCATAGAGTTTTATCTGTAGGAGGAAAGTTGGTAAGTTGGTTAGTTAGTGATTTTCTTTGTATCAGTTAATTAAGTTCTTATTGAGTACTGCAATGTATACTGTACCAACTTAATGGTAACTATGGTTACCACAACCAGATCATAGCCAAGTAACTCTATACCATTTATTTTTGTGACTCTGAAGGAAAAAGTATTTACCTGTATTAAATGTATTTTATATAAAAATATAAAGTAAAATACTTTTTCTGCATGAGAGGTGACTCTGTCATCTTTCCTCCCACATGAGGTCTTTTCAGTCCTTGGGACTTTCTTCCTCCAGGCATTTTCCTTATGGTTCTTTAGGTAGCAAATACGTTAAACAATGAAATTTTATTTTCAAAACCTAAACCAGAAATACATAAATTTATGTGTTACTATTTCCAAACAGGTTCTTTTTTTTTTAACTTACAGTAGTATCACTACTTGAGTGGTTTTCCACCATACTCCCAAATTAAGGTTAAAATATTATTTCAGAGAGAAGAGATTTAACCAGATTTTCTAAACTCTTAGAGAAAAAAAGGGTTGCTCAAGGAGTACAGTCTGTCTCCTTTTCATTTCCTTGAGGCCTCTGGTTAGATTGGTTTCCTGTTGTGGTCATGCCATTCTATCTTTCTGCATTTTGTTGCAGTCTCATCCTTCATTCTCAAGAAATGTTGCCCAAGCAACTTATGCACAAAGGTTCAACAGTAAAATTATCACAGGAGACCTCAAGCAGCCTGAGGCAGATGAAGACAGTAGGGAAAAAATGAAATACACCATGTTAAAATGCAGGTTGGCCGTGCTGAAATGATACAGCATTCCACCGGGAAAACTTGTGAGGTTGGGCAACTTTGTTTCTAAGTATCTCTAGGATTTACAAAAGATGAAGTATTTATTTGTTCACGTAGGTTTCTGGGCACAATGTTTTGTGAGCACTTGCTATAAATATTAAAGTACCAGTAGTATAAAATGTTTTTTAAATGACCAGTGACCAATCTCCCTTTTGCATTTCTTCTGTACCACAGGGAAAGGATTTGCTTTATCCCCTATATGTCTATTACATGGATGTACTGTATGGAAATTTAGTTGGGAATAAAGATTGACATTCGATTATGAGAACAGTGAAGTTCAGATCTATGTTCTCTGTCTATGTTTTTACTTTAATTTTAAGGGAATTGCAGTGAAAACCAGGAATGTACCTAAGTGCATGACTGTAAATGGAATTGGCTGAGATTTCTGGTAGAAGGCCAGTTTTTGTACAGATTCTGTCTGTCTTGCTTTGCTATTTCCTGGTGGCACTGAAAAGTAGCTGTTATGAAAGGTCTTGACTATAAAGGAATTAAAAACAATGTCATAATACCTGGCAGCTGGATGTCTGAAAGCCTAGGCAGAATTAGAGTTTTTACCAGGAAACCAGCACCAACTGGAGTTTTGCACTGATACATCCATGGTAGCCTTTATTAGCTACAAGATGAACTACAGTGCTTGATGCATGATTTATGTCAGGATATGATTAACAAACATTCATTTAATCATCAAAATACTCTTACAATTTCAAAACAGAAATAAATGAATTGCATAAAAAGTCGTATCACTCAGTGAGTCTTTCATTTGAGGCATAAGCAATATGAATTATGAGCTGTGATTCCTCTGCTGGATGAGCAAGGTAGCAAAGCAGTGATTTCTTCCACTGCTGTGCATGGGTGCAGCAGCTAAACATCTTTTGACACATGGAAATGGAAATTGGCATGTACTGCCTTTCTGCACATAGCAGATTAGCTAAACTGCAGGATTTAGTAATTTGTATGGCAGACAACCACCAGCCTCATCAGTGCAGGGACTAAACCTGCAGTAAGCATTGTGAGCAAAATGATGGAGCTTTTTCTCATGGCATCAAGATTTGTTCTGGAGAATAAAATTCTGTTGCCCTAATGTAAGTTTTTATAGGCAAGCATTTGTAAAGAAAAGCCTTTTCTATATATAAGCAATATTTAAGCTATACTGGAGGGAGTGTTATTAACATATATAACTTCAGGTTTCTATTTGTAAATAAAATAATATATTACAATCAGATGGCAGTGTATTGTCTATATTCAACAGTATTTTACAAATTGCAAGTGTTTGTGTCTAATTGCATGCTAATTTTAAAGTTCTTTTCCACAAATCACTTTAAATGAAATACCAAAATAATTTTGGTGACTGTTAAAATTTCACTGCATTCAGATGTTTATAATTTACCTGGATGATTTTTCATCTTTCTCTTTTGTTTCTAATTCAATAGAGCAAGATAAATAAAAGATAGAAAAGACTTTTTAGGTTGCCTATTTTTGGTCTATCTTGTAGAATATTTTCTTCTCTCTCCAGAGCTTTGTCCGTTCATTTTTTAAATAACTCAGGCAAATGAGAATAACTCTGTAGCACCAACAACAGCAGAAGATTTTTTTCCAAATCCACTAAGCTGATCTGTTACACCATATTTTTAACACCTGAATGTATTGGTTTCTTTGCTAATTTTATTTCTATTACATCTGCTTATTGCAGTTTTAAGTCTCATAAACTTCTAATGTTTTTTTTAAAAATTAGGCTCCCCAGGAGTGAGTAGATAACTGTCAAAGCCACCCTAATAGCTTTTGGCTATAAAATAAATTAAAAGATTATACAGTATGTTCTTTTGTATAATTTATGTTTTATATAGGTATTAATAGATAAATATTCATTATATATGTATATTACATAATGTATACATATAAAAATAAAAATATAATGGAAAGTTCTGTAAGAAGACTTCTTCTTGGTAATCCTTGGTTGACTGATTGATTTCTACTCTGTCTAAACCCCTTAAAGAGATTGGAAATTTTGAATTCCAATTCTTGCACATTTAAGTGCTTTTGACATTAATGAAAGAAAGAAAGAAAGAAATGCAAAAATTATTTTTGCATGAATTCATATGTGTCTGTAGTGCCCTGGTGTATGGATGATATCAATCATAATTAATTTTTAAAAGCTTTTTTGTCCAGGCTTCACTGAAGGCTGACCAAATGCAGTGCCTTGTACATTTGCATTTTAGGTAATTACAGGAAGAAAACAGAAAGACAGTTAAGCCTTACAGAGTTTTATTTTCAGTTAAATTGAAATCGGACTTATTGATTAAGGAAGCACTCTACAGTGTAGTAGATGCATGTCATTAAAAAATATTTTTAATTGGACATAATTGTGTTCAATACACCAGATTTCCAAACGGTTATATTTGGTAATATTGTGCAAAACCTGGAGTATTTGTTTCCAGACATAAAAATTACTTCAAATTAAATTAAGACTGGGCCAATTATCAGTTTCTTATAGCAAAGATATTTTTATTTTTCTGTTATAGCAACCTTAAACTTGAAGCTAACACCCACATAGCAGCCGCTGGGTTCACAGCTGAACATAGACCTTCCCTCTGATGGACATTTCTGTCTGTAGCAGCAGATGCATTTATATGTGTCAGTTTAATTTAATCAGTTTAAAATAAAGTGAGGTTAAATTACAATTTGCTCTTAGTGGTAGTGCACTATGGATGAAATTTGTCTGGTTTTGTCAACTATTCCAGCTGATCATCCAGAAGATGTTTCCGTTTTCTACAAACCTGGTCCTTTCAACTTCAATAGCCAAGTACCATTACAACCAAACAAAACAGTTTTGCTTAATACAGCTCAAGGTGTAGGGATGATTTTCCAATTCCAGTTGGAGACATTATACTTTATCTTTTACAGAGTAGGGGCTGTACATCAGTTGATTTCCATTCCACAAACCTAGCACTGGAAAAAGAAATATGGTTTGTTGCTTTTGCCAAAATAAATGGGACTATAAAAAGGAGAAAAATAATTGGATGCCTTGTTAAATATTCAAAAAAAAAGAGAAGTTCATATGTCAAAGCCAACATCTTCAAACTACTCGGGGTATTTTTGTGTATCCTTCTCTGCTTAATTTCAGCGTGTCAGGTTCTTCCCTTTGATCGCTGGCCATGTTTTTAAGCCTGACTGTCATTAGTGTTCAAACACACTTTTGGCTATTCACTGCTGATTGTGCTACAACTTCTCAAGTCACAGAATTCAAACTTAGTTTTGTAAGGGTATTGCTGCATGTTTCCTCATTAAATTACTGCCAAGCTTTTGAATAATAGCAGTGTATTCTGATTATTGTGAGCCAGTGCACAGAGGAAGAAAAGCTGTTGAGCAATGCAAACATTTTCTTAGCTGAAACTTGTGGCTTAAAATGTTTTGCTCATACAAGCAAGAGACATGTGTGTACTCAGTAAAAGAACTTGAGGATGAAATAGCCAAGCTTCTTGCTGCACTGTGTAATCTTTCATGTAAGCCTGCCTGATTCCACAGGACTGCCTTGAAGAAGTATTTAAAAAAAATGTTAAATGTTTCAGGGAAGATCAGAAAAATATTAACTGATAAATCTATTGTCTGTATAAGGTGAGTTAATTATTATATGGAATGCAGTTAGTGAACATGTGAATAAATGCAATGTATCCAGGAAGAGTTGATACAGCTGCTAAGAGAGGTTGTACTTCAGTACTTTGGAGAAGTCAGGAAGCAATAAAGAAGACCTGGTTGATACGGTCTGTTGGGATTTCCAAGAAGCATTTCCCACAAGGGAAGGTGATTTTTCAAAGAGGAAAGAATCCTGAACTGCAGGATTCCTTGCCACAGGATGTTATGGATGTTAGGTTCTGTGAGCTACAAGACTGATCAGATGAACTTACAAGAGTACAGAGGCATAAGCCCCAGTTTAGAAAATCCCTGGCCACATTTTTCATGTGAGGAAAGTGTTCTGGAAAAGTATTGTTACATTTTCACTGGTTCTCATGGCCTTTCTTTATCTCCCACTGCTGAATGCTGATAGAAACTCCATAGTGTGTCTTTTCTGTGACCCAGAATGGTCTTCTAAGGGTGCAGTTCCACACATGGAAATTTCCAGAAAATATGGTCACTGGAGTTTTCAAACGGCATCGCTTCTGTGTTTTTAATAGATGAACTGTAGTAGTATATGACTTCAGTATAACATATAACTTCAGTATAACACTCTTGTCAAAATGTTTGGTTTTCCAGAGACATGTCTGGTAATCTGGGGACAGATTTGGCCAGTGTGTTCTAATGGTCTTTAGTGTCACTTTCATGAAAGTATTCTCTGTTTATTTTCTTCTCTTTGTCAGTTTTACATGAAGCACTGAAAATATCAAAATATGGTTGTAACTTCACAAACAGTGGCAAAATTTCAAATGAACTTAGATTATTCTAATGTAGTGGAAGGCTTTCAGTATTTTTGCCCTACTTCAAGTCTTCTATAACATTTTGTGTGGAGGTACAATGATCTATAATTTCTATAGTTTTTCCTATTGAAAAATGTATTCAGAAAGTTTCTAACTATCCCTACTTTTTATTATAGTGATATTTTAAAAGGTGTCTAAAAAAAAGTACAAAGTTTATTTTCTGCTATATATACATTTATAGTTTGCAAAATTAGGACTTCTTTTCAAGAAATGTGCTGGAAAGAGACCAGGAAATTGGTATTGTCCTACAAATATCAGTGAAACTGTAAAGAAACTACATAGGTGCTTTTACCATACATACAATATGTCAGTAACAAAATTCAGTTAATATTTTGGAAAACTGCTGAAAGAAAGAAATTATGCATTACTTCTCCTTCCACAGCTTCTGAGAATGTTTCTGGCATCTTTTGGCTCATTTTGTTTGCTAATCAAGTCGACCTAGATATTTATAAATAATCCAAATACCCTCACTGCTGTACACCAGCAATGCAGTTCTTTGCAGAACCACTGGAAAGTGAGGTGGGTTTTTCTCTTCTTCTAGATCTCATTTACATGCTGATTAGCTAAGATCTATATCTTGTATATCAAGAGCTACCAGCTCTTTGAAATTCCCCTTTTTTTTTTCTTCCCCTGAAATTCCTCTTTTTTTTTTCTTCCTAATTTGGGAATGTAGCATGAACAGAACAGCCCCATAGCTGCTGAAAAATCAACTCTTTAAAGATATACACGTTACTTGGAATAAGTCACTCCTTCATCTTCCTTTTCAACAGCTGCCTTATAACTTGGGTTAAAAACTGTGTGAACATCTTACCCCTTGATTATATACAGGTGGCTGACTTCTACACCAGAAACCTTGGCCTTTTTTCTTAGACTGAGATTTTAGCTGCTAAAATTTCTGTTAATAAATCCCAGCTTGACTTCTTGAGTCCATATGTCTGAAAAGTGCTACAGTCCATGGCGACCAGGGTGCCAGTGATTTTTATCTTTTGTGTCATTGTCATGTCATGACAAAACCTTCCCAGCCGGTTCAGATCTCTTGTCGTTTTCTCCTACATACCTTTTTTCAGCCCATTCAGAACTTCCAGATCCTCTTTCTTTCCCTTTAATAAAGGTTCAAATTTTTCTTTTAATTCCTTATGACTTTTTTAACTCTTTCTTTATTTTTTACTGGAAAACTGTTTGTGAAGAAAAAGTGACAGTGAGACACACCATCGTTCTTACAGCACCAAAATGAACAACGAGAAAAATTTGAATTTTAGAATACAACTATAGAATGTATGGCATGAGATTTCCTGCAGGGTTTTATAAAACTATGTCTTACTGACTCACAAAATGTCCTGTTAATCTCAGTCCTGTCTTAGTAGTATTATTTTCCTGAAAAAAAAATATTAGTAGTATAAAGTCAGTTATTTTCTCTGAAAAGTGAGATAGGATTTTTTTTTTTTTATTTTGCATTTATTTCAATTTTATTAATTGATTCTTGCTTCTTCTGGAAAAAGTAATTAAAAGAATTCTTATAGATTATGTCTGTTAATTGGTCTATTTATTTTGATTGGTAGAAAATATATAGGAAAATATGTTTATCTGTGTGTTGGTGTGTGTTTGCACCTGTATGTACTTCCAATTTGAAGAGACAGCTTCTACATTGTTGAGAATTATGAAATATAATATCATTTACAAAGTGCATGAGAACTGCTTCTCAAAACTCAATTTCAGCATTATTCAGTGTGTGCATGGAGCTGAGGTTGCCATCTGCAGAGCTATTAATTTCATGCCTTTCATGTCTTTCCAGCTCTGATAGCCATTGGGAGATACAGCATGACAATAGAGACAGTGGATGTTGGATGGTGCAAAGAGATCACGGATCGTGGAGCCACCCAGATTGCTCAGCGCAGCAAATCCCTCCGGTACTTGGGACTGATGAGATGTGATCAGGTAAGGAGCCTTTTCCTGACCTGGTGCCTCATTCTGAGTGTGATAGTGTTCCTGTGTGTGTGAGGGAGGCAGCAGGATTTATGTTTTTCTGAACAAAAATGTTCAGTATTCACTACTCAAGCAACTGTTCTGGTGTGCTGTGTTCACATAGCTCAAAAGTCACACAGAGGGCTAGAAGGAGCATTATAAATGTTTGCTGATGTAGATTTTCAAAATACATCTGTAGGTTACAGTTGCAGCCTGAGGTGCTCACAAGTTTTTTATAAAATCTGCCCTCTGACAGTTTTGAATACTTTTGTCTGAAAGTGGTTGGCATGTCATGTTATAACTGTGACAGACTACTTTGTTTCTTAAAAAGAAAGGGAAAAAAAATCTTCAGTGTAACTTCAAGAGTGATATAGCAATTTTCCATATGTCTGTGCTCTTGATCATATATCATGGTTTTAAAAACAGAAGGACAGAGATTTTAAGGAAATCATAATGATAAAAAGAGAAAAACAGACTGAGTTTCTTACTATGTAGCTTTATACTCGGAGAATATTAAGAATGTCTACAAGTTTTAGCACTTTATCATTAGAAGAAAAATAGTTGAAGCCAGTCCATCTCCACTTTACCCTGTATATAGCCTTCAGAAATCACGTTTCTGTTTAGAAGAGAGATCAAGTCCCAGGAACATAACAGAATAGCTAAAGGAAAAATCATTGGAGGTCCAGAGTCTCTGACCTTAAGTCTTCACATAACCCTGCAGGGATTGTTTCTTTTCCAGCCATCATCAACAAAACGTCTGGCTTGTGATGCCCATCATAAGCATCTCTCAGGCTTGTGGATTTCTGATTGGATACTCTCTATGGAAAAACAGGTTTTAGTCTAAGAAACTTCATGCTCCAAACCATTACCTTGCATCCTTCACAGTGCACTATAGAAGACAGAGACAAAACACAGTATTTCAAATGGCAAGGAATAATAATGTCCAGGTCAGTGGTGAAATTAGAAATAGCATTTTGCAAAGCCAGCCTTAGGCATTTTCCAGTTTGCAAGAAGGTTGAGCACTTTGGAAGAATTGCTCTGTCTATCAAAGCTGAGTCCACTTAATCTCCTAAACATTAGCGTTTTATAAGAGCCAACAGACAAAAAGAGTGTGTGAATCTCTTTGATGGATTGTGCTAAGATTATGTACTTAGAGAATGTTTAAAGGGTAACTTGACCTTGGGAATTAGACCTGACCTAGAATCATCTAACCACTTCTGCACGTGTATTTATTTTGTGAATTTAGCTAATGTTGAACAATCAACAAGGATCTAATAAGTGCAATAATTTTATCCTGTCTTTAACTGCTATAGAAAATCAATGATCTTGATGTTGAAAACAAGCTCTACTGCCTCATAAGTTAAACTATATGTCATTTTCATAGACATGTACTACAGTCTGTATTCCTTTAATTGCTGGTAAATGCTTTTCTCGTTTTTAAGAGAAGTATACAACACCTTTTGTATTAAAAAAAAGTCAACTGCTAAAAGGAAAAAAAAAGTATTACTTAAGAAAGCTTCAGGGAAGATATAAAAGCACTGTTGACTGTGTGTGCCTTGCGAGTGTGTATGTGAATCTGCAAGTATGCAAAGTATGGTAGATAAAAGATGTTAAGAAATTCGTAAACACTGTTACCGTGAACAGTGTAGTAGCGGGACTACCACTGGGAATTATTTTCTTTGCAAAGCTTTGATGGGAAGAATAGCTCCACAGACAGAATGAAGTAAGTATCCTTGACTTAAGGGATTTTTGGCAGCTAGAAGATGCCAACTCCCTTTTTCCACTGCAAATGAACAGAGAAATTACTGAACAAAATTGCGTTCTCAACTGTCTCTCTCCAGTATCATGCAGAACTAATTTTTTCCAGTGGCTGCTCTATTAAATTAAAAATGTCAGTGTCCAGCACATCATTAAAGAGAATTCCTGAGTGGTGCTGAAGGGTTTATTTACACTCCCGGTTGGCCAAAATTCTTGTCTTTGTACTGTTGTCAGCTTGCAGTGAAGAGAAGGTTTGAAGATTTGTCCCATCTAACCAGGCTTCCTTTTCTGAGGTACTGACTGTTATGCTCATACCAGGTAGCTTTTCTGCCTTTCTAAGAATTCCCAGGCATTTGGAAAGGAAGTACTTAAACACAGTTACATAAGGAACATATGTAAGTAGACTTCAAATGGGTACCACTAAAACACTCTTTATGAGCCAAGCATTTTGGAATTTCTTTGATATGCACTTGACATAAATTAGAGGCGTCAAGGGTCCTCCCCAGAAAGATCAAGAGAGGCTGTGAGCCTGGGTAAAGACAGTCTCTGTTTTATGCCATCGATTATCCAAGTGCCTCCAGGCAATGTGTTTCAGTAGATGCAAAGCATTATTGATCCACACCATGAAAATAATCAAATTATTCATTTTTCATCAAACTGCTATTGCCATGACCTTTCTTTTTATCATTTTTCCTACCATCTTACATGCACACCACAGGAGCAATATGGTCTTTGCCTTAAAATAGATGACATTGTGTTGAGAAATATCATTTAAAAATGCTGACTTTACTATGAGGTCATCATAATGAGAGCATATATTTCATTTGGGACTTTTCTGTATCAGATGGGATTCATCTAAGAGACTATCATCCAGACCTCCTGAAATGTGAAAGTGATCTAGTATAGACTCTAAATGTTCTTAAATACCTACGTTCTGGACAACAGAATTCCCCACTGGTCTACATTCCAACATGAACAGGTACTTGAAGCAGCTAGGCCCCTTCTCCCTTCTGATCTCTCTCACAGGACAGGTTATCGACTGTGCAAATAAATTTTTGTGTACATGGGTATGTGTGCATCTGTGCAGGCACCAGGCAGCCCTCAGGACTGCTCAAGTCATGTGTTCCATAGAAAGAAAATGTTGCTATTCTGAGTCTCTATGTCTTTTGAAAGCAGAAACAGATAAAATCAGTAGATATTTAAGGCCTAAGCAGGACATTTTAGAGGCTTGTAATTGGAAAAGGCATGAAAGAGAAGGCATTTCTGTTTTGCATTCCGGTGTTCTGCCTGTGTTTGCACTGTGCCGCGCTTCCAGGGGCAGTGAGCCAGGCTTTGTTCCTTCTTGTCAGCTCTTCACAGTGCTCTGGGAGCAGGGTGCAACCACAAACTCCCCATTCCTCTGCACAGAGGAGTGCTGTGCTGCTGGGGGCTGCAGCCCAAGGTTGTGTTTTAGGACTGGATGTGGCTGTGTTGGAGCACGTGGTGGGTTGGTGCTGCTTGGGAGCCCAGCAGCTCTTGGTTTGTCACCCCGGAAAACACCAAGAAAAGCATAGCAAGGGGTTATATTAAATTCACTTCAGGTTAGTTCCCCACAGCAGAATGAAAACATGAGTGCTCATTCTTCCAACCAAATTTTAATTGTAGCTCTGTATTTTTTATCACAGCTTAGGAAAGGGGATATTTTAAAGATAATTGAACCTTTCCTTTAATTACTTTAAGTATCTTGAGAAAGGTGTGGGCAGTTACAGGATGCTTTCTTTCCTCCCACAAACACTGACATCAGAATTCCTAAGAGCTTTTCTTGTATCCTAAGGGCATAAAATGATGCCTGCATCAAAATAACAGATTTAAATGCACATTTCAAGTTTTTCTTTCTGAACACAGTGTACTGTACATTCCTATCATTAAACTAACCTAGATCCTATTTACTTCTTCTAGTTAATTAATTAATTAATTAATTAGGTATATTTTTTATTTCATATTTTAAAAAATGGAGGAAAAGGGTGATGTTCTCCATACTATTTATTTCTAGAAATCATTTGAAAGATGTCTTTATAGCACTTCTTTTTTGTGCTCTCACAAGAAGTGAAACAGCTTTACATAGTGGCAGCTTGAAATCTTTACCCTTAGGGAAAATGGCTGGGTATCAACTAGGAAATAGGGACTAAAAATTTGTTGTTTCTTTTTTTTTCTGGGTGATGACTTAACTGGTTGAACAATGTATCACAATAATCTTCCTGCAACTTTTCTCACACACAATTTTCATATTTCAAGATCCTTTTCCTGTAACTGTGGTGCAATTTGTAGCAGTTATCAACAGTGCTCCCACGTAAATGTAGGAGACATTTCTTGGGTAAATAGGCAGAAAAATGACACTGAAAAACAGAGGCCACAAAATTCAATATTCACCACTATGTGTGAATGAAATGAAATAAAGAGAGTCCAACAAAGCCGGCTGTGAAAGGATACACAACTTAGTTAATAAATCATGTTGGCCATTATTCCTTGCTTTTTTTTCCTTGCTTTTTTTCTTTCCATTTTTTGAGATTAATTTCTCAGAAAAGACATGGTTGCTTTTCATGAAAATACTTCTGGAAGCCTGTAGCTTATTCCAGATGACTTTCTCAGATAAATTGTAGCATATATTTCCTATTCTAGTTTTGCTGAGATATTAGAGCACAGAAGTTGATGGTCAGTACAACTGACAAAATGACAAACTATTTTATGTTCCCAGAGGCAAAAAGATAGATGATCCCTAAAAATAAAAAATGGTCAGTTAAGAAATCATTTGCATCTTAAGTAAGAGTAAGATTTTTAGATTATATGTGAATTTTTAATATAATTTATCACTTTGTCCTTCTACAAAACCTGTTTTACAAATATTTGTAAATACATATTCAGTGAAGACCACAAATCATTAGCAAAGTTAGGAATGCAGCTCCTGTTTAAGAGAAACATTTTGACCCATCACTCACAAGCTTTTACTTTACACAGCTAATCTGCAACTGAAGGTAAGTGAAAAAGAGCATTATCTCTTTTATATATCCTAGGTTCTAGAGATAAATCTTTCAATTTCCAATACCTTTTTGAGCTTAAGACTTCTTAATCAATGGCAGAATAGTGAGAATACAGAGCCATGGCTTGTTTTAATGTAATTATCACAGCAATTTGCCTTCCACTTTCAGAAAATGCTATCATTAGCCTGATCAGAAAACCTGCCAAATTGCTACCATTTCTTCTTTTATGTTACAAGGGGCTCATTTTGAGATTTGAAATTATGGTTTTGTGATTTGAAGAGGAATGAAAATATCCAATCCTTCTCTTTAAGAAAAATTCTGTAGCCTTTTTTTCTCTTAAATTACTATAATTTGTTCAAGTACGTTGCTGCATATTAAAAAGGAATTGCTGTATTTTTTAAAGTTTTATATGTATAATGTAGGAGCTGCAATTGATACATCTCTCTATGAATAATGAAGATTTTAGATTCATGAGATCTGTGAATCTCATTAGAAAGAAACCACAGCTATCCCACAACAAAAGAAGAATAGCATTTATTTCACTTTGGTTTTCAATACAACAATTTTAAAAGTCTGAACAATACTACTTTTGGGTTTTTCCCCTTAGCTAACTAGGATAACAGATCCATTATGTGTGTAAACGAAAGCATCTGCTAAAATATACACACAAAAAGAAAAGGTTTTTATACAAGCTAAAGATTTTGCTCTTCTAGTTTAACTGTTTCTTTGCTAAAAGATTTTTATTCTCCAAGCTGATTCCTCTGCAGCAGTTCTATGGTACTGGGCTGAAGATGGAATTTTCCAGAATTAATGAAATTGTCCTTGTTTCTAAAAAGCACCCACCTGAACCATGTCATTCTCTAAGAGAAAGATGGACCCTTAGGTGATGATCAACAGTTCAAAATCATGATAAGGCCAGCTATTAAGGAAGAATGCAATGTGAACTGGTCAGCATCTTTATGAATAAAAAATCAAAAAGGGAGAAATTTATTTAGAAGCATTGCTCCCTGGAACTTCCAGTTATTTTTGCCAGCTGGCAACTTTTGAGAAAGACTTCTCTGTTAGTTTTACATGCCATCATTTTGACAGATATTACAGTAATGTGCTCAAATTATTGTTAATGTAGTCAAATAGGAAGGAAAATATTCAGTGTTATTAATTCAACAGGCAGAAAGTAATCTGAAAGAATATTTATCACTGTATAAATTACCACTGTCATTTCACTGCATCTGGGTCTTTATTAACTGCAATTTTTAGAAGAAAAAAGTTTTTGAAATGTGTGTAATACTGGTAATATTTTTACCTGGAAATATTCCATAGGTGGAGTCTAGAAGTTAATCTGATGAAATGGACAGAATTAGCAAACCAAATAATCTGCCAGCCTGAAGGGCTCCTTTAAAATGGTTTCTCTGCTTTAATAGAAAAATAAACCCTCACAATAAACAAAGGGAATTGAGAGTGAAACCTTTGTTACTTACACAACTTCAATAAAAAATAGTGTGTTGCAGAAAACTCTGCATCCTCACAGAGATCTGAAATGGGTGTTGCTAGTTTGCAGTAGACTGGGAGTTTGGGGCAATACCATTCACATGAGAAAACTACCACAACAATGAATTTCATTCCTTTCAGGTGAGATTTAAACAAGAACTGTAAAGTAGATACACTCCACAGGCAACCTTCCCACACTTCCTGAAATCCTTCCAGAAGTGCTACCGAGGAATATTAGAAGACTTGTGCATTCCATTTATTTCAATTCACACAGCAGAAAAGATTGCAGATATTTCAGTTTACCTACTCCTTTACCTTTACAAATATAAATGGGTAATTAATTTCTAGGATTTAACACAATTTAGTTGTCAAATGTCATGATAATAATAACACTGTACAGATTGTACTTGCTGATTTCATTATTTACGAGTCTACAAATACAGTGTTTTTGTGTGTGTGCAAATGTGATTGTTTTTATTCCTTTTTTTCAATAACATCATCCTCTAGGTCAAAACACATTCTTTTCTCAAGGCGTAAGGGACTTTATTTGGACTATAGGATATTGTGCTAATATTGGTAGTGCTGTTATTTTGTTAAAGTCCTAAACAAGGGTTCTGCCCCTGGGCATAAGGGCAACTGAAACTCTGTGGAATATGTCTGCCTTAGCTGATCAACTGCACTTCACACAAAACGTTTCCAGAAATCTTTAATTTTGTTATGGCTACAGGCAACAGTTATAATTGGGCCACCTGAGAATATAATTCATTCAACTATTAGCAGAAAAAAAATATCAAAGTACACTTTTTATAAGACACTCACTTGAGGAAGCAAAATACAACTTAGAGAAGAGAAAGACTGTGTGAAAATGTTTTGCTTATAACTCTAAGTGTGTATATATTGGATTTTTTGTAAAACATTAGAGAAATAGGAACATAAAAGAGTTTTCCATATCCATCATTATGGATACACACAATGTCTATGAAGTCATTTCTTTAACCATTGCATGCATATTTGGCTTTCAAGCAATACTTCTCTACATGTATTGAGACAGAAGTGCGCACAAATTCCAGTAGCCCTAATGCTGATATACCACTCCATAAGTAAAAAGCCAACAATATTGTAAGAAAGCCCTTTGGAGACAAATCCATTTGCATTTCTTCTGTGTGAAGTTGATTTTGCAAATGTTTGTATGTAGAAATGTTATGATAATACTTGTGCCATTTTTCTAACATAACTATCTGTATGGCAGCCCTAAAATCTTTTGGTCTGAATGATACCTCTCACCTGCTAATATTTCCCTAAAATTCTTAGCAAGTACTAGATTTCTAAGATTAAGCTAGCAGTCATATGTATTACTAGTGCCTTTCTGTGCTGATATTGCTGACTCAGGGTATTATGATTCGGTCTGTTATTTTTTATTAATGATTGATCTATAAAGTTGTGTAATTGTAGATACCAACCTGTGTTGTCCTCAGAAATCAGCCAGCCAATGCCCCTTCCAAGGGCTACATTAGATACTATGCAGATATTATTTTAGCTGTCGTCCTGAATAGTGGTCTGAGGGACACAAGCACATTTTGGTACGAAGTTCTAGTAATGCACCTTTGCACTAATCCAGTTTTGCAAGCTTTAGCTTTTTTATTTATATAACTGCTTATTGGTTTCAGTTATTAACTTGGAATGGAGATATTTTTTTCTTTTCAATTATCAAGTGAGTTTGTCATTAAACTTAAGTCATCAAGATGTGAAGATTTTTAGGTTTTGTTGTTGAAAAAGACCTATCAAACTCTTTAGATTATTGCTGAATACTCATACACTGCATAAAACTTGTAGTTTAAGTGATGACTCTACTTTTGCTTTTCAGTATTGCTCTAGATAACACAGACATTCTTGGCACATTTTAATGGCTTTAGAGTCTGATCCTGATGCACCTGTAGGAGGAGTTTTGGAGATCAGTATGAAATCTTAAAATTCTCGGCAATGTAGTGAAAGAGTATCCAATCCCAGAGAAGATTTCCAGGACATGATATCAACTAAAGACAAGCTAAGGAAAAGTAACTAGGAAAGTCCTGTTTAGGAAAAGCCCTTATACCTCTGTTTCTGTTCCTGAGCAGTAAAAGGAGGTGTCAGTCTCATTAAAAAAAAATGCCTAGTTTGGCTGATGGTTTCAAATGTAATCTCTAATTTACCTCAACAAGATTAGGAAAGCTTGAATTCATCCTTCGAATTTAATAAGATCTGTTGTAGGAGCATAACAAAAACAGTAGGTTAAAAAAAATCCTGGCCCTTTGGAATCATTTTATATCTTTAGAAATTCCTAATTTTATAATCTAGAAATTAAAGAAAACAATGCTGAAATTATCACTAAACCAAATGACACAGCAAATTTAAATGAAAAAAATAAAATTACCTAATAACTATTCTTGCTTGCATTTTGGATTCTTCATGAAGACTTGTGGAAAGTGGCATAACATAAATTTCTGAAGATGTTCTGTGTCAGACAAGTGATGTTTCAAATCAGTAAATGCTGGCAATAGGACTAGATGAGTAAATACAACATGCTAGATCAAAATATGAATGAATATTTTATTGTGAGTAGCTTTCAGTTTACTCTGGGCCTGAAAAAATCAGCTCGTAAGTGTTGGTTACTTTATTCTAGGAAAAATATTCACAGAATGGTGGCAGTTTTCAGGCTTTCTGTTATGGGCAGACCATTTTACCTAAAGGAGAGTAAGAGTGTTGAGCACTGATTTTCCATTTTTCTCAGTATTTCAGCCACTTTTAGCATGTACATAGCAGAGTGATGGTGAAAGTTCTCCAGACAGGCACTCACAAAACCTTTTTGCCAGTGTACCATTCCACAAGGACTCAAAGGGTGTTCTTGTTCTTCTTTCCAAGATGAACTCCTAATTATCACATGAGAAATGTTCTCTAGCACGGATAATATTTAAATACTCTCTGCACAACCACACTATCATTAGGTGAAGAAGTTAAGGAAGTCCTACCCCAGATAACATTTGTCACAAAGTCAAATGCATTATTCTGGGAAATAGGCAATATGTATTCAAGTGTCTTTAAGCAAAATGTATTCAAAATTATGACTTCTAGGTCATAACCTAGGCTCTAATTGAGTTAAAGGGAGATGATACCACTTAGTCTGCCATTTTCTGTAAACCATTTTCTCCTTTGTTTTGTTTTTTCAATCTATTCCTTGGCCTGGAATAAATAGTTATTTCAGGAAGAAAAAATAATTTTCAAACCAGTTCTGTGTTGTTATTTTTGTTTTTTGTTTGATGACCAGGATTTGCAAAACCTATTACTTTCACTCTTAATGATACGGGCTGCATTCTCTCATTATGCGTTAAAATATAATTGAAGAGCGATTCAAATTCAGATGAATGATTATATATTAGATAATCTACGTAGTTTATCTGCAGACAGTAGTCTTTCTTTTGACAACTCAAAAGATGAAGATTAATGAAAGTTCTGTGAAAGAAAAATATAGCATTTTACATCATATTAAGATGTGGAAATTTTTAGTTTTCATTCATTGAACAAGAATGTTTAAGCTCAGTAGAGAAAATTGTTCTGTTTGTGTAATGAACTTATTTTGGGAATGACATTCAGTTCTTTTGTTTTATCACCAGCCAGGCTGATCTTAACAAAGAGACAGAAGCTTGTGTTCTAATGGCTGGGCATAAGACTTCTTTTCATCTCAATCCTACCACTAGGGAAATGATGACAAGGATCCTCACAAAGTTGACTTAGATATTACTTTACACATTCTTTATTAACAAAAAATAAAATTTTATTTCCTTTTTTCCTGTTTTTCAGATAGTGCAGTTTTTAGCCCAGTAGTATGGAGAGTTTTAAATACTAAAAGTTTTTCATTTTTTTTGTGTCTTACCTGACTTTTTTCATGGCAAAGAAAAGGTATCAAAATATTTAGAAAGGGAATATTTTTTTTCTCATCTTTGGATCCAGGTTGGTTGTCCCACTGCCAGTTTTTTTTTTTCTCCTTCTGTTGTATAATCTTACATTGAATTTAGTTTGGCATAATTTTTAAGTCCTTGCTTTTTCCTCTCAGTATTAAGAATATTTATATTTAACTTAAAGTTACATATATTTGATCATTTATCATGAAGCTTGGTAAGGTATGTTTTTCCTTTATCATGAGAGTAAACTCAGTTTTTCAGACTCAAAGTAATTTCTTTCTTTATATGTTATGGTTCCAAATACATCTATAGGATTTGTCATTACTTTACTGTTTAACAACAAGTCATAACAAAAGTTGTTGCCTAGGATTAAACTAATAATTTAAAATATTTGCTTAATGCTCCAGTAAAAAATGGAGAAAAGCTTCTACTCTTCAGGCTTTGGTAATAAAACAGCTGTTTTTGTCAGTGGCACTTCTGCAATGGTTTTATCTGCCTTCCTCAGACTCATGTTTATTTTGTAACTGTGTTTGGCACTTGATGCCAAAAGCTTCCTTCTTCTGTTTAGTAAAGTATTAATAGCAAATAGCAAAAAATTTTATCTAGTAATAATTGTATCAGAAAAAAAGTAGGACAAACAGTTAGAGGTGTTTTACCATAGATTTCTTCATAGGTTTTTAAGACTAAAAGATACCATTGTAACATCCTCTGTCTTCCTAAGTGTCATGGGCCATGCCTAAGTTAGCCTGGTATTAAATGTATCAGCTTAAATCTAGCTAGGCTGTACCTTGGGTACATGTCCTGAGTCCAATACATCTGGCATGGAGAGTGTTTAACTACCTTCCTGTGGGTGAGCATCATCTTTGTAATGAATTCGCTTTGTTTGTTTCTTGTAACGGAGAAAGAATATGCATATAACACTGGCTCTAAAGCTATGATATCCATGCTGTTCTAACAAATAATGCCCAACAGGTAAGTGCTAAATCACAATAACTTCTATGTAGTAGCAAAATTTGCAGCTGTCTAGTAGATAAATAATGCATCTTCTTCAAGCTTCCCATTAAGAAAGAGCAAAATAAGTCACTGTTGGTTGTAAGCCTCTTTGTTGTGGCTGAGTTAACCATTAAGAGGAGTTTCTGGTAGCCTGGTTGATTCCGCCATGGGTCTCTGCAGCATAACTCTAATGAGAAGAGACTTTTGGCTATTTTTTGGATAGGCATAAAGTAGCAAATTACTGCTACTTTGGGGATTCTTGCCTTCCAAGCAATATTTTTGTGAATTGTAGCTTACAATTTCTGAGTATGTATTCAGCTGTAAATATCAAATATTATGGGGGACTTGTGCTATCTCTGATTTCATTTTGCTTTTTCAAAGTCACTTCTTGTTTTTCAGCGCTGAAAGATTTACTGTAACATAGCAATTTGCCAGAGAAGTACAGTTTGTGCTGTGAAGTTAAACCAGTTTTCTATCCAAGTCAGTCTCAGCTAGACAAAACTTCCAATGAAGATTGAGTATTTCTATTATCAAAGTAGAAGAACTGGCTATTAAACCTTTCATTTATCCTTGTCATTGGGTGCAATCACTGTTCAGAAGGAAGCTCTCCTTCTTATCTTTTAAGGACAAAAATATTATTAGATACTGTGGTTACCATGCTTTAAAAATATTTTTCACAAGAAAGATTTTTGTAATAGTAGTAAACATTTTTCAGTCTGGCTTTTTGCTTATGGCCTTAAAAGTGGAACACTGAAGGAAGAAAAGCAAACAATGCCATCAGTTGTACATGCTACTGATGTAGGTGAATCAGTAACTGTAGTTTCAATGCATTTTAAAATGCCTATTGTTCAGCAAAGATTTCAAAGAGAGCCAACTAGAAGTCATGGTTCTTAGGTTAATCTTTTATTTGTCTAAAGGCTGAAGAAAGTTGTTTACCTGAGTGATATGAACTGCAATTGTCTTTAAAATAATTGACAAATTAATCCCCTCACAGCACTGGAGTTGTACGGGTGTTAGGTTTAGCTGGGTTTGTCTGATTACCTTGTTTTGTGAAGAATAAAAGTGCTAACATTGATGTCTCAAATTAAGAGAGACATCCCAGACCCAACCATCTTGTATGTTTTAATTATTGGTACCAATTCTGCAGTGTTATCCTCACAAAAGAAGGCTAAAAAAATCTGCCAGTGATATATGTGAAGACATGCCGGACTTTTACTTTTGGAAAAGGGACATAAAGGAGTAATTGATCTACCTGCAACATAGAATAGTTCATTTTTTTCCCCATCTTTAGTCATGGTATCGATAACTTTTCATTTCAGGCCTGTTGATAGCAACTATACAGTGCAAGTTAATTTCAGTAAAGTTAATTGTGGAGTTACTACTTAGCATTTTTAAATGTCTCCCAAACTGCACCATAAATTAATTAATAGATGTAATCTATTTTCATTTGCCAAAGCCAAAAAAAACCTCACATTTTTAAATGTATGTCTGCTTGAGCAACTTTGAGTAGATAGGTTCTATTTCAAGTTAGAAATCTGGGCAGCATTTTGTTACTCTCAAGTTACTCTGGGCAGCATTTTGTTTAACCTGGATGATAAAACTTCTTCCTTTACAATGAAATCATAGTGGGGTTTGATTTTGTTTTTTTTCATTCTGGTTACAGAATGTAACCAGACATTACATTCTGTATATTTTTTTGTGATAAATGCACCCAAACCTATAGTAACAATGAGGAGCCCCATCCTGGAAGTCCACCCAGGAGTCCAATGCTTTTCCATTCTTCTAGCTTGCCTATTGTTACCCTTTCCTTTCACTTCCTGCGACTCACAGGTTCTGTTCTTCTGTTGCAGGTGAACGAGGCCACAGTGGAGCAGCTGGTGCAGCAATATCCACATATAACCTTCAGTACTGTGCTGCAGGATTGCAAGAGAACACTGGAGCGGGCTTATCAAATGGGCTGGACACCCAACATGTCTTCTGGCTCCTAACTCTCTGTACCAACATGTTCCACTCTGCTGCATTCGGTAGATCTAATGGGGATTGCAGAAGGGTTTATAACCTTTCATATGATGCAATATAGTTGTGAGTTTACAGAGGTTACAGTAAAATGGCAAAAGCTGTACACTGACTTTAACGTACTGTACAACTAAGTACAAATATTGAAGCAAAACTTTAGAAATGCATTGTGGTTTTGTTTGCATAAAAGTGATAAAAGCCTTTGACAAATTTCTTGAAGTGGATTCCTACTAGTTCTCTGGATAGTTTGAGTTATAGATGTTAAGCTTGCTTTCCTCTGTTTACTTTGCCTTGGTCATGTGTGTTTCCTTTGATCTGTAAATGGTAACTCAGTGCTAGCACCAGTGCAGTTGATCAACAGAGGCATGTGTTGAAACTGGGAACTAAACTTGATGCTTTTTATTTACTAAAGCTATGCCAGAGGTTTTAAGATATAGAGTAATAAGAAAATCTACAGTGAATTACCATTTTCTTATCAACATCTTCCTTTTTTTTCTTTAAATATAAGAAGCTGTAGTGATATTAAAATCTTTCCACCTTGACATTTTAATAATGAATAACACTGCTTACCTTAACAATAATAGCGAGCTACACTTCATGAAGACAAAGAATAGCTGAATACAACAACTATCAGAAATAAGTTGGTGATGCTTATTATATTTGGCTGAAAAGATTTTATGTCTATTTTAAATTAACTTGAATCCTCTGACTATGCTGTTCCGTTGATGAATTGGAAAATTCAGATGAATGGGTATAAGTCAATAGCAGGATCCCTCTCATTTCCTGTGTGGTTTTATTTTAGAATGGATCTTCCAATGCAAATAGTGATTACCTTGAGAAGGCCATCTAAACATGAGTCCCATCGTGGGTATCTTTGGTAGGATCAGATGCTTCTTAATACAGTGTGTGCAAGGAGATATCCAAATTAAACATGTAATATGATTCATTTTCTTTGTGGGACTGTTATGGTTTAACCCCAAACAGCAACCAAGTACCACAGTACCAGCCTCTCTCATGCTCTCTCACACATTGCATTTTAAGGAGTTAAATTTTAGCAGGGAATTGTGAAAAATACAGACATTGCAGCTTCAATTTGGAGTTGCCTTAACCTTTAGAGTATTACCATTTGGTTAAGAATGCTGTCAGGTATGTAACACTGGATATTTGTTTTTAAAAGGTTACAGCATTTAAATCCAAACTATGAAATGCTTAAGCTTCAGCTGAAAAGTTGCCATTATTGTCAAAATGTTCTGCTAATCCAGAAGGCCTAATGCAGCATAACATAGAAGCTTGTTTAGTATGGCTGTGTAACCCTGTAAACCTATTTGTTGATTTCCATAGCATAATTTTTTACAACAGAAACATCAGCTCACATTACTTCCAGTGAGGATGTTGAATGTTTTCTTATTAGACTTTTCAAAATGGGGATGAACTAATTTCTCTGGAAAAAAAATATATCGTAAAGATTTTGTTTAAAATAAGTGGTAAATACTTGTGAACATGTGTAATGCTATGCTGTTTATTTACTCCTAAATGGTAACAATATTTTAAGAATAAAGCCAGTGAATTTTTTTTCAGATATAGTACAGAATCTTAGTCAATTTTCTTTTAATGTCTCTTAATGAGTGCATTAAAACTATTTACACAATTTGTAAGTTTCTATTTTTTTGTGAGACCTTTGATCTTGCAATAAATTTTAATAAAATAAGGAAGATGTGATGTTTTCTGTTTATCTGTGCTTCTAACTGTACTTAGACTGTACTAACAGAGAGTCTGAAATCTCCATTGTTGAATAGATAGAACTCACCTGGACATGATCCTTAGTAAACTAGCCCTTCTGTGGCTGACAGAGTTTAATTAGATGACATCCATAGATCTTTCTCCATCTAAAATGTATTGTAACTCTACAGATTTTAAAAATAGTATGGGTCTGGTTGGTTCTCTATTCACTTCAGTCATATAAGTCACTTCCAGTAGTTTTGCCTTTTAATGACTACTCATCTCTCAGCTTTATGAACATAATGATCTATAGATCTCACCATGACTAGTTAATTTTAGTTTTATGTGATATAAGAACTCTAGATAGAAATATGTTTTTCTAATTGCAGTGTTGACACAGATAGTTCCTTGATTTCCTTTTATTAATACTTTCCAAAGTAGTTTTAGAGGAATAAATAAAACTGCACACTCATCTTTGACATGTCATGCACGGAAAATATCATTATGGTGGCAGAAAAGCTACTGCCTCTTGTAAAAATAAAAATTATCCCTGTTTTCTCATATGCAAAACTTAGAGTGAACTGAAAAACTCATTGGCAGCTTCTGGATTCCCTAGGTCCAAAAGGTCTACTTTACTAGAAAAAATATGTCCTTTTTTCCTTCAAATTCTTTATGGGAGCCTGTTGTTAAGATAGGGTAACCTGTGGCTCAGCACTTTCTCATCAGAAACATTTCTAGGATGGGCTCGTTCAGCCTGCAGGAAGGGCTGAGACAAACTCTTAAATGTTTTTTGAATTAAGGGGTAGGTGGTTGTAGGAGAAAGACAGATAATGTTTCTTTTCAGTCATTCACGCTTTAAATCCAGGTGTAATTAAGGCTTAAAGCAAACTCAGATAGTTCACCTGGTGGTCATTCCACCCATCCCTCACCACCTAAAGGGTATGTGGAGGTGACTGTTCCTGTGCAATTTGTCTCACCACAGGGAATGGCTGCTGTGATGTTTCTCATGCAGGTTCAAAGTCACTTTTCCCAGGCTCCCAGATTAGTGGGAAATCTAGTGAAATGCCAAATCCTAGATGGCATATCTCCCTTGTTATCAGGTGCTCTGTGCAGTATAAGGCATATTCTAGTAGTCTTTGAACAGGGACAAAGTGTATTTCTCTCAAAAATACCAAAACTGTGTAGTTGAGCCAGTTATGCGCCATCAGATGGGGTGAGTATCTTCAGGCTTACATGTGAATGTCCTAATACCCCAGATGGGAGTTTTACACCTGAGCCAGTTGTGCAAGGGAGGACATGGGCATGGTAAAAAGTTTATCCCACCTCACATGATCTGCTTCTTATCAGCCTTCTCTGTTGCCTGGCTCAAAACCCAGCTTGCTGCCAAACAAAGGTTGGTTTGTTGCGGCCATCCTCCACTGGTGGTCATCCTCCACTCACTCACCCTCTCTGCACCTTGGCTGTTCTTAGGCAGATCAGAGATTTTGCCACTACACATCCTAAAGCTCACCTTCCCACTTTTGGTTGGGGGTGCAAATCTGCCCCCAGCAAATCACATGCTGCTTTTGCCAGTGGCTGATTGAGTCACTAACCTCTAACATTTTGGTCTCTCACACTCCCCTGCAAAGGATGCACATGGACCTGTTGGAGCAAGTCCAGAGGAGGCCACCAGGATGATGAGAGGGATGGAGCAGCTCTGCTTTGAGGAAGGGCTGAGAGAATTGGGATGGCTCAACCAGAAGAATAGAAAGTTTCAGGATGAGGTAGCTCTGGCCTTCCAGTGCCTGAAGGGAGCCCAGAAAAAAAGATAGAGAATAATTTCTACATGATCATGTAGTGACAGGTCAAGGGAAATGATTTCCAGCTGAAGAACAGTAGGTTTAGATTAGATACAAGGAAGAAGTTCTTTACTGTGAGGGTGATGAAGCACTAGAACAGGTTGGCCAGAGCAGCTGTGGATGCCACTTCAAGGAGGTATCAAGGTCAAGATGGAGTTCTGAGCAACTTGGTCTCTGCCAGTGTCAGAGGGATTGGATCAACCAAGTGATCTCTAAGGCCTGATCTAACCCAAGATATTGTTTGATTCTATGAAAACAGGCTTCAATCCCTTTTAAACAAGAAAATAATCCTACTTAGAATAATTAACAGTTAATTTTTTCAGGCTCTCAGCTGGGCTCCTCATGAGCTCAATGATGCCCACCCAGATTATCAAGATAAATATGGCCTTGGTGAGTCTTCATAAACTGTAGTTTTGGCAGGAGCAAAATCAAGAGAAGCAGCAGGTCCCATACACTTTGGTTTTATGAAAATAGAAGCCCAAAGTAAGCTTTCTTCAGGTCATGGGATCTTGAATGAGGAAAGAAAAAGGACTATTACATCTAATAAATAATTAGGACAAGATAGGATAGGATAGGTTAGGATAGGATAGGATAGGATAGGATAGGATAGGATAGGATAGGATAGGATAGGATAGGATACACTATTTCTATTGGAAGGCACCTGTAGTGACCAGCTAGTCCAATTATCTGACAGTGCTGAGTAACAAAGGGCATAATCCAAAAGCCTCTTGAACATGGACAGGCTTGGGGCATTGATCATCTGCCCAGGAAGCCTGTTCTTGTGCTTGACTACCCTCTTGGTAAAGAAATGGATATTAACAAAATAATGCTTTGCAAAGCAACAATGGTGAGAGCTTGCATGAAAAGAATATGATGTTACCTGACCTTTTAAACATTCAGATTTGTATTTTAAAGCAGGTGAGGGTTTATACTGCTTATTTATGAAACCCCATATTAACAGAGAGTCACTTTAAAGCAGATCCATTTAAAGAGTCCACTACAATAAAATATTTTAAAAAATGTTAACTTGCCTCCTGTAATTTTTTTCTTACAGCTTTCTCCCTGAATGATCTGTGATATTGGTATACAGGTGACTGAGATTTTTATTTGAAGTTCTGGTATACTTAGAAGCAGAGATGTGAAGCTCTTTTTTCAAACCACAGACACTCTGGGAGATTCTCCAAGCTTGAGCATGTGGAATCAACCATGGATTGGCACTACTGAAAAACCAAATAATTCTTTGTGATAATAGCTGTGCTCTGCCAATCTAAACAGGGTAGGTAGATGGTCACATTTTGTGACTCATATTTTATGAGGTCTTATATTTCCAAGTCCTGCTTTATTAAAAGCCTCCCTGTAGTAGGCTCTTTGGAAGTATTTTCAACACATATAATCATTGTAGATTACATAGTTGCTGAAAAACTGGGGAAAAGTTCAGATGTTCCTCTGGCTCTTTGTCTGCATTAGGCTCAGATTAACACAAATAAATTGGCTGAATCACACACAGCATTGTGCCTGTGGTTGCTTAACTGGAGATTCTTTCACAAGCTGAAGTAAGGTAGAATGGAGTAAAGGTCTGTATAACAGCTGCATCTTCACATCTGTTAAAAAGAAACAGACAAAAATTCTTTAATTTATGTTTAGGGTTGGGTTTTTTTGTAAAGGCTGTCAGGATTATATAAGGTAAATCCAAGTGTTTCAGCTTTATAAAGTTTTGCTAATGGGTTGTGTTTCAGGTTTATTTGGGGGCAAAAGTGAACCAAAACAGCGAACTGTTTCCCCTTCAATATTTAGGCTGGTCTTTCTATATATAGCTGATGAAAAGTGTTTGTGTTTAAATGAATATTAGAAGTCTTAAAATGAAAAATTTAACAATGGGTATTGTTGGGCATTTCCAGCTGCTGTGAAGTTATAAAGACTTCTGGACTGAAAATGTCGTTATATCATGCTTTCATCATATTGCAAAATGCTACAGACTTTGGTGTTTTCAAAATACCAGCTTTTAGAGAAAGCTGCAAGAATATTCTCAGCAGCACTAACTCCCAGTGCACACAGTTAACTCACCCCAGGTGCCTTGCTTTGGCTTCTCCTTGAACCAAGATCAACATCTCAGTTCTTACTTTTGAAAGACTAAAAGGTTGCCTTTGTGCTGTTGTTTTAATCTCTGGTCACCTCTCCTGACCACACTATGTGAGTCATGGTCTCTGAAGCAATATAAACTAAACTCTGCTGTAAGGTATGGGTATTTTTTTTCTCTAAAATAGGCAGTAATATTTATACACAAAGCAAAATGCTTCAAATCCTTCTTTCCTTGGAGAAAAATGAGAAACAAATGTAGTGAATGTTAATCACCTTGCTTGAGTCTTTCACAGGTGTTCAAATATCGAGGTCAATGAGAAAGCTAGAAAATAGAAAAAAAATTTTCCTGAAGAGAAACAAAGCAAGGATTTGCTTCCTGGTTAGGGAGCAAATAAACCTGGAAATCTTTAATAGTAATCTTTAATAGGTTGTAGCTAAAGCAAAATTACTTTTTAATGACCCTGTAGAAATTTGAAATTAAGTCCAAAGTCAAATGCCTTCATGATCTCAGTAGTAACAATGGAAAGGTTTGTTCATTAGACGTTGCTTTCACTAGGCACTGCATTTTCCAGGACATGGCATTTGTTTCTGTGGCTGCACTTCTCCTGGTGGCAAGAGCTGTGCCAGGAGCACTGCTGGACTCTCAGGTCACCCTGGCTGTCGCTGGAATGCTCTTGGCCTTGTAGCTCTAAAAACGTTCAGTGCTAATGATGCCTAATATCCATCTCCTTAGGTTCCCTGAATAGAGCTGTTGCTTCCTGAGGGCAGGAAGGGTGAATGGCACAGACATGAGTTGTCCCGTGTCTGTCAGCCTCAGCACTAGAGAGCTGTTCCAGACATTGCCCCCTGGCTCTGTTGTTTGCAGGGTGTGGTCATCAGAAGCTGCTTCTCAGTGTCATGGGTCCCAAATCAGAGCCCTGCCCTGCCCAGCACTGTGCCCCAGAGCCCCTTGCTGCTGCAGTGGATCTCGCTCACGCTGTGCAGGGCAGCAGTCCTTCCCAGCCTCCAGTGGAGCAGAGGCCAGGGAAAGCCCTTACCCAGCCAGAAACCAAGGGCCAGCTGCACCCTGGACACGCAGGTCCCTCCTGCCTCTCTCCCTGTCTGCCAGGCACTCAAGGGGCCCTGTGGGATGGGACAAGGCAGCAAAGGTTCTGAGCCAGGCTGACAGGGACACAGAGGGTACAGTGCTGAGGAGGCGACGTCACCATGAGGGTTCCTGAATTCTTATGGAGCAGGAAGTGCTGACAAACAAACCTGCAGCTTTATCCCCACAGCTTGTTCACAAGCTGAGCTTTCCGGCTGTTGACCAGACTTTGTCACCAATCCCCTTTAGGGTCTGAATGAATCACTCCTTTTTAGCAAAATTTTCTGAACACAGAATTTAAATTAAGGAATATTTCTGCATTTAGTTCTTTCTGCAACACTACAGATATTAAAGTTCTTTTGCTAGCATAAAGAGCAAATGACCTGCTGACCTTTCTGTTTGAATATATGCCATATCCTTTATATTCTCCTGTGTGTGGCTTCAGAAACAGTTAACAGCAGGAAGACTACTTGTATTGCATTAGCCAGAGATAGGAGAATAACACATTTATGGATCAGTGTAATCCAGTCATTGGTTTATGGATGCAAAGTCCTTCAGGGACTGTCACAAATTCCCAGCTGTCTGTGAGAGCTAGATTTTGCAATTGCATCTCTGAGCTATCTGCAAGGCATGTAAAATCATATATATCTAGACAGCTCTCTGTGACTTTGCATCTGCAAAGGATTGAGAACTATTCAGCAAGGATGTGCAGTAAATTAAGCTCAAGAAATTTGCCTGTGAAAAAATTGCCTCTGAAAAATAAGTATTTGGGGTAAATTTTCCATGGGTGGAAATCTCCTTAGCAGAGGTAGGTTTGAGCAAATGCAGACAGCTGCTAAATACTGAAATTATTACCAGCCCTCAGAAACTTATTTTTCCCACCTTTATATGTTTGTGCCTGTACTCATAAATTTTTCAATGAAGTTTTGTTGATATTCTGGAAAAGTGGAGAGAAATATCACATCTGAATCCATTTTAAAAATACACACACCCACAGACCAAAAAAAAAAAAACAAACACCAAAGCTATCATTTAACTTGCTTAAATGTTCTACAGTCCCATGTATCATGGCATAAGGATAAGATCTGGTACTTCGCAGAAACAAAGATGCCTTGGATAGGATCTATGTAGGATCTTTGCCAACATAACAGAATATGTTTGGGAAGTGGCAACGGCAACAAAAAAGGAAGAGAATTTTTCTGTAAAAACAGCAATTTCTTCATTTCTAGTCTGGGAAATTGCCCTTTATGCCTAGGAGAGGATAAAATTGCATTGCCATAGTGTGAACATGTGAGAATAAGAGAAATAGATGACTGGGAAACAAACAAATAAACCCCACCCTTTATACAGATAGTGACTAAAGGGTAATTCTTTGCATCATTGGGATATAATAGACAAGAACCACAGGTAGAAGAGAAAGGGTAAGAATTTCAAAAGCCTTTGCATTTAGATGAGTAATTCCTTGTGGCTTATTGGAAATTTAAAAGGAGTTGATCATACATTGTTATGATAAAGGCCACAAAAACTTCTGTCTTGTAAGTCAAGCTTGCATCAATAAAAACAAAAAGAAGCACTTCCTGGCTTCATGTACATTTGTCTTTCCCTCCACTTGTTTATTGCTCTCTAATAAAGGGAAAAGTTTTTTCTCCTGACAGAAAGCACAAGTGAAATAAATGAAAAACAAGTGATTTGTAGATTGTGCTTCCTTTTAAGATGTCTGCAAAACCACCAGCCTAACTTGCTGGCAGCTATATTTCAATAACTTTTTTAATGTGTTGACTTGCCTAGACTCACCCTTGAAGTATTTTTTTAACCACAGTCTTCAAGACTCAGTTAAACTCGCTCCTAAAACCAAAATACTGCACTAGCATTTTTATATCAGTTAGCTAAAACATACTATGGAAGGCACTTCATTATAGTGATCTATGTTCTTATATATGTGTTAGTGAGATTTATCATCTTAGTTACACCTTGTTCTTGACCCTTTGCTTAGAAGATACTTAGTGTTTAATACTAAGTACTCAGTATTATTATTTGTACTAGCATCAGAGTAGGGCTAATACTCAGTAACACTGAATCTTCTTTGTAGCTGAAGTCACAAACATCAAGGTCTACCAAAAGCTTCCATAAAAGAGTAGAGCTGCTACCCTTCTAATTTTGGGCAAACTTTATCTTTATTCTCTTAAGTTAGAGTGCCCGTAGATGCATAGGGCATCTCTGAAAATTGTGTTACCTGTTGTAGTCTCCAAGTAAGCAACATACAGGAGCTGGCAGCTGAATAACCAGCCATAATGTGCCACCTCTGCTCTTGGATCAAGGGATCAGGCTTGATGGAGCTGCTAAGAGCTAACCATTCAACGACCCTTCAAAATTGAGATGTGGATTTGGGCCCCCTTGGCCTCAGTTACAGTCTTAAAACCGACCTCCATATGCCCTAGGTCAGAATTTGCTCTTTTAAGTTAGATAGTCTGAGCTGAGTACCTACCTAAAAATCCACAAACATAGGTTGTCTACTATTGAGTCTAACCTGAGTTACATCAATTTCTGTGGACTCCAAGGAAGCTGAAGTTTTTAAGGCCTGTGAAAAACATAGCTTGTGTAAAGTTCTTGGTGAAAAGAGCAACAAGGTCTTTCTCAGGTCAGTCAGAAAGTGATAAAAGAGTTAATACTACTTTTTAACAAGTTTCCAATGAGCCTTAACAGTGGCTTATACAAAAAAAAATCTTTTACAAATTACTGCACTGCTAAAATAGAGCTATCTCTGATAGTAGTGCAGACATGGTTATAAAGTAGGTATTTAATGTAATTTACAGTTAACCTTTACCTTAAATCTTCAAACTGAGAACACAGTATTAATCAAGACAGAACTTTTGCAGTTGATGGTATTTTGTTTTATCAAGAGCTGTCGACACTGCAACAATATTAATACTTCCAACAAAACTGACAAGAGACCTTCAGAATTTGATGCCTTTTGTATTTTAAGTGGTTACAGAAGTACACCTTCTTTCCCCAGTATGTTCTAACAAGAATAGTAGAATATCGCTTATTCCCTTCTGAATTAAAAAATAAGCTGTTTGCTTCTGCTCTCTTCCTAGATGCAATTTCTTCTCCATGTGAACTTTTCTCCTCCACCCCCCAAAAAATTCATTCATCTTCATAGTTCACTCTTCATTCCTTACTACACAAAATGAATATTGGTCTCTCACTTTCAATCTGTTTTATAGAAAAATTATAAAATGGAAAACCAGAAAAGAACCCGCTACAGATTCTCATTCCACTGAAATCAACAAGAATAAGACACGTCAGCAGCAGGATACATCACATAATCCTCACCTACTCCAAATCAATAGCAGACAGACTACTGTGGCTACTGTGACATTCTCTATGAGCTTGCTAGTTAACAGAATGCATTTAGGGAAAATGAACCTATTAGATAATATTTCTGGACATTTGCACCATAACACCCATCAATCTTGGCACTTGAATTTAGTTGATAGGCTGCATTTCTGCTGCTCTTCCTTTTCAGTTTCAGAATCCTTCACTTCAGACTTCAAATATAACGTATTTTGGGGAAAATTAGTCTTTTATTTCAGCGGTGCATTTAATAAAATAATGAAGACAGAAAATCCAAAATTCTCTTCTTTGGCCCTCTGCAGTTCCATCTCTCCCTCTTAAATTTTGCTCTACCTATCTTCAAAATTAAACTTCTTTCATCCCTTGCATTATTTAGCACCTTCCCTTCCTATCCTATTCCAAATCCACTTCCCCAAGGAAAGTAAATGACATTTAGGGTCAGTTCAGTACAGTTGTATATCTTCCATTTTGAATACTCTGTTTCACTTTGGGGCTCATGGCTGTGAAAAGTGGCAGAGTTTCATGTTCCTAATAGAATAAAAATTATGGTGTGCTGCTTTTTGCTACCATTTCTTCATTCCCCTAAACCAGAAAAACAATAGACCTTTGCCTCAGAGAAATTATCATGGAGATTAATTTGGTGACATGTAACAAGATGAGCATTTTTCTTTTTTAACCTCACAAGCCTTCTCTATTTCCAATCAAAATTTTAAACTGATCTTTCTGTAGCATTTATACTGACAAGCAAGTGGGCTTTTAATAATTTACCGATGTTGCTGCAAAGAGGCGGGGAAGGACTGCAAGTTTAAAACACGAAGGAGAAAAGTTAATTTAAAGTGATGTTTGGTAAAAAGCCCCCTTTGAGATCCTGTTGTGTAATTGAACAGATTAAGAGAACTGACAGTAACTTCACGGTATGCCTAAGTGGAGGTCTCTACGGGTCAACTCTCGGATCTTGTGCCGACACGTTAAACAAGTTTGTCAATTTTCCATCAGATTGATTTTTCTCACAGGTCTGGAAGCCTCGTCTCATTTCATCATATTTCCACAGGGGTCCTTAACATTGCAAACTGCCATTTACTTTTGTCTCAAAGTGTGAGGAATGATTTTTATCTCTGAGTGGCAATCACGGCAGGCAGCTCCAGCACTGCTTATAATGTTGCACATTGTCCTCCCTCACCAACTGGGGTTTCTTTTGTGTTTTTCCCCTCTTTGGGAATGATGTGGACTTTTAGAATACATTCAAAATAATTATTAACAGAATGTACTTAGGGCAGATGTCTGTAGTCTCTGAAGTGAACAAAAAAAGCAACAGAAACCGTGGGGTTTTTTCTTTGCAGTTTTCAGCATAATGAGAGGTCAGCTTGAGAAAATATGATGTCTCTGGGAAGGTCACAGGGAAGAGTATTAACCTCTCTTTACATTTCCATGTCTATTATCCCCTCCTGTTAATGTCAAGGGAAGTTATGTGCACAAAATAGAGAGCATGCTTCTGAATAGGTGAATGCTGCTGAAGATTATAATGATATATATTTGAATTAATTGCACTAATGACAAGAATCTACTCTTAGTCCACACCAAGTTAAATAAGTGCAAAATTTGTCTGAAAGCCTGTGGGACCTGATGGTATCCTCAGATGGGTTGTACAAACATGCAGTCCCCTTGACGCAAATTAAGCTACTAAGAACTTAACCACTTGGTTGACCTAATGACCTCTTGATGAAAGAAGACTGCCATTTAGATCAGTGGTATGAGAATGAAATCATAGGACACCCAAGCCCCATGTTTTCTATTGCCTCCACCTCTGGTAGTCCTTTTCACTTGTGAAAACTGGCTGTAGTCAATCATTAAAACCATAATTACTCTCATACTCTTTGTAAGAATTTCTCACAAACATCAGCATCTAAGACAAACAAATTAATGAACCCAGTTCTGAATTTCCCTGGTGCTAGTCACATCGTCTTGCCAAAAACATGGAAAGATTCATCATCCCTTCTTTGGGAGTCTTGTACTACATCCAATTTTTAATACACATGCAAGTTTCATTAATAAGTTTCATTAATTTTTCTCCAAAATGTTATATACTCAACTTAATCAAGTGATCAAAGACAACGTGGAAGTTACCAAATCATTTGGTAATAAGCAATTCATCACTGCTGTAAAATATTTGCCACAATTTTGAAATCTCTGTAAAAAAATATGAAGAGAAAGAAAAAAAAAAAAAAACAAAACCAACCAAAAAAAGCCCAAACCAGCAAAACAGACCTTGCATTGATGATTTTTGTGCTAGTATGACTGGACAGGAAAGGAATTGGAACTGTTGAACTGGTGTTCCATGGGGCACTTCCAAGCCAGGAGGAAGCACTGGATGCCAGCCCAGCCCTACGCAGCTGGCATGGGAGACAGCAGTCCCTGATGAGCAAGATGTGCATGCAGCTGTGCTGGCTGCTCACAGATTGATGGGGGGGGGACAGGGAAAGGGACTGATAATCCAGGAAAGCCCCTGGGAGCCTCACAGCTGGGGCCACATCAGGCTGATTCTTTACCTCAGACTGTGGAAGGGGTGGTGCAGATGTGACCACCACCTCTGAAGAGCATGGGGGGGAAGATGGGGAGATGCCCTCGGGGTCAGTCCTTGGGGGGTGGAGGTAGGGAGGCCAGGCCAGAGGCTCAGGAACCAGGGTCACGATGAGGAAGAGAGGGGCTGGGAAAGAGCAGGGTATTGAGTGTTTCTGCCCTCCCTTCTGCCTTCCCTCCTTTCTTGTTGAACTTTTTGTGGATAGTAATGATCCAAGGATGCTTTTACTGCGAGAGACAACAATATGCACAGCCCCAGATGTCCTAAAGGCATTGACTTGCCAGAGAGAAGTGTGTTCAATGAGTTAAGCTTAAAACCCTGCACTGCTTATCACAAATTACAAAAGAAGAGGGATATCTAACACAGATTTTTATTAATTGTTATATCTGTACTTCCATTTTGTATTCCTAATTACTGCTGATAGGTAACCCCCCAAATAGGAGCAGAGCGAAATTCCTTCATTTCCATATTCTATCTGAGTATCACTCGACTATAGTGAATAAGGGATGACTTTGTTGTGCCAATAGTTCTGTTCATGACAGTTCAGTTTGGTTTGCACAGGTTGGCTCAGCCTATCTAATTTTTTGGCAAACTCTCTGGAGAGTCTCCTGGGTGAGCACTTCCTTATTGCCTTGCTGCAGTTTAATATGAAAACACACAGCAGCAGATTGTGTTAGTAGAAGGGCATGTAAACAAGTATTTACAGGCTTTTGATTGTGGTGTAGGTGCCCAAACAACACTGCCAAAAATGGTCATCTGTCAAAGAGGTGGTTTAGTGAGATGGGGTGAGATAGTTAAATGAGATTTAAAATAAAAAGCCAGGTTTTTTCAGCTGTTATCAGTTTCTGTGTAAACACTTCGCAGAAGCTGAGACGTTGCCATGTGAAGGAGGCACCACTTCCTCTGGATCCAGGCTGGCAGAAGGACGTGGCTCAGCACAGCAGCCCCAGCTCTGCCAGCCCCCGTGGGAGTTTGGGTTCCTCAACTTGCCTTCCCTCTCCAGCCTACCTGGAAAAAAGCCCCTTTCCCTGTGACCAGGCAATGGCAGTAAGAAGACTCTGACCAGGCCCTGGTCTGGATTGTAAGAGGTAGAAATTATTATTTTTGGGTGCTCCATGTATATCCCTGAAAGAGAAAATCAGGGATATTCTGGCTATTTAGGCAACTCAAACCTGGCACAAGTGTTTAAAAATCTTATAAGTTCACTGCAAAGTTAGCTTAATAGACACTTCTCACAATTAAATATTTTAGACATCTTACATTTTCCCCATAATTAGATCACAATATGGATTAATTTCTTGTCACATCCAATTTTTTTGTTGCAAGATGTTTTGAAGGAGTGAAACACAAATACAAGTTGCTGACATCTGTAAACTCTCCCTTTTGTTGTACACACAAACATAAAATGGTTGACATTTGACTCTTTCATCCTTTCTTCCCTGCTTGTTCAGTGCAAATATTATCCAGACAGACGTGTTAAACAAATATCATAGTATCTACAAACAAGGATATATAAATCTCATTGTCCTGGACTAAACTATCCTCCTAAGCCATTCTGATCTGCAAGTGACCTTGAGCTAATTATTTTTCTACAGTGTTAAGTGAAGGTCACATATACTATATGTGTATACTAAAGTCACACAATTTATTTACTTATAGGTAGCAATACTTTATTAATAACATAAAGGAAACCTTTAAATTGTATTTGTATCATTTTATGGGGTGGAATTACAGCAGTTTATAAACTACTTTGTGATTATTGTTTTCTGGTTACTGTATTTGTATGAATATAAACAAGATATAATGAGTTTTTTCATCTGGCTTTTTGGGATAGAATGGGGTGCTGAAAGTGACAATTTTCTGATCAATGGGAACTACAGCCTCTTTGAAAATTATCACAAGTTATGCCTGCTACAGCTCCTTACTTCCTAACACAAATGTACTCAGCCATGTATTTCTTCAGAGTCTGTCTTAGTGCTGCCATCTTTTAAATAATATTGGAAGAGGGTTGGCTAGTACTTACAGTGTGTCTGTCCTCTGCATTCATTGCTGAATACTAAGTGTTCCAGGCTTTTAAGACCCCTCTAAATTATGATACTGCTATATTTTTTGCTTTAAGATTTCTGTTGGCATGTGAAAATGTGGATAACCAGAGAAGCTTCTGGTTTGCTTTAATGACAAGTTACCTGAAGTCATACAATGGCCTGTGTTGACTTCTCTAAGCACTGTCAATGCTCAGCACATCCCAGGATCAAACCCCTGATGAGAATGGAGTGAATGGATTCACTGTTTCCTGCTTTCTTATTGAATGCTTTTATATTCTTTCATAAACTAGTAAAACTCCAATCATACAAAATTAAGAGGTCATGGTGAAATGACTTAATTGCTAATTAGAAGAGCCATTGCCTACTTTAAGGCCCTGATTCAGGGACATCTATCAATACTGTGGATACTGCTTAATCATGGAATCAATACTTCAAATTAAGCACACGTGCTCACCACTTGGCCAGGAACTGATTTGCAATAGCATTTCCATAGTGTTTAAGAACAAAGTATTAGCTTGCTTAAAACGTTTTCTGATCATCTTAGTGGTTGAACCTCCACAGAGTTGCTTTAACCTGAGGAACCTCAGAAGAATCTGAAGAGATTTCTACCAATTGTGATTTTGGAATGTGTGGATAGGGGAAACATTTGGCAAAACATTTAACTGGGATCAAGTCTGCAAACTTTGGCTTCCAGACATCCTCTGTAACCAGGCACTGGTGACAATGGAGAGCAGAGACCACAAAGCCTCGGCAGATGTTTTGTGCCTCTGCTGAAATCTCACCTGCAAGTGCAAAAACTAACAGGCAAAAAAAAAACCCTGCTAAAAATAGCTGAAAATATTCCCCCTGACCCCAAACCTATGACAACAAAAAGAGTTTTGGATGCTGAGATTGACCTTAAGAAATAACCCAAGCTGGTCCATGTTGCACTGAGGCTTTCTTCTTACCTTGCCAGCCTGCAATACCACACCTGCTGTTTATCCTGCAAGCTGGTGACCAAGCTGTTTGTGCCAACCCACTACATTTGCTCCATCCTGGTCTGCCCTCATGATGATCAGGAATCTAAGCCACAGAAATTTCACTGCACAAAGGGTAAGCAGACTGGAAACAAAAATTAAAGAATAATTGTGTATACATTTTCTAAGTCTAAGCTTTGACATTGATGTGACAAAAATTCTGCATGTGACAAAATTTGATTAAAATGAATATGTGGAAAGGTTTAAGGGGATAAAGTTATACACCGAAGACAGGCTGAATGACTGATGTCTGAAATATTGAGCTACAATAGATAGGGATAACAGCAGTGGTAAAAGAAATACTTAGACTACAAATGACGATGCTTGCTAGGAGAAAAACATTATTCTTATATCTTATAAGCTGCCTTCTCTTAATAAATTAATCTTTCCTCACATGAAGTTGTGCATGGAAACTGACAGCATGCAGTTTAGGTGATAGGTTTCATGGACGTCTATAGGGCAGTTACTCTTTCCAAGCAGGACAGTTCATTTCAAAGTGACCACAGCAGAGCTCACTTACCACCCACACTGTGCTCACAGGATGCTTGCCAGCATGCTTGCTCTCCGTAGCCTGACACTGGATCTGCACCTTCTGAAAACCAGGCTGTTTCTTCGCATTTGCTCCAAAACTAGCAAGTGATTCATTCTGGCAGGCTAGCAATGACACCAGCCTGAGGACACTAGGAGCAGCATCTTCTGGAGATAAAAGCACACTATGTATTAAACCTGAGTCATGAGCTCACACCTCAGGTAGTATTAATGAAGAAAAAAATTAGGTTGAAGCCCATCCAGAAAAACCAGTCTGTGAAAATCCATCCCTTGCTCACTTCTAGGAGCACAGAGCTGTGATGAAGCCTTTAGCATGACCTGTGAAGATGTCATCTTGTTGGCAGCCTTCCCCAGCCACCCGTGGCCTCACCATTTGGAAGCAAGCCGTGAAGAGCCCATGGAGAGATGCTATATCTGCTTGGTTATTATTAGTTGTCTGGTACTGCTACTGTTGTATTCCTGGTATCTTTCCTCATGTTGCTGCACATGGTCACATGCTGAATTTCAGTAGTGCATGGAGAGAGAACTCTGTGTGTGTAGTGACAGAGCAGGAGCTCTGGAACCATATCCTGAGGTCAGGTGCCCATGGGGCTCTGATGCACCAGCCTCACCTGGCTTCCAAGTGCCCACTCCTCCTCACCAAGAGGATGTTGGTACCTAATAAGAAGGGAAAGTGTTATGGATGGAGACAAAGGGAGATCAGTCACCAGTCACCATCAGAAACAAGCCAGGTGCCACCTGGGGAAAATTCTTTTAATTTCTTACCATTCAAGTAAGTTTGGAAAGTGAGCAGTAAAGACAAAATGTAAAGCACCTTTCTCAGCTCACTCATTCACTCAGGCTCAACATGTCACCCTGTTTCCAGATCCCTTCACCCCTTCCCTACAGTCAGAGCAGGGGACGGGTAATGGATGTTGTGGTCAGGTGTGACAGTTCCTCTTCTTCCTTCTCAGGCAACTTTCACAGCTCCTTTCTCGTGCAGGATGAGTTTTCCAGCAGCCTAGCTGAGCACATAAGGAGGAGCCTTGGTAATGGCCCTGCCGGGGAAAGCATCGTGCCTTGCAGACAAAGACTTAATGTGTGCCACTCCCAAGGCCTGACGGGAGCCTAAAAATGGATATATGCACATTTCCTTCCCTTCTGGATTCTGCAGGGCTGTTTGCAAGCAGTTTGGAGAAGTTTGTTTTCCCAGTGGGGAGCAGACTGCTGGTTAGCAATCAATAAAGCAATCCTTTAATATTCCTCTGACTGGGCAAAAAAAAAAGGTGTGTACTATAAATTTGTATTGAAAAGAAGCTGCCCCTCCCTCCTCCAAGGAAGAGCCTGCAATAGAGCCTGCAATAGAGAAAGATGGATAAACAAATAATCCTCTGGTTTTAATGAACACATCCATTATATCAGCAATAGTTATGGCAACAGGAGTTATGTACTTTGAGGCAGCATCTCTTGTGCCTTGTAAACACCTCAGCCTTCTGTCAGGGCCCCCGCTGGGGCTATTTACAGCTTCAATATTACAAGGTAGCTACTCTCTAATTGTACACAACTGGATTGGTTTCCACCACTCAGGTCCTTGGTTAACCCTTAATAATAATTAATTTTTACTGTTACACTGTATATCAGCTTAAAACTTTCAAGATGCTAAGGTGTCCCAGTAGAGTAGAAAACCTATTAAGATATCAAGACATGCATGCTTTGCAACTTCTGTTTTCATTAGTGGCAAAAAGCCCCACAGAAAGAAAAAATAAAATAAAAAGGGAGCAGCGCAAAGTCACTGAAACTGGGACTCAGAGCTTATACAACAACTTGCATTGCAGGAGGTCTGCTGTCCTCATCTACTTTCTTTTTCTTTTTTTTTTACAAAGATCTGTGCTCAGGACTTGGTTCCAACATACGAGTATGTTCATCAGAGCTACATTAGTCAGTCAGTATGTGACACACAAAACTTGCTCAGTTGATTGAATTTTCCTCAGTGCTAAGCTTGGAAGGATTTTGTCTTCTCAGTGGGGGCTGCAGTTTTTATGTAGGCATTTATTTAAGTTTTCTTGTAAACAGCAATGGCCTGCTTAGAGCAGATGAGGTGAAAGGAAGGGAATATGCCAGCACAGCACAGTGCTTCACAGTGATGACCTTTGAACCAAATGATCAAAATTACTCTAGGACCTTCTGCCTGACCCACAGAAAAAATAAAGGAAAAGGTGAAAGAGTGGGAAAAAATGGAAAAAACCTTATGTTAATATTATTCTCCCAAAATTCCTTCCCTTTCTTCCCATAGCATCTGATTAGAGCCATAGACTGGGCTGTGCTTTCTTTGTCACATGTTGCAATCAAGCAAATCAGGGAATATGCATTTCTCTCAGTCCAGGAAATATTCAGGAATACAGAAGAACAGCTGGTGAGAAGTGAATGCGGAGCCATTTGACAGGAAGGAAGATCTACCCCTGAGAGCAATTCCAGAGGAAATAAACATCAAAATGAATGACTTACAAGGCACTGTAACCTCATTTGTTGGCAAATTGAATGCTCTTACCACACATAAATATTCTTGAGCAGAGATCTGATCTTGCGGGCTCCCAGCTATTATAACAGCACAGTTTTAACAGCATGCAAGGAGAGATTGAACAAACATCTTAGCTGTAAAACTCATTAATGAGCCATCATAAAACAGTACATTTGATAGTATAAATGCTAGAAAATCAAGTCAGGTCTCACTGTATTCACACATGGATGAACTGAGGAAACAGCAGGGAGAAGAGCACCCCAGATGAGGTGAAGTAACTCTGCTGGGTGAGCTGTGAAGGGACAGGATGCTCCTGCTTTTCAGAACCAGTCACAGGTGCTGTTCAGCAGGAGGTGCAGGGACAATGCAGTGCTCAAAGCTGAAAGGTTTGTAAGCAGCACACAGGCATTTGGGGGTGATCTCTCCTGCAGCTTGGTAAGCTGAGAGTGCAACAGAGGGATAGTGACTTCTGCATCAAAAGCTGGAAGGAGGTAAAAGCAGAAGGACTGGTAGATTCATAGCACTACAGCCAGAGTGGGACTGTGGTAGATACTGGAATGAGACACTGCTAAAACAGACCCTCAGTTTCTCTTCCATGTGTCTTCAGGCTAAAGCTGACTAAATGTGTTTTCCTGTATCACCTAAAGGGAAAGGCATTAAGGGGAAAACAGCCTATTCAGGGTCTATTCAGGAAGACAAATAGAGATTAAGAGTACAGCTTTACAAGTTCTGGGAGCCATTTCTAGAACTCTGTTTTAGCCAGGAAAATTATTACATTATTAAATAAGCCTTAGGGTATTAATTTAAGTTTGCTTTTCTTTACTTTTAAAGCTTCAACAACTGTAGCAAGTGCATGTAGTATTGTGTGTCAGTCCTGACAATGCAATTTAAATGATGCTTCTGTTTCATCCTCTCTCTTCAAACCCAGGAGAGATAGCTGTGATTTCTTTAATGGTAAGGTTTCCTCACCCTTAAAATTTATCAAAATGACAAAAACAAGGGTTTTTTTCCTGTGGACGTGAGAACACAGAACATTTATTGTCACATTTTCAAAAGGCATATTTTTAGAGACCATAAACTTTTCAACACACAGTTTCTGTATTTCTGAGCCTAGATCATACAACATTAATTGTATAGTAGCTCATTTGTCCATGCAAATGTGGCCACTGGTTGTCTCACTGGTTGTCTATGCTTGTGGATTAATGGTAATGTAAGCAAAATGAAATCCATTACAAATTCAGCCTGATGTACCTGAAAATACTCAAGAAAGAACAGCTTTATAACAGCTCTTTTTACCAATATATTCAGGGTTTATTTCTTACATTTTTTTACAGGGACATATTGTAAGTTTTATGACCTTTTCTGAATTTGCTAATGGACTTATCTACTAAAGCAGGACCTTGAAATATGCATGTTTTTTTCTCTGAACTAATACTCTTTGCCATTTTCTTCTTTGAAAAATTGCACATTGTTTAAATTTATTTAGATAATTTCCAAAATAATTGTGTTTTGTTTTTAATTTTTCATTTGTATAATGTGGGTCAGAGGCAATGAGAAATAATTTGGCTTTTCCTAAATACTACCTCAAAAAATTTTGCATCAACATCCTGAGCAAAAAGCAGGGTAGAGGGAGGACTGTGACAGAAATAGCAAAAAAGCAGCTCCAGAATGTCTGGCAGGGATATGATGTGCAGCATTTTATTGCCATCATACCCTCTCAGCATGCTGCTTTATATAAGTTGAAGATGGTTGCTTGCCTTTCCAATTGCAGCTTCCAAAGGGAAAAGACTAAATGGTAGGGTTCTCCTATCTAATGCTTAAATTCAAACTTTTTCTATGAAACTCAGTTTTTGGATTTGTTTTTTTTTAATAGAACAGCTTCAGATGTTGGTTTTTGTTGGGGGTATTTTTCCCCCTTCTTTTTCTGCTTTTTCATTTTTTTTTGCCTATGTCTAGGCAAGCTAGCTTTTAATATTTCCATTTTTACTTTCCTCCAGCTTTCTATATTCCATACATTTTCATGCTTAGTAAAGGTTACAAGGACAAAAGAATGGAGATGATGCAGAATTTTTGCTCTGCAACTTGAAAACACTGCAGAATATTTGAAAACTGGATAAGCAGAAAAGAATGAGGAGATGAAAACAAAACATTTTTAAAGTTTTGTTTTATTATTTTATTTTATTTTATTTTATTCAGAGCAACAGACAAAACACACATTTATTTCAATAAATGTTTAAATTTTTTAAATACTAAAAGAATAATGTTTATGTTTCCAAATTTTTCCAAAGTTCTAAGGTTAAAACAATTATGGTATTTATAGACCCGAGTAAATCCATCTCTTTAAAATAAAGTTCAAGCATGGAGGGAACATTTAGTTGAAAAACCTTGATCCTTCCTACTAAACCCTCTTATTCTAGTCCCTAATTCCTAGATTTTCAATCATGCTTCTATTTCTGTGGTCCCACTGCTGATCAGAAGCTCAGTGGTCAGTTTAAACCACAATTTCCTTGGTATGTACTGGTATGATGATTGATAGTTCATAACCCATATTATAAGAGAATGAACTGCGTTACCTCCAGGCAAAAAATTACTGTATAGTCTAATAAAATGCCAAATCATAAGTCTATGGAATTTTTTTTGTTGTTTTAAAAATCTATTTACACAAAAAATTCTATAGGCACATAGTAGTTAAATCAGACACTTATCAATTAAGAAATTACACTGCAATTTAAGAAATGAGCTCAAGATTCAGACAGTCTAACGTGTATCCCTGAGTTCTGCAAAGGGTTCATCACTGCAATTTATGAACTCTACTTGGTAATCTCTGCCTGGGGAATTTCTGGCCAAAGCAAATCTCAATTCAATAGCCACCAGGTGTGTCTTCAGGAGTGTTTGGTAAAATGAAGGTTAAAAAAGTCAGTGTTCATTGGGAGGCTGCTTCAAGCGCAGTACCCTCATCCATGCAGGTAGCACAGGTATATGGCATTGCTCTGCTGTCAGTCCAAGTGAATGGCCAATTTGGCAGCCCTGCTTCTCATGAACCATGAATGAAATCCTGGCCCCACAAAGGCAGTGATGCTACTCCCACCAGTGAGTAAGAAGGGAATTATGTTACACCTTCCAATGAAATACCAAAGTTTATACTCTTATTGTACTGGCCGAAGCTGGATGTGAAATATTGTCATTATATGACAATGACAATGAGATATGTCCTTGACTTGAGTTTCATCTGTTTTGTTACTATACTCCATTTGTTTGTAAAATAGGTGTAAAATTTACAATTTCACAAGGAACCTCACAAGGAACCTCACAAGGAACCTCACTGCTTTAAATTTATACTTCATGATGAAAATGGCTCTGTGAATGCAAAAGAGTAAAAATAATGAGAAAATTTCAGATTCTACTCTCAGAGTTCATGTTTATGTAGCAGCAGATTGAAAACATTACAAGATGAAATCCAAATATAGACCTCCAGAAGTCAGTTTAAATCCCCAGCCAATGCACTCCCTCGCAATATTCTCCTATTGCTCTGCTGGATGCTATCAAATGATGTGATAATAAAAGAGACACTGGAAATGGAGCAACAGCTAATAAATTAAAATAAAATAAATACTAGTAAGGAAAAATTAAATAAATTTAAAAATCACCCACTACAGCAACAACAAAAAATAAATGGAAACAAAAAACCCTGGAGCTCTTCATTGCCATATGAAAAAATATCCCCTAGTGTTTCAAATAAATTCTCATCTCCTTGAAGTGAACTTTCCATGAAATGTATTAATATATTTTTAAAAACAAGCTCTCTGCCACACTGCAAGTTCCTTGTTGACTTAGTTGGCGGCCCCTGAGAGAACATCAGGAGAGCTTTATTTGGAAGGACACTGGGGGAGAGCAGATTAAATAGGCTTCTAGTTGCATTCAATTTTCTCTAGTTTGAGGAGATTTTGCACCTTTCTTGAAGATTGTATCAGCTGGGATTAGCACATTCCATTTCCTGCACTCCTCATAAAGCTGAGAACTAAAGAAAATTAAAATAAAGGTCAGTGAACTTGGCTACGCTTTTCTCTGGCTAAGAATTTGTCCATATGTTTGCTTCTTTTTGCTTTGATCACATTTTGTTTTGGCAGGCTCTATGTATGCGTGCATGTGTAAGGCTTTCATGGTTTTCCATTCCACTATGCAACTGCTGTGTGAATTCATCAGAATTCAGCCCACTTCCGTTCACTTTATGGAAACAATTTGTGTGTAACTTTGCTTTTAGTCTTCCATCAAATTTGCTTTTACTCAGTGATGGAGAGTAGCCCAAGGTATCCCTTTTTCTGGCTTTGAGTTGGCAGTGCTTCCTTCCCCCTCAGCCCCCCAGGATCCCACTTGTCCTCTCCTGTTTGGCCTGCACAGAGACTCACTGTCCTGCCTGTCCTGCTGTGCAAATCATTTACAGCCTCCCCAGGAGCCTCCTTCCTTCCACCCTGCAGTGTCAGCAAGGGGATTTTGGGAACACTTGTCCCTTTTGTTCCAGACCAGGGCCACTAAACCTGTGTCACAGCCCATCAGTCAGTTGCTTGGTAGTTAATTTGAGCCATTTGAACAGACTGGATTTAAATCAGTAACCCAGTCGTCACTACCAATGTCCCGAGCCAACTGCTAATCTTTGTGTACTTATACACCTTTTTTTTTTTTCTTATCATAGTTCTGAAAAAATACACAAAGAACTTTTTTTTTTTTTTAATAGATACCAACAACCACCCCATGGAACAGGTCTGAGATCAGGCCTGACAGCTTTAACCTGTACTTGCTGGCTTGCATACAGGCTCTGGAGACTACATGGCAAATTCACAGAGGATTTCCACTGTGAAGGTTTCACATGTAGAAAGCCCCCAAGCACCAGATAGAGGAGACAGGTCCTCAGCAGTGCCCACACAGGGCAAGGGGAGCAGGTGGACATGAGGGGTGCCTTCACAGACCTGCCTGGCCTTGGACCAGGCTTCCTGCGCTTGCCCGCAGTGCACTGCCCTTGCCATTTTGTTGAGTGTTCAGAGGCTCTTTGCCAGTTCCCCATTAGTCTGTCATAATGAGATTCAGCTTCTGTTTGATTTCCATGATGAGTCTGAGCAGCAGAGCCCAGGAGAAGTCAAATAAGGGCAGGGTACTTTATGCGACCAGAGCTGAAGTGTGGCTGAGCTTGACTAAACCTACAAGGGACAGCAAAGGGCAAAACAGCTTACACTGGCCAGGCCTTAGAGCTTTTCTTCCTCCTGCCTCTAAGTCCACATTCTAAGCATCTTGAGTCTACAAAGAGCTTTACTGAATATGTCATTAGAGCTTCTTTTAATTTCCTTTTTTCTTTCTCACTAATATATTTCAAGTTAATTTTGACTTTAATCTCACTAACTCTGAGGCTGTCAGTCACATTCCTCTGTGTAGGGAGACCTGCTCAAAAAGCTCACCCTCCTGTTTCACCCTTCCATTTCAGCATCTCATTTCACAGAAAGTCCAGGTGAGTGAAAAGTCATGTGAATTCTGTCCTCTGGGCTGTACCACAGTATCTCTAACTCATAAAATGGTAAATCTTTAGGAAGATTTACATCTGGCTCCCATGGCTTGAGTTCTTGCTTTATAGTGCAGTTCAAGTGAGCAAACTAATGCATGAATTTGCCATCTGTAATTCCTGCTTAGCTAAGAGATTAAAAAGGAAGATTAGGATCAGAGTGAGGGAGATTTGTAGGTATTATGGGCAGAGAAAATGTTAAATATTTGAGTAAGTAAAATACGTAAATGAATATATTTAGAGTTTAGGAGTTTTGGTAATTTAACACACGTCAGGAATACATACTTGTCAAAAGTTCCTGTCACAAGTTCAGGGGCCCAATGACAACTGCCGGAAACATACTTCACTACTGCAGAGATTAGGAGCAGTTTGCAGACATTTTGTACTCAAGGCCTACTTAGCTGCTTCCATTCATGGAAAACCTGGCATCAGGCTGAGCACCATCTGCAAAGCTCTGCTTGACAGAGATCTCATGAGGCACTTGGGAAGATGTCGATTTCTCATCACATGTGTAATTTTTACTAGAAAATTAAAGGCTGTGGAGAAAACCTGCAAATCATCAAAGCATATGCTGTCAGAGGAAGGCAAGAATACACACTGCCCACAATGGCTAGACACTCTCCAACTGCAGCATGGAAAGATGGGACTTACAACAGGGGTGCTAAAAAAAGTGATACCTGAAGCACTAAATGCCACAAACATAAAAAATAAAGCATTCGTAAAATGAAAATGGATTGTTATACCAACCCACTATGCTGGGACAGGACTGGTGGTGTCAATATATCAGTGATCAAGAATAACCAACAATTACAAGGCAATTTTCCTGCTGTGGATGGCACTGTAAGACACTTTAAAGGGCATGACAAAGCTCAGCCAATTAACAAAAGAAATTAGCTGGTGGAAAATATATACTGAGAGGAATTTTTAAGCACTTGTGCTAATTGTTTTGTTTTACAATAGTAACACACCATATCAGTCACATTAGCTCATCAAAAACCTCGTTTTGGTTATACAGCTGCAGAGCAAAAGTTTGACTTAGAACGCATAAAAAAATGGAATAGAAACTAATATTTAAAACTTCATCATGTCATTATATACAGCAACACTGAAGCATGATCACTTGGTATTCTGTTCTGCTCATTTTCCTGTGTCAGTTATACTGCAGAAATTAATAAAGATTCAGAGTCTGGATATGAACTAATATGTAACTGTCCTGACACTTCTGAGTTCAAAGGACAGGCTCTCCTTTTTACTTCTGTGTGAACTGATGAATGTAACTATTAATGAAAAGAAAATGAAGCTGAGCGACAAAAGGGTAATGCCATCTCTCTCTTCCTAATCTATTGAAGAAATTATGTCTTCAATTACATAAATTAAACTATGGCCACTTCTTTTCCCAGGTCAATGAACATCCATGTTACCTTCTTCTCCCCAGTCTTCAAAGTTAAGAAGAAACACAGCACTGAAAAAAATGACACTTCATATGCTCCTACAAAAAAGTCCCATTATAAAAAACTGTGTCAGAAGGCCACTGTTTTCCCTATGGGCTTATGTGACTATCTGCAGCCTATTCTTGGAATGGGTGGCAGGCAGAGCCTGAGTAATTGGAAACTGTGATGTAGATGATGGTAGTGATTCTGTGGCACAGTCATGGTGTGCTAAGTTTGTGCCCTTTAGTTACCACAGCTCTTGAAGGATTCAGCTAGGCAATCACATATATCAGGAGCTTAGTGCAGCCAAGTGACAAATAGGGATAATTGGGTGCAGATCAAATGGGCTTTCGTGGCGTCCATTCACAGGCGTGAGCAGACAATGTCTTTCTAAGTAAGGAGACGGCAAGGCATGTGTGAAAAATTATCCCTTTGGCAATAATTCTGCTGGTGACAGATAATCAGAAATTTAAATGTTATTCTCATCTTTGGAGAGCTCCTAAAATAATGGAGGATGCCTGAAACCATTTGTATTTGAAGAGAGAAGCTAAATAATTTAATATTACAGAGCAGAATGCACAGCATTGGACAGAAAAATGATGAAATCCCAGTGCAGTCTATCTTGTGCTCTTGCCACACTAATTACAGATCAATTACTTCTCAGTTGTTTGCAACCTTATCAAAGAATAGTAAATTTACTGGCAGCAAAATGTGATAAGATGTCTTTTCATTATTATGGTAGATTTGTTGAAACAGCTCTGACGTTGAGATTAATAAAAACTTTCCCAGAGGTAATATGATCTGTATATATATAGTCTGAATTTTAAAAGCTGAAAACTTGATCCTAGGCAGTATCATAAAAATTTTTGCTTCTATTAATTGTTATCATGAAAACATCCTTAGTACAGAGGAGGTGGAGGAAAGAACAAAATGAGTCTGTTGATAAATTGAAAGCTTGTTATTAAAATATAAGTATACCTTTTGCCTTCCACAGATCAGATAATTAATGAGAGTGAAGTACAAAACTAAGAAAATCTGCAATCATGTTTTGAGTAGGGTGACAACACAGAAAAATGCAGGGAAAAAGAGATGAATTTTACAGAATATTAGCATGGAGGGAAGAAAGCAGTGAACCTACACAGTATTAAAAAGAATTAAATAAAGTTCTGTAATTTTGGAAGAGTCACTAACTAGCAAAATATATTGATTTTCCCCACAACATTTCCCATGTCTTTACTTCACCAGAATTTCCATTGACTTGCCATATAAATACCGAGATCTCTCTCTGCATGAATTGCATATCAGCAACATTAACTTACACTTTCTACACTCGTTCTGAAGGTAAGGTTATACATTTTTACTGATCCCAACTTTTGAAATTCTGGAAAATTATTTTGATTGCAGTGTTAATGTCTTTCAGGTCTTTTACGGCATTCTGAATAGGTTTTGGTTTAGGTTCTGGTTTTGGCTTCTTTCTTGTTTGCTTACTTGTTGTTTTTTGTTGGGTTTTGGGGGGCTTTTCCAGCCAAAATTGGCCAGACTTGAGAAAAAAATAGTCTAGCTTCTAGGCATCAGACTTTAATAATTTAATGTTTTTGTTGTTATGATAACTGTTTGAAATACCATAGCCGTTACTTTTTAGTGACCTACTCCCCTGCAACAACCTAGTCACTCTTTTAAGGAGTGGATCCTACACACCATCCATGACTCCAGGACAGTTTGATGAACTGATGAGTTCAAATGAGACTGAAGCTCTGGTCGTGTTCAGGAAAGGTGACACAACTGTCCCTAACTTTCAGGAAAGGGGACAATTGTACTGCTCTTCAGTAGATAAATTCAGGAATTCTCCATGGCAACACTCCAAGATTAAACAGCATTTCAGGATGCAAAATTGCTGGTGATTCAAGACATCTGGTTCAGATAAGAGCAGATTTTTCTGCAGTCCTCATTATTGTTTGGTTTTATAGGTTCAATAACTTCTTAATTCTTCCAGTCTTAGAGTGGAAAAGAAGAGGTTCACTGATTTCTATGGGAGTTGGATGAGGCTCTCCATTAAGAAGAGTCTTTCCATTAACTGGCCACAGAGATGACATATGTTGAAGCCATCAATACTGGATACTGTGGCTCTCAATGTGCAGAAAATAACAATGGAATGATTTTTTATTCCATGACACTCTGCCATTTATGAAAGGGCAATAAAAATTAATTTGTTAATGGTGGTAAAGTGTTTTAAAGCAAAAAAAAAAAAATATATATATATATATATACAATCCAGATATGATGTATTGAGCAACAATTTTTTCTAAAGAAAATTAATTAGGGAATAAAATGAACTATTATTTTAGTTAGCATATACCCCAGGAAATAATGAAATAATTAAGTTTAATTTAGCAAGTAATTTTTTAGTAAAAATTGCAACCACAGTTTAATGTGCCATAAATTTATCAAGGAGCAATTTCATCTCTTCAATAAATATATGGCTTTCCACGAGTAAGTTAGAAGAATTTAGTGCAAAGATTCAGTGTCAAACTCACATAGCTTTGACCATATTTTATCAGGAGGTGTGGACCATGCTAGGAGACTTTGAAATAGACTTCAGGATCTCTTTAAGGATATAAAGAATAGATTCCTGAAACCTTCCTCATCATTTCCTGTTTCACTTAAGCAAATCTTTCTCAGAGTTTTAGACCAAATTCCTGGGTGCCTTTTTCTTCTCCTGCATGCAATTCAAGCTTGAAAGGTAGGATTTAGCCCAAGAAAATGCCTGGGCTAAGGTTCTGAAAGATGGATTGTTGATATGTACCCCTGTCTCTCCTGTGGATGTACCCTCTAAGGATCTGGCTGTGTAACCCCGCTGAGGTAACCCTAACCGGTGATTTCTGGGGATAAGCCTTGAATTGGAAAGACGCTTACTATGCAGCCATGTCTGAGATAACACTCCAACGTTGTGCACTGAAACAACTGAAACTGAAACTGTTCGTTGCTAACACTCTAACAGTTGTGCCACTGAAAGAGATGGAACCTAGTATAAATACTATGTCAATGTGCAGAAAAGGTCACTTTTCTGCCATTGCCCAGCTGTGGAGGACGTATCTTGCTTCAGGTACTCTCAGAGGGATAAATCACCATTTGGAACTAGAGCTTGTATAAGGTAGTGGGACTGGGAGCTCATTCCAACTTGGCTTAAGGACCCTGAAGAGTTACAGTAATTTCAGGAATTTAAACAAGCTTATGTGCTGTTCCAATTAATTTTTAAAGAGCAAGTGTAACTATTGACAGTTTTCATGGCTTAGGATCACATGTTGATTAATTTTTTTTTTCTTTCTTCAACTCCAGCTTTGGAAGTTGGAAGTTTTTGGAGGAAATGCACAGTTCTTACTCCAGAACTGACACCAGTGCTTATGGAACTGGTTAGAGCTCTGTTGCATCTGGCCCACAGATGCTAGTAAAGCCTAATACATAAGAGAGCAATAGCAGGAGTTGCATAAAACCTGAGACAGACAAAAAATGCCTGTTGGAGGGATGGCAAGACAAGAAAGGAAACTGCATAGAAAAAGATAGTCTAACTGTCAGGAGGAAACACAGTGATGAAAAATGTGAAGTTTTTCAAATAATTGCCAGACATTTGTGGAAGTTATAGTAAAACTGGAAACTCTTTTTTTTTACATTTGCCCCACAGCATGATAGATTACAAGGAGGTACAAGTACACTCAGAACACAAACATGGAAATCATGATTCTCCTGGGGAACAGCCAGTCTATGAAGTTCACTGATGTGGCAGGGTTAACTACTCTGGATATTTTAAAGATCTTTATATATTCATGATGGCTTACAATATTTACAGGTTTACAAACTGGAACAGCAATAACCATGGTATAGAAGCTCTGTGAGCTAGAAGACACCCTCTGGTGTGTTCATTGCACTTGGGGTGTCTCCCCTCTTTGCACACTTATGCATTGGAGCTCCTTCTGAAGGCTCTGGTGTGGGTTGTCAAATTAGGAGGGAAACCACTCTCAGTGGAACTTGCGCCATGATCCAGCATAGCAAATCCTGTGCTGTTAAATCAAGGCTTTAAAGCGATTTCTCGGTATTCAGAGAGGCCTTTCCTTTTTAGGCAACAATGGAAAATGATCTGGATAGACCCTGACCCTTAACCCACAACAATGAATGTCTCAAGCATGGTACAACGGATCAGAGTTGTTCTTGCTGCCCTCTGCCCTTTAGCATGTCTGAAAGGCAAACTTCTCACAGAATCGGACATAATCACTCCTGAACGCTTAGCATCCCTGGAGTTTCAGCTTTAGGGCCTGGAGGGGGTGGAAAGATGACCTCCTGAGGACCCTCCAGCCTTTTTCCTTATAATTCTATGATTCAAACTGTCAACTAGAGGTATTAAAATGAATTTTGAGCTGAATACAGCATGAAAGTGACTTACATAGCAAAAATATCGCTTAAACATTATTCATTAGCATGTAACTTCTATTAGTGAGCCAAGTTGCTTTCAGTGATTGGTTTTGTCACTTGATATGCTAGAAGCATCTCATGCTGAGCAGATGCTGATTCTGTGCATGGCAGGGTCACTTCATACCTAGGGCACTGAAAATCTAAAGTTGTTCAGAATTCTCTGAAGTGTAAACAAATTCTTTCATGATAAGCAGATGAATAATGGTACAACAGTCATAGATCTGATTAAACTGTTTCACACATATTACTTGTTACCACAATGCATGCAATCACCTTGCCTCAGGATTTGTCCAGGAGTTCTGGATTTTCCCAGGTTGTGGGGAAGCCAGATGGAGAGCTACTTAATATGGGTGGAGGTCAGTTGACTGCCAAAAGGCCTAAGATTGGTAAGAAGTGGTATTTCATTTCTCTCCTGTGGTTTTAGGCTTAGGGGTTTTTGTCACAGTACTCTCAAGGTCCTCAGTTTGGAGCATATGTGGAACAACATTTATAACCGAGATGCCCTTTTGTGACAAAGGAAAACTGCACACGGATAAGCACATACCTAGGGCCTAATGATCCAAGCTTCCAGAGGGCTGCTGTGCTAGTCAGCCTTGCTTCCCTGGTGGCTTGCAGCTTATTCTTTTGAGTATAAAGGTTTTTTCCTTCACTCTCACAAAAATTAAAGGGCCTGACTTTTACAGTACTTAATAGTGCAATTTGGCATGGGTCTTCCATAGGAGGGAGGTTCTTCTTTTCCCTTCTTCCCTGCCTTGTTGTCAGATACACATCATAGCTATGATTGCTTGCTCTGGAGTGTGCCGTGGCTGCTTCTGACAAGTCCTGTGTGTATACAAGGAAACTCCTTTGTAGTTCTTCATGCTTTCTTTACCAGGTGAACTTATAGAGTGAACCATCAAAAAGTGAAGAACAGCTCGTTTCCTTCTATTTTCACAAGCAAGTTAGAAGACTATGTCTGTGGTTTTTTTATCTGACTGCACAAATATCCTTTCAGATAATGGCTGTACTGGTTTTTGTGCCCTATCTTAAAGAGGGCAGTTCTTGGAAAACAGGTCACTTCTAAGTCTTCAAATTCTGCCTTGTTCCTTGTGAGAGGCAATGTGAAGTACTAGGACCCTCTGATGGTCTTGAAGGAGTAATTCAGAGGACCTGCATGAAGCCCTGAGGGGAGGTTCTCCCTTGAGATGAAGAGAGAAAAATGGAATTTGAACCGTCCTTATAGGACACAAAATTTGTAGGGTTTGCTGTCCTGGGGTCTGTCGCTGTGAATTTTCGCTCATCCATTTTTTTACCAGAATGAAAATCACTATAGAATTAATGTAATGTAATTACAAAGTTGAATATCCCTCAGCTCTCTACATTAGATGTATGTATTAAGTTACCTAAATGGACCAGTGTCCAGTCAGGACAGCATTTTCCGGACTCCTGACTCACTGGTAGTCTGAGGCTGAAATGAGCTAAGTGATATTGTAATAATTCTTACAAATTATTTAACAAATATTAAATTATTTTCATGAAAGGTTTCTTCCGCCACTGCTGATTTGTATCATGGTGCCTGAAGTGCTCTGCTTCCATTTAAAGCTTTTTGTGCCTAAGCCTCTGCCTTCTGCTGCCCTACCTGTCTTGATCTTTTTGCAGCTGCCACTTCAGAATTTGAAGATAAGGGGCCAGCTAGCATAGAAGCATTTTTTTTTCTCTTTCCATGGCCATTAACGTTTTTTCCTTTCTAGTGCTTTTTTTTTTTCTTAAAAAGGTACCTTTGTCTATAGCTTCCTGCTACAACTTCAAGGAAGTGACATTTATCTATTACCTTACTGCTGCATTGTGAAAGTCATGAATTATGTTCGTCTACTTGGATAGACTTTCACCCTGCTTTCAGTAGGTCTCCATTAACCCGCATCTGCCAAATTAAACTGACAGGTTTAGAAAAACTTGACACAACAGATTCTAAAATTAGGCCTGCTACAAAAATCAGAGAGATTGAGACCGTGGTTTCCTCCCTCTGTGCAGCTTTAGTTGAATCAGAGTGACATGATAATACAAAGAGGTAAAAGAGAGAAACAATGTTTCAGTCCTCCTTTATAACAGGGTTTTGTTATTCTTGCTTTAAATTTCAGTGACAAAAGTGGTTCAGAAATCACTAACAAGAGTTTTCTGACATAGATGTGCCTTGTGTTCCTTTACTGGGGGCTTTATTCTTTTTTTTTTTTCCCTGACTATTCTGAAAACTTCCAAGGACAGTAGGTGGAGGGATTGTTAGAAAAGAAGGGAACATCATCTTAAAAAGAAATTGCCAAGCTTAATTGGTCAAAAATGGACATGAGCTAAAGCCCTGAAAAAATGAAATCCCTGCAGACAGTGTGTGTTCACTGTGAAGTGCTGTCAATGAAACTGGGAATAATATTTTAAAAGGATTTTGGTCAGAGTTCCCAAAAAATCAGCTGTTTTAGCAGAAGTCTTGGCAGTGAATTCACTGACAGGCTTGAAAGCTTTCTCCATAGTGAGAACTTTGTGGTGAGCCCTATGCTCTCCTGCTGTATGGGGTCCAGAGCTGGAACAGTTCCCTGGGTCTAGTGCGATTTTATTAACTAAGAGTTACTGTCTTTAGAAAATAAAGGAAACAGAGGAGATGGCATAGCAAACCCAGGCTATCCCAAGATCACACACCATTTTCTCTGTATTGAACTTCCCCTTTTCTATGAAGTTGCATAAAACTCCTGAAGGACTTGATTTGTTACGAACACTGGATTAACAAATATATGATGCCAAATCTTGACGTTTCTTAACATCTCTTAGTTTTGTCACAGAGTTCTTTATGGTGCTCTGCTGCTGAGGAAGTCTCCAAAATCCTCAACAAAATGGATAATGTGAATAATTTTTCTGTTCTTAAAACATGGCAAACAGTGGAACAGGAAGCATTATCTAGAAATTAATATTTAATGCACAACAGACAACTCTTAATTTTCATTTCTGAAAGTGAAAATCAAAAGCAAAGGAGAAAAATGGGAAAGTTGCTATGTCACAAGCCAAACTTTGGAACAGAATTTATAAACAGATTTTACTTCATCAGGTAGAAGGATTCATGCTATACAGCACCTGTTTAAGTTTGCAGAAGGCTGTGCCTGTTTGCTTATTTCAAGGAAAGAACTACTGAGATTAATAAATCCAGGACCCGGTTAGAACTTCCCCCTTCATCTTGTTTTCTGGTGCTGCTGTTTTACAGTTTCTAGAGAGGCTTGTACCTGGAAATCTTGGTACACCTACTCAGAAAATTTCTTGGCAGACTGTGTTTATCTGAAGGTAAAATCTGGCCCTTCACAGAAGGTGAAATTAAAACTGCACTTTGGAACAGGGAGAACACTTTTTTTATTCTGTAATACCACTGCCTTCACAGAACAGCAGTGTTGCACTGTTCTTCACTTAGGGTGATCTTTAATGCAGTGAATGTCAATATTTTAGCATGTTTATGTTTTGTATTAGCTCATAGTCAATATTTAGTTAGCTTTACAGGATTTAACATTTTAGAGCAACGACAAAACCTCATATTTCCATGTGGTTTCCCTGAAGCTGGCAACATTGATACAAATATCTGCAAATTAACATAAACATGTAATTTCAAGAGCTCTGTCTGAGTGATTTTAGGTAAATTTCATCCTAAACAAAATAGAAAGGTGAACTATCTGTTGATTTCTTTGTCACACTCCAAACAAATAAGCAAATGAGTTTTATGTTGCTACATTATGTAACACAGGACTTCTTTCTCTGGGGTCACCAAAGGTTTTACTTGGGTATTTCTAAAAACCAAATTTAAATTGTACAGAGTTCTACCTCCCACCAAAGAACTGTTAGAAATTTTGATTCTAAAGTCTAAACCAATCAATCTTCACTCAGCAGACTGGGTTTTTTTGGTTGGATCTTTTGGGGGTTTTTTCCCCAAAAATGAAAAAGACTGTGTTGGAGATTTTGTTTTGGACAGAGATAAGTGCCAAAACCCTAGAAACCAATTATTATAATTTAATAAACATTTTAAGAGCAAAGAATTCTGTGCTACCTTTCCAAGTGGCCTGTCAAACACTATATTATATTGTAGCATGTGCAGGTCTCAGTATGTGTACAGATGTTCTTGTGAACATGAATACATTTAACTTGGTCTGACTGGATGGACATGATTTATTTATATCTCAAACGGGGGTTGCATAGGACTAAAAGTATATCTTCACCCAGAATATGTTAATAACCTTCAGCATAATTGAGACTCTGACCTGTGGAAGTCAGAATTCAGATTGGGATACCTTTTTTTTTTAATATAATATGTCTTTCTTTACTATTGTGTGATAGGAATGTCATTCTATAGTCCCTATTGTGGTTTTCTTTTTTTTTACACAATCATACTCCTCACTGTAAGTGTTATAAAAACTGTACACAACATATTTATTTTACTATTCAGTTAATTTAAAACTCTGTGCTAGTCCAATTTAAACAACTGTAGGAGATCAGGCTGAAACAAACAGAAAAAAATTGCTTCCTCCAATGTTGACTTTCAAATTGGTTGAAGGACCCCAGAGATTAAACGATGGATGTTTGGTATCTCTCTGTTAGGATCATTTTTTACTTTTAATAGAAAATTTCTGACTGAGACAAAAAGGTCAAGCAAGTTAGTGCCTAGCAAAGTATTTCTCATGTGGATAAGGCAAGAGGAAAATAAAAAATCCCAAGCATCATACAGCACCTCAATCCCCTTACACAAGCCAAGCATTTTGAAGCTAGTAGTAATTCATTCATCTATGGATCCACATCTGTTAGCTTAATAGGTGACACAAGGCTAGATTTTAAATGAGTCTAACGCAATAACCAGACTGATGTAATAGGCTTTTCAGGAAGACAGAGAAGGAAACCTTAATGGTAAGAAACACTAGCTCAAAGTATCAGTTCCAGTAGCTCCAATGGCTAACATTAAACCTTTCTGTCTGTCTTTCAGTATAACTTTCCTTTGTGTTTGCTCTACTCTGGCTATCACATTTGCACTAAGGCTCCTTCTGCCCTCCTGTTAACCTATGTGAATGCACAGGTGTGCATAATACATTAACAAAGAAAGGCTATTGTTTCAAAGAATTTATTTCTTATGGTTGTTGTTGCAAAAAGAAATGCACATCACATGCAATATTTTTTTTTAGTTACTTATGAAATGTTACTGATATTATTTGTCATACTCTACCACTTAAGCTACATTAAAAACTATAGCAAGAAATAAGTTTCTCAAACTTGGTTGTTTCTAATAAAGATTGTATCTTGTTTTCTTTTACAGGGCTGATCATGCAGAACATGATTTTCTCTTCTGTACACTGGTTTAACTCCATGGGCTTCAGAAGAATTACTATTGGCTTATTCTGGTGAGAGATGGAGAGGCAGATGATTTTTTACCTTAGATGAGTTGCTGGCATGGAAGCAGAAATATTATATGTGTTGGGGAAAAAATATGGTATGCACTAGCAAAATGTCCCCACACAACTCAGTAAGTTTAGCTTAAGAAATGTTTTCTCCTAGAAAATGCCAAAATAAACTAGAGTAACATTTTATTTAATGGTGTGGAAAAATTCCGCATTATAGCCATATGAGAAATGTACTTAATTTTCTTTTTTTAAGCCAGTCAGCAAGTAAGGCAAGAGTGCATCTTGCTAAGTTTGTTAGCACTGCCTAGAAGAGCATATTGAAAGATCCCCTGAAATGCACAATTGGATGCAAAGCTAAGATGGAGTGCTTTGTGCAGCTGAAGAGCACTTTGATGAACCGACTGGCTTCAGATGCTGTGAATCTCCAATCTTGTTACTGGCAGACATAAAAACAACAGTGTAAACCTTTTGTCTTTTATTCTCTCCTGATTATACCGGATGTGGTGGCACAGAATAAACATGGCAAGGCATCTTTGTGCTGGAGATGGTTTTAGCAATAAATGCAGCCCTGGCATAGGGAGACACAACTCTTGTCTCTTCAGCTGGTGCTACGCTGGATTACTCTCAGTATGGGTTTGATCCTCAGTGTCTTTCTAGTAATGAGTGCTCTGGCAAGAGCATTAATCACTGCAAGCAGAGAATTAGCAGCTCCAGCATTATCCATGTGGTCAACAGACATGAAAAAAAAGCAGGAGGCAGAAGGGAAATATTGTGTGTGCTTTATGGGTTTGCAAATGTACACTGATCAAATCAGCAGCAACGCACTGCAAAATTAGGACTTCTTTTCTGTCCCTTGTAACTGTACATAAATAATACATGTTTAATACATTTTAAGGAATTTATTGAGATACATTCACTGCAAGGAGTAGTATGTGATTAGATAGTAAGGGCTGTGAGAGGACTACATTTGATTCTGTCTTTGAGAGGCATTCACAGTGCTGCAAAACATTTCATACATAAAAGTTGCAAAGCAATATGTATCCTACCTTGAAAATAGATTGTCAATATCTTAACATGAATAAGGAAGCTCACGTTGGCAGTACTAGAAGTCTGGGGATGTTTATGTATGTTCTTGTTAAAACTGCTGTCTTTAATTCCTGTCTGAGCTCCAAGTAAAGCCTTTCTGTTCAATATGATTTCATTTCATGACAGGGCAAGGAGGGCTACACTCTGAGAGAAAAGACTAAATCTTAATAACCTCCAAATAGAAAAAAAAATATATTGAGACAGAAAGAAAAATAGAAAGGAAAAAAAAGCCAACATCAGACATCAAACAAGACAGAAAGAAGTAAAAAGAAATTGACAGCCAGAGATAGGTGAGAAAAGAATAGTAACATGAAGCAGATGTGGTTGTGCTGCTTCATCAGGGCCATGCTACAAGTGTGGGCAATTTGGACAGTAACAGGCATATCAGGTTTTCAGAGACAGGTCCCTTCTCCCTCTCTTTCTCTCTCCTCTCCACACTTAGCAACAGGACCTCTTGGAGACAGCACTCCTTTGCTACTGGTGCATCCCTCTGGCCTGGAAGCACCAGGATTTGCACCAAACTGGGGCCAGAGAGAGGCACAGAGGAGATAGCTGAAAAGGTGCTTGCTATAGCAAGTAGCTGACATTTGCCTGTGGGTCCATGAGAGCCTGTAACCAAGAAATGAAAATCTTGGCAATCCACAGGTCAGTGCTGTCAGCTGGGGAAGCAGCATTTCTAGAGCCAGGCCTTACCTCTCAATACGGCATCAAGCAAAGCCCCAGAGACATCTCTTTGTTCCTTTCTCTGTCCTCCTCTGTTCCAGGTACCTTCCCTTCCCTTCCCTTCCCTTCCCTTCCCTTCCCTTCCCTTCCCTTCCCTTCCCTTCCCTTCCCTTCCCTTCCCTTCCCTTCCCTTCCCTTCCCTTCCGTTCCCTTCCCTTCCCTGAACCTTCCCTTCCCTTCCCTTCCCTTCCCTTCCCTTCCCTTCCCTTCCCTGAACCTTCCCTTCCCTTCCCTTCCCTGAACCTTCCCTTCCCTTCCCTTCCCTTCCCTTCCCTTCCCTTCCCTTCCCTGAACCTTCCCACTTTTCCCCTTCCCCCTTTCCCCCTTCCCCTTCCCTCCTTTCCTTTCCCTTTTCCCTTTTCCCTCTTCCCTCTTCCCTTTTCCCTTTTTTTTCCCTTTTCCCTTTTCCTTTTCTCCTAGAGCATGAGTCTGATCTTATCACCACACTTCTGGAGCACTAGACATGTCCTAGGATGCTGGGTAAACAACATTCTTCTGAAAAGTCCTTATGTGGAATGTGGAGGATGATTTAACTGTCAGGGATGTTTTTGCTTTTGGTTTTTGTTTTTTTGTTTTGTGTGTATGTGTTAGTCATACATACTCTTCTAAGCTCTAAGCTTAAATGACTATGAATAAAGCCTGGAGACTGTTAAAAATCTGAAAAGTATGTCTTAGCTAAGCCTGTTGAAGTTCAAGGAAATCATACACGGAAGACAAAAGACAATAAAAATTTTCAGACAAAGAGAACTGAGACCCAAATATTGTTACATTATAATACCTGAAAAAAAAAGTGCTTCCAGCCAATTAAAGTTTGGTTCTGAAGCTGGATGAAGCTATGCAAGCTAAAACTGACCAATAAAGTATTTTCTGTATAAAAATGATCTGGGAAATTATTCCAGGCATGTCTGCAGACTCAGTTTTGTAGGTTTATCTGTATGAATGGTTTCTAGAAATAAATGTCTCATTCACTGGTAAAATGAGAGATACATGAAGTTTCTATTGTGAATGATACAAGCTTATCAGAGATAAAAGGACTGATGAATTATAGTTATAGTTTCCATATTTACTACTGCAAACACTAATTTTTAATCCTATGAACAAGTAAACTGTAAAGGGACAGATGATTTCTGATAAAACAAGAGCTGATAAAAGCCCTGGTGCAGAATGGACAATATTTGGGTTGTTTATACAATTAGTTTTTCTTCCTAATCTCCTGACCTTTGCTGCTGCTACTAACTCAAGACTATCCTCTCATAAGAAGTGACACTGCAAAGCAAAGCATGTACTTTTTCCAGGCAAAGGGAATACAGGACAAAACAAGATGAAAATAGGTTTTACCCCAAGCTATAGGTCTTCTGTCAAGGTACAGAAGCATAATTTGCTTTCTAGTCTTTTCTTCAAGGTACAGGAGATTTAAATGAACACCCTGGGAGTAGAATTTGAGCTTTGTCTAAACTCATCCTTTTGCTGCAGTGGAAATCAAACAACATACAATATGTGAAGAAAATCATATGAGTTAGTGATTGATGACAAATGAGTTAGTCATTGATTCAGAGAGTGTTTGTTGGAATTTTCCTCTGGAAGACATCTAGTTCAACCTCTCCCCTGAAGCAAATTTATCACCTGCTGTAGATCAGGTAAGTAATTTCTTTCCCTAGTCAAGTTGCACAATCTCCCACTACTCCTGTGCTGTACTTACCATCTTTTCTAGGAAGATATCCCAAACATTTAATCTGAATGTCCCAGCTGCAGTAAGGGTTCATTGTTCCTTCTGAGGTAATTTTCTTCTAAAGGGAGGAATTTGGCTCAAGAAATCATAAATTCCTTTCCAGCAGCTGTGGACTGCTATTAGATAACCTCTGCATTATGCTGAACAAGCCAATCTTTCTCTTTGAGGGTCATGTGCTGTAGGATCCTACCTATCTTGATAGCTCCTGGTTGATACTCTTTCCCCTACCCCACTTGATTTGGAACCCAAACCTTGCTACATTATTTTAAGTCCAGCGTCACAAAGGTCAGGAAAGTGTGTATAGTCCCTCCCCTTGACCTGCTGGCCAGGACCAGTGTGCACTTCCCCTTTTTTGATGTGTCTGCAATGCTGGCTTGTTTTCTGCTTGATATTCACTGCTGCTTCCAGGCATTGACACCAGGGTTGCCACTCAGTCCCAGTCTACCTTTGTGCATGAATTAGTCTTTTATGTCCATGTACAGAATTTACACTTCTTGAATTGTTCACCAATCTTCACATTTTGTGACGTCTGTTAAGAATGAGGTTTCACTTTCCCGCTTAATAATCTCTTCTCCTTATTTACTATCATTTGCAAATCACTTTCTTAGCATTCAAATTACTGATTTAATTATTGATTCATGGGACTCACCTCCACTTCTTCCTAGCTGCCATTTAGATACAAAGCTACTTTTTGTTACTATTTAGGTTGTCTTTCTCATTCAACAACAATCCCATGTTTTCTCCTACACACATACTTAAAATGTTGCATTAATCTCTAAATCTAGGCCGAGATTTAGTTCTGAGATTTAGGCCTTTTCCCTAAATACTTTAGAAAAAAATCTTCCATTTTTCCCAGTCACTATAGGTGGCTGAAGGCATATGATCAGTTTTTCCTGAGCTGTTTTCACTTTTATTTCTCCAGGGTTCATCAGTCTGGATCCAAAGATTGCCAAAAGATTTCATCCCAGTGGTGTCCCATCAAGAATCTTCTTTATACAAAATGCAATCCTCCCTATTCTTCTTGTCTCTCTAAAGAAGCCTGTGCTCATGGTGCACATGCTGTGCCACTCAGTCTCTGTGACTGTGCTCACACAGGAGCCCTGAAACCAGACATGACCTTGCAATCCCTCCTAACTCTTGCTCTACCTGGCTGTTGCTACACACACCAATGTAGAAACACCACAGGCTGGTCTCAGAATTCATTTGCCTCTGAGCACAGACCTGATTCACTGGTCAGCAGGTTCTGTCACAGAAATACACTAGCTGTGAGAAAACTAATCAAGATGATCATAGATCAGAAACCTAGTAGAGAAATGTACTAAAGAGAAACAGTTTTGAGCAGACAATGTTGATCTTTCAGAAACAGTCATTGGCTTTGGATAATGACCAGTCTTGATCCCACAGAGAAGGCAAATTTTATGATGTAGACATCACTAGTAGTGCAGGTGGCTGAGGCATGGGACACTTTTTCTAACCTACTTTCCTTCCCTCTTAAGTCTCTTTTTACCAAAACTTCAGAGCAGACTGCCTACCACTTGGATAACCACAGAGTTATCATCAAGTCACAGCATGAAACAGCCCTACTTTGTCTCTGGGTATCTTTCTGTGACCCCACTCTGACAATGAATTCTGCAAATAGAATATACTGAGTGCAAAACAATTGCTCCCTCCTTTGCTCTGTGTCCCCATATTCATTATATTCAGCTTCCTCATTGCTGTTTCTATTATTTCCAAAGGCTGATTTTCTTTGGTACCCTTGGATGGGTTTTATCTGAGCCGTGTGATTTACTGTGCTTGAACTACAGGACATACTCCATGGGATTCACTGTAGTTACAGTTCCATCACTCCTATTTGTCTACTTGCTTTCCAAAGCCATTGCTCTCCTAAAAGTATCAGAATCCCTCTTTTGTCTCCTTAACCCCTTTCGTTGTCTGTCCTGCTGACAGTGGTTCATTCCAGCATGCCACTGTAACAACAGGATTCTTCATAGTAGCTTCTCTGTGTTGCCCTCCAGTTTATTCACATCTTCTTGGATGGGTGAAGTTTGCTACAGCCTATGCCGTCTCAGACAGACTCTCTAACAACTGCTTAATAATTATTAGCTTATTTACCTGAGGCCAGTAAACTGAGCACATTGTAAAGAACAACCTCTACAAGCGTTCGACCTTCTCATACAAATTGTTCAGAATATCTGTTTTTTAGCCACATGTCACTACTGGTGGTTTTCATGAAAGTCCGCCTCACTACTGCAGTTGGCATGTACTCCAGGGTGAGGCCCCATTGCAATATTGGTGAAGACTTTGTAGAAACATGTACATTTATTCAAACAAAAAAATCTTTGAAGTAGTTTCTTTAAGAACTGTTGCCATCACTGCTGTAACTTGCAGACTGGTTTAGCTACTATTGACAGGCTATTGATACTCCTCTCTGAACTGCATGAAGCTGTAAACACAGAAGCTTCCTCACCTTTTTTTCATCAGCTATTCTTAAATTTTTGGTTTTGGGAACTCTGAACTCTGAAGAAATTACACAAACCTCATCTCCCTCTGGCACCAAATCCTCTGCATTAGGTTGAGAAGAAAGCTTCAGCTTCTGTCACTTTCCATGGTGCATCGCAGTGCACCAACATGGGAAAAGTGCCTTACAAATTTACACTCTGGTTATAAGTAATTCCTCGTATTGCCTGTTTTTTTCCCCTGGCACAGACTAGACACTCTCCTAGATGGTTTGGTCTGATCCAGTAGGGTTAATTTCATCCTATGTTCTTTCCATCATAACTCAAAGTAGAACCTAAAAGGGTAATGCAAGGGTCCTTCTGCTGTAGGCACTCCGTCTTATTGTAGCAGCTGCTTGCAATCTACTGGGTTGTGCTCTGTTTCCTAGGTAATCAGGTTGCTCTCTGTAGAATTATGACTTTATGAGGGGGAAAAAAGTGTGAATGAGAAGCCAAATTTACTTTTTCCTGTGTTAAATATGACAAAGACCACAGTAGGAGAAGAGCTGCAGAGGAGAAGTGAGTGTCTGCAGTGACAGAAAATGGCAAACATTGCTCTTCTATCCATATATATGGATGGGACTGGGAAAGAGATTAAAATGCAGCACCTTTTGGTAAAAGGGTGCTGTCAGCATGATCAGTAGCTATTGTGATGACACAGACAATCCAGACTTCTGTGGACTGTTAGCAAAACCCACAAACTTCTCCATTCAGATCAGTAGCCCTGGGAGAGAAGGTCTGTTAGGCTTGAAATATGCATTCTTCTATTTTTGTGCACCTGTGTTTAAGTAGTCAGCAACCCTTCTTATTTTGTGGAAGTAATGCTTTGGGAAGAACTGATCAGAGGGCAATATTTGAGGTATAGTATATTGTATTCAGATAAATTATTTTCCTTAATATTCAGACATACTGTGTTGGGAAAACAATACAACTTGTAAAAAGTAAAAATGCAAGCCCAACAGTTTCTTACCTCACTAACTTGAGAGGTGTCTGTCAATGCTCAGATTTTCATACTTACTCTAACACTGATCTATTACTGTATAAAATGTTTATGTTCTGACAGTCCTTCTCTTTATGTCTCTCTAAGGCATATTGCAAAATCTGCCTGGCTTTTGCACTGGGCTCAGGACTGTCCTGCTATGGCAGAAATACCAAGCAGGTTTTGTGCAATGAAGTAGATAATGTTTTATGATTGTTTAAGGTAATGTGGAGTGAAAATGGCCCAACTATAAAAACATTTAGTTTATCTGCTACAAGCTAGTCCCTCATACCTTGTGTTGCATAGTCAGCTATGTTATTGTTTTCAGCACTGAACTGATTGTGCCTACCCATTCTAGCAAATGTTTAAATAACCTACATAAAACCTGCTACATTTTTGTATCCTAACACTCCTCCATACCATTACAAAATCTTATTACTCCTTACTTCGTTTTCTCTTAGAGTACCTACGAAATGCCTACTGGATTTTGAAAAAGATTAGATCAACCACAAGATGACCCATGTTTATCCACTGAACTGAGCAGCAGCAGCTACTCTACGTAGATGGAGATGTTGTGAAAAACTGAGCATGCCTGTAACAGGTGACTTGGAAAGCCTGTGCAGTTTGTCAGTGCTCTCCCATGCACTTGCTTTTGCTTTGTCCACCTGCAGCAAGACCTCTGTCTGCAACAGAACAGCTGATGTTCCATGGCTGAAGACTTGGATTTGATTTGAGCTGGTGACTATTGTCCATGAGCATTTCCCTCTCTCTACTAGTGCAAGCCATGAGCCAAAACTCACCTGAGGTCAGTTTCAGAAAAGAAACAATATACACTTTCCCAAATGTGGATGTTCCTGAGGATTCACAGAATCACTTTCTTCTTTCATTGCCTGACAGAAGAATATTATAGTTTTCTGTGAATGAAATGTTTCCTACCTTTGTATTCCTCTGCAGACAGATGAAGTGATCTCAGTTCCAATTGCCTCCATCTTTAAAGACAAAATCCTCAGGAAAGAAAGTACTACTTTTTTTTTTCTCTCCCCTTCTAATTTTTTTAAAAAGGAAACAGTAAGCTGACAGCTGATAAACACACAGCTGGGAAAAAACTGGCTCAGTGTACTGAGACTCTTGACATAGTAGTAGCATAGGTTTAGAATGTTCAGTGGTATATCTATTCACTGTGGCTAGGAAGAAATGAGTAAAAGAAAGACTCATTTTTCTGCCTGGTAGGCTGGTATCTTTTTTTGTTGCTGTCTATTATTGACTAGATCATATTGACTGTGATGCTTCAAACACTGTAATTCATCAGACAGATGCTGACTATCTACTTGTTCATTGTTTATTTATGAGCAGGGAAAGATTTCCAAAGGTGTTCAGATCACTTAGAAGACAGTAATCAATTCATATATATTTTTTTAGGTTACAAAATAATAAGCCTAAGTCAAATTATATTTTGTTGTATGAGATAGTAAAAAAATAAACCCTCAAGGGGCAAACAAACTGTTGTTACTGAAAGAATTACCCATCCAGGATGGACTCAGCTGCCTAACACCTCATTAACTATTTAGCAGTTCCTTAGAAGGAAAAATCTACTATACAGTGAATTCCTATCAATTTTTAATATAGCAGTGCCTGGAGCACTGGACTGAGTTCCTTACTTGTGCAGATGGTATAAGCAAAGCGAATACTGCCACATCTCTTAATGGGGGAAATCTCAGATAAATCCCAAGGCTTCTTTCCTTTGTTCTGGTTTACTTTATATTCTTAGAATTGTTAATGACCTGTTGCTGAGCATTTCTGCAGAGTTCATGCCAGTTTTTTTCCTTTCACACACACAACGAGAGCACTTATTGATCACAAAGCAGTTTCATCTGAAAGCCAAAATTGCACCATATTGACTTAATGCTACCATCTTCTGGTTTGGAAAGTACCTTTGTTAGCCCAACTAGTTGTATTAAATTAATTTAATTTTTTTCAATGTGATAAAACTCCCTAAGTTATTTTTGTCTTGACCTAGTTTTAGTACCTGATCACACACTTTAAAAATAATTGGCCTGTCTTCATTAGTATATTTTCTTTCAGTTTTAGAATAATCTATCATAGTCAGAAAACTCCACCAAAATCTTGCTAGCTCTTTTGCTATTTCTATATACTGTCTGCTTCTCTATCCTTTTCCTAATTATAGATATTCTGTGATCACAGTTAAATTTACAGCTGCCAGATTACAGCCAAATTGGTTTTCATCACTCTTTTAGCCTAGCCTCTGTTCTCAAGCTTTTCCATTTTTCTCTGTCCAGGCTTAGTTCCCAACCTAATGTGACACTGCTGCAGGGACAAAGGAACCTATTAGTGCTTTACACTTAGAGTGTCATATCTGTCTAACCTGTCCTGAAACAGAAGTTGTTCTTCCCTGTTCCATGGCAGAGCATTGTCATGTCATTTGTGAGGTGGGAACTTCACAATGTGAAATGCTGCTAGCTGAAGAACAGTTAGTCTCAGCACCAATAGCTATCCCCAGGAAAAATAGTGGGGTTTTTTTGTAACCCCAAAGCAGCAGAGGCTGCCATGGATTGGACACAGGTGGAAAAGAAAGAGTAAAATGTGAGATTTCTAAACGACTAAAAAAGAACTCAGATTAATACTATTTTTAATGCTATCCAAACTATGTATTGCTATCGTATTTACTCCATCACCTTGTTCCCTGCAACCTAGTGACTCTGCTTTCAAATCTCTGCAAAAATACTGTGCTCTGAGATGAAGATAGCCAAAATATTTTTCTTCCCAACAGACTTGTACACAGTAGCCTATTCATTCCCACCTGGGCATGAAGTAATCTCCATTACCTAGCTGCCACAGCAGGCAATGAGGCAACAGACTTACAGGGAAAAAAAAGAAAAAAAGAATTTGCTTGTTCTCAAACCTATTTGTCATACATAATAAAGCCTTAGCAGCCAGCGGCGATGTGATAGGGATATGGCCCTTTTGATTTGATTTCGCTTACAACTCAAAACATCTTTGCCTTTAATTCTTTTTCTCTGGCTGCTCATATAACTCCACAATAAACACACATTGTCTCCTTGTTTCATTTTAAAGCCATTTGGGAACACTGTGGCAACATGCCATAAAAATTGGGCTTATTCCACTTCATTCCACTAACCCAACTGTTCCACTAGGTTTTTTAGTCTCCTGAAGATTTATTAGAAAGTTTTATCTTTTGTAGCACCCAGTCCTTCTGCCAGATGTACATGGAAGCTCTTAAAACTCAGAGCAATCTGTCAGAAGAGTTGTCAACAACCTTTTTACAATACTGCTGACCTGTTAATCTAGAACTGTCACTCACAATGTAGAACTCATTGTATTTCTGGTAGGAGAATCCCCAAGAGCACAGAGGTTTACAAAAATAGCTAAAATTAACAAAACACGCAAAACTTTAAGGCTACTATTAAAAATAATGCTATCTTACAAAAATTAGGAAAAGTTATTATGGTGTTTACCAATTCCTGTAATATATTTTCTGATGAGGGACCTGTCCCAGAAAGTCAGTAATGCCTACTTTGCTTTCTACATATATTTTCCCTGGGGACAAAAGATTGCATATCCAAAAGAAATTACAGAAAGTCCATGTCCAAGAATACAGATTTTTAGCATTTATTTGCTTATGTGCAGATGACATAAATACATATATTGTCATACCTTATGGTAATAAGTTTATAACATTGCTGTGATAGCAACTGCTCCAAGCTGTGTTTATGTACCACTGGTTCACTCAGGCACTGTGTGTATGTGGTCTATTCAGGTCTCCAAGTCAAATGTAATAACAGTATTCTGACAGAGTTTAGTGGAATAATTCATTTAGCCTATTTATGCATTTGTAATGCTATTAGAATAATTCAGAGTCAAACATACTTCCCAGAGGAATTCTGTGGTCTAAGATCAGTATTTACTTTGAGATCTTTGCTTGAAAGGAATTAAAATAAACCTTAGCTGTGTTTTAAGCCTATCACTCTTGGTTTGTTCATCTCTTCTGTCTAAGGTAATCTAAGAAAATGGCGCCATAATCTGTTTAAGGAATGTATTTATTTCAAAAGATTTTTGGATTAAAACACTTCTCAAGTTTGATTTATGCTAGTTAGTGACCCTGGCGATGTTCCTATTACATTAAGAATGTCAGAACAGCTGCACCAGCTTGGACAAAAGGTTTGATGTGTCCAGTGTTCTGTCATGACAGTGTTGTCAGGGACACTTAGAAAAAAAGATGTCAGGAAAGGATAAGCATAAAAAGCATCCTGGATGGCAAATGCACTCTGACTTCACTGCTAGAAGTACTTAGTCTAATGTATAGATCTCATCTGAATTTTTATCATGCTGTCTGCTGCTTCAGAATGGTGTGATATGTGTATAACAGCAAGTGCCATGCCTGCTGCTTTCCTTCCTGATGACCTCACTGGTGCATTAGCTAAAGTGCATCTATCTTAACATAATTGTTTTCCTCTGTCTGTAGAAATATCTGCAAAATCACTAAGGGTCAGGTCACATCAACTGTAACTGATCAATGAACCCCCACAATGGAGAAAGACCCAGAGGAGATGGGCAAAGATGTGTTCCTGAGGCTCAGGGAAGAGCACTTTACCACAGCTGTTGCAAAGAAAGCGGAACTTACCCCAACACAAACTTGGCATGAGGCTGGCATTTGGTTTAACCAATGGCTCTGAAAGTTGAGTGGATCAATGAGTTGTGTAAATGTCCTTCCATAAGCTAATCAAAAAGGTGTGGGTGTCATCCTAAACAGAACTTCATGGGAGAAGTGTACAAGTGACTCAGCCCAACACAGGGATACGAAAATTGAGGAACCAAGAAAATAAACTTCAGAGCAGCAGGTATGAGCTGGCTTCAACCAACCACCCCAGAGATGGAAAGCATGGGGACACCTGGAATGGGAATCAGATTTTTGTTGTTATTCAACTGTGTACTGCAATTGCTTTATTATCCTTGTGTTGCATTTTCTGCACAATGCTGCTGTATTCCTCTGCTGAATCCCTTGTAATGTCAAATATCTTAAAATAAGTAAACTTGGTATTAAAACATGAATGTCCGGACATGGAGTTTCTGAATGAACCTGGTGTGGGAGTACTGGACACTAACTTCCACCTAGTACCACAGGAGCAAAACTAGTTTTGATCATTTTCATTTGAAATGTCTTCAAGTTAATTTCAAACACTTGCATTGCAAGATTCCCATGAAGGAAGAGCAGTTGTTTATGGATACAGCTGTGGTTATCACATATCCTCTGAACAGAGAGAGACAGCTCTCTCCCAGGATTTTCCTGGACATCTGTGGGAAGCTATGAGAAAGATCAGAGAAAAGTATGAGAAACAATTCGTATCTTCATTTGCTGCACCTGTTGCTGTACACATGTGGAACGTGTTATGGAGATTTGTTTTACCAAAGGGTGATTTCCTAATTGGACACTGGTGATGGTGTTTGGATTCATTGACCAATTGGATCCATGTGGGTTTTTCTTAGTAGTATAGTATAGTATAGTATAGTATAGTATAGTATAGTATAGTATAGTATAGTATAGTATAGTATAGTATAGTATACCTGCTACCATATACAGCTAGCAGGGATGGCATAAGATTAAATTGTGAGCAAATGTAGTTTAAATGGCAGAATAAACATCTTCAATTTTAGATCTGCAACGTTATGGCATAGCTTCTGAAGATAAAGTGAAGGTTCATCTCTTGGCCGTTGAAGATTCACTGGCAAAATCACTAAGGCTGACACCACAGAAAGTCTGTGCATCTCTGTTTTCTACCTCATGTAATTTATATGTGCTGTACATGCTTATGATACTGCTTCTATTCTAATTGTAATAAGAATCTTTAGTTTTCTTGTTACAGATGTCCTTATCATTACCTTAAAAACAGAACAAAGTAAAGAATATACTTTATTTTATTAAGTGGGAAATACACATATTTTTAGATGGGAAAAAAAATAATCAGGCTACAGTGTCCTAACTAATGCAGAAAAAAACCCCCATTAATAAAATGCAGTTTACCCATTGTTGAGGTGAGAATAAAGACTGGGGTCCCAGAGGGAAGAAGCAAGCAGACAACATTTTTAAACATTGTCCTAGACTGTTTGAAAGAGAAAATGAGACTGAAAGGAGACCTCATTGCAATCTACAACATCTCTGCTAGGGGGAGAGAAGAGGCAGACCCTAATCTCTTCTCTGGGGTGCACAGAGAAAGGACCCAAGGGAATGTCCTGAAGTTGCATCAGGGCAGGTTTAGGCTGGGTATCAGGTAAAGATTCTTGCCCCAGAGGGTGTTTGGGCATTGGAACAGGCTCCCCAGGGCAGTGGTCACAGCACCAGCCTGACCAAGTGCAAGAAATGTTTGGAAAATGCTTTGGTACATAGTGTGACTTGAGCTGTACTGCGTAGGACCAAGAGTTGTACTCCATGATCCTGACAGGTCCCTTCCAGCTCAGCATGATTCTGTGCAAGAGATAAACAAAGCAAAAAAAATACGGAGACACAAAGAAAAAGTTCCTGTGAAAGAAATTCTTGAAAGATGTTGTTTTTGCCTGGGGATCACAGGAATTCTAAAGCATGTGAAACTACTAATGTATGGCACATAGAAAGGCTACTGACTCATAACTATAGACTCCCAAAAACTTTATATGTATCCCTCTGACAGGAGAACACATAGATTTTTACATGCTATTCCTGTGAATACAGAGTCTGATATTCCTATATATGATGCTTGTGTGGACTAAAATGTAGCAAAGCATTCATTCATGGTACTTTTATTTAATGTACAAGCAAGGGAATAGAGAAATCATTGGTCATTTTAGCATACCAATAGGTTAAATACTTCACTAAAAGCCAGTGCTTTTAACTTTAGGGTGAATAATCAAGTGCTTACAAGCCTCTTTGATTCACATTTTTTCATAGCTATAGCTAAAAATGCTCAGAAGTTTAGGTAGAGAAATACTTACCTGCAAGGAGCAAGAGCAGCTTGTGGCTTGCTGAGTATATTTACAACCAGTTTTATTATCTACAACAGAAAAATGCTGAAAATTATGAAATTGTTCTGCGAAGAACTATAGAAATTAATGAAACACTGAAAAGCAGGTTATTAACTGAGTTCCCAGAGTCACTTAGTTCCCAGTTTATCAAAGATTCTTCAGTCAGAGGGAAACATAAGCATCAACTAAAAGAGAAGATACAGTACAACAGAGCACCTAGACATAGCAGACAAAGGCTAGAAGAATCAAAAGGGATAAAAGCTGTAGCTTGGCAAATTTGATACAGTTGTGTAACAACTAGTTTTACAGTATCACCAGGTTACAGCTGTCCAGGGATATCAGATTGTCCATCCCTCAGATTTTCTTTGATTTCAAGACTGGACATTATTTGAGGAGAGAGATGCTTCAGCAGTCACAGAGACAAGAAGTGAATTTACAGTGACTATAACATTTAAAATCAGATTAACTATAATAGCAATAACTCTAGCCTTTAAAATTCTGAGCTGATTTTTTTTTTTTAATTTAGTGTCTTTCATCTGAGGGATTTTAAGTGCTTAACAAACACAGACTAATTAATCCCCTCAACACTTGTGAAAAGTAGGTATTTATTACTAGATCTGCTTTTCAGATATGTAAGCTGTGAATCTGTAAAGTTAAGTGATTTGTCAAAGGTTGTGGAACAAGCAAATATCAGATATGGACTTCTGGAAAATCTACGTTGTGAGAACTCATAACTATAAAACTGTGTTATATTCTGGATAAAACAGTTGATCTTTTAACTTCTTAGCAGTCAGGTGGTGTTAACTAAGTATTTGCAACAGCAAAGAAAGAGATCTGAACAGAGGAGGTAAAGGATTTTAGTGCAGATCAGTGAAGTTGGGACATTATTGAAAAAAACACCAGGGAGAGGGTACAGTTTATGTAACAAAACCAAAACCAGCTAATGATATTAATAAAGTTGGGGATGTGGTGCTTTTTCTTTGTCTAAAATGATGGTGGAAGATGCTTATAAATATATTAAAAGGCACTGTTTATTGAAAGTACTTGCCACAGACAGCATGCTCTAAGTTTCCACTCCCTATCTGATTAAATACAGCTTGGTGCTGCCTAGTATCAGCATGCAGGGTGTCCATAAATCCTGGCCTGGATTATGTTACATTAAACTTGGCCAAATTCTGAATTCACTGTAAGCAGTAGTAAAATTCTTTCAGACTTCAGTCTTAATCCTGGTGTAATTCCTAATGAAGACTATTTTGGGTACTGCTGGAAAAGGCATTATTCCACATTTTTAATTTTTCTTAATGGGGTGGCTCCTGCAGAAAGTATGATGCTGTTAGGCAAGTCTTGTTGACTCTTCAAGAACGGCTGAGGAAAGTATACAAAAAAAGAACCAGAGCTTTCAGAACTGCAATATCATGGAGTTGCAACTGTGGACAACTACCTAAGCTAGTAGTGATCTTCAATCCACAGCCAACCAAAGCTACAAGGACATACAGAAAAGTCTCATCCACAGCTGTGAAGCAGATGCTTTTAGAGAAGTACTGAACTCAAATGCCTCAGGCCTCCCAGTAAAAAAGAAGACAAAATTCTTCTCTACCTCTCTTTCTAAAACACACTGTGATGCTGAGTATCTAAACATGGTCTCAAATTTTTCCCTTGTTTACAACCAAATTTATTTCCATTTATTTTCTTCTGCAGAATGAGCAAGATATGTCTTGATACCTGCAGAATGCAACAAATCAAATAATTTTCTTGTATATTTTGTAGTGAAATTTGCAAGCTTCTGAAATACTTTTATTTTTCTTTCTATTAGCTGTAAATTAAAGAAAATTATGCTAGAAGATCTTGCACAGTATTCTGAGATTTAAAGCCACTGAGTTGCATATTGCAGATATTCTGTTTTGTGTTGTTATGTTTCTTACTCACTGGGAGTGAAATCCAGATCTCACTGAAGTCCATGATGAATTTTGCGTCCATCTTCTTAAGCAGGCCAAAAAAAAAACTTTAAACGTAAAAGCTCTAGGCCCATACACATGTCTGAGAAGTTATTGGCAAGCAAGGCTGAATACTTTCAAACAATTGTTATGCATATGCAGTACAAACAATAGTATATTGTGTATGTGGAAACTTTGTGCAAGTCTGAGACCTTTACTGCTTCTGTGTCTTTTGATGTTAAACTGCCACTTCTTTTAAAATGCATGCTACCAAATTACAGCCAGCTCTTATAAATCAACAAAAAGTAACAAAAGCAATGACCAGCTAGAGAATATCAGAGTAATATGAGCGCAGCTATACCTGACAAATGTAACCTGACTTGCTTTTTAAATGCAGTTTCTTAAAAAAGAAAAAAAAGATAAATGTAGTAGATGAGGAAAAGGGGAAAGGACAGTAGAAGCATTTTGGGGAAACAATACAACAAAGCATCTCTTTTCTTCAGTTCTCTAAAGGGCTGACATGCAGGGGACTGTTCTTTTCCAAGCTTTTTTCTTTTTAAATGCTTCCACATAGCTTTAATATATTCCATCTACGCTTAGAGAAAATAATGAACTGACGAATAGATGATACTTTGAAGGGATTAACTGACTGCTGCAGACCAAACTAGATCGACTGCAAACTACCCCCAAAACTTAGTGAACTTATTATTTATAGCTCCTTTCCCACAAAAAAAAAAGCAATATAGTCAAAATTAAGTAGTCTTTCTTTGAAAATTGTAGTTATTTTGATAAAAAGTGCTGTCAAAGCAACAAACATTAATGCCACAAACTGTAGATCATGCACTTTCATGTAGGGTTTATGAGTCTCCTTGTGAGAACACTTCACAGATAAAGTATGTCTTCCCTTGAGTATCACATGAGCATTTAATTTTTGTTTTGGCATTGGGCCCATTGTGTTTATGAGGTTCTTTAGAGAAGTGGAATTGATGACCACAAAAGAAAAATTGAGAGTTACTTATTTTAAACCATTATTATAACCTTTCAAAAAAAAAAAAGAAAAAAAGTGCTCTTTCTTTTAAGGAAATAGATAGATAGATAAGGACTCCATAGCAAAAAAGCTTTTGAGGTCTACATTTAGTCTGACAATATACGTAGTCATACCAGGCTTTATACTCCCATTGTGCTATAATGATATCCTTTGCTGCTTTGCCAGTTACACTAAAATACCATGTATTACACTTTCTTGATCTACAGTATTTTTGTTGGCAAGGATAAGTTTGCAGGTAAAATTTCAATTCAGTTGAACAGTCTTTGATTTTTCTCATAAGCTTTTCCATTACTAGCAAAAATTAATCATATATTTTATTAATCTTGATTTATTGTCTATCACGTATGTAAATTTACACTACAGATATAAGAATCCCTTAAGTCGTAAAGCCTACGCTATAAAGCATGATCTTGTAGGTACAAGTCATGCAAAAGAAACTGTGCTGTGTCAGATCTGCATGATTTTGGCAAGATTGTGTTAAGTGTCTTGCTACAGCTCTTCTCGTAAGTGACTTGTAAATCACTCTTTATGACAATTTGAATGGACTCTGGCCACAAACATGTTTTATAACAACACACTTATTTTCTTTAACACGTGGAAGATTTATCCACTCTAGGCCTAACACTGTTGGATTAATTTCTGTAAAATCCTAAACATCCTTTACTGCACCAAAGATGAGGAGAAATGAATATGCTCTGTGTGACAGTCTCACTCAGCACCTTGCAGGAGCAGCATGTTTTACTGAACACTGATACTGCAGTTGCAATTTTAGTTGTACACTCTGAACAAAGAATATCCACTCTGCAGCTAACTAGGTCATATAGACCAACTCAGAACTTAACCTCAAAGTTCTGTTAAATGGGAATATGTGGCAATAAAATCAAGTAGCAAATTCCTTCCGTTAAAGTTCTGATATTCAATTACATGTCAAAGGAGGATGAAACCAATCAAATCCTAGGTAACTTAGAAATAGAAAAACCCCAACACTCTGACTATTGACCTCAGAGCTCAGAGTGCCACAGTCTGATTTGATTTGCCCTAGGGTTTTTCCCTCTTCCCTTTCTTCCCCCTCTGAAGTAAAGTTTAATAGTTACACAAAATTAATCATTACTCCTATTCCTTGGCTCAGGGAAGATGCAGCAACATTTGGACAGCAGAAAACATCAATTGTCACTCAAAGTGAAAAACTTTTTACTGTTGTAAGTGATTTAATTGGCAGTCTTTAGATAAAGTGATTTTCCATTCTGTTTCTACCACATGCCTGTTGACAAAAGGATTTCAGAAGTGTAAGACAATCATTGTTTGTTTTCTTTTGTTTATGCTGAAATGCTAAATGATCTAAGAATACACAGTGGATTTTATAAGATATTAATAATCCCTCCTAATTAGGAAGTCTGCTTATGAATTATTTTCAAGATCTTACTTCTACTCTTTTAGGATTAATCTCTAGTCCTTCAGTTCTTGATTTTGGCATTTTCCTTCAACATTTGTAAGACAGTCCTAAATTTCAGAACTGTATTTCAGTTATCTTGTAGATGGATTCCACTATCGCCTGTTTTCTTCCCTTTGAAATGGAAGGTCAAAAAAATTAGTTTTGAGAACACCTTTCCAATGTCAAAGGTAAGATGCATGTCTTTGGAGTGCCTTTGGCCAAGGTCCAAAATGAAGGACAGTAAAAGCAAATGATTGCCAAAAAGGTGTGAAATTAATTTCTTGACTGTACAAGTGTCCTGTAACTTCAATTTAAAAGAGTAAGATTTTAATGAATAATTTTCATTAAGCTGAGAAGTCTGTGCAAAAGCTCATCTGAGATGAAACTTATTAAAAAAATCATAATGAAGGAAGAGGGATCATGAGTGCCAAAAGACTACTTTCTCTCATCTAAGTTTTTGACATTATAGTCTGAGAAAATAAAATTCTCATATTTTCTCCTCTGACAGTACAATGGTCTAGAAGGCTTTGGCACAGCTGATGGTAAGGAGAATAATATTAACTTAGAACTGGCACAAAGCAAACAATGCAATTCAAACTGTTGCAATGTTTTCATAAATCCATTCTCCACTAGATCCACCGCACCTTCACTGACAGTGAGACTGCAACTGAAGTCTTGTTAAACAGTCCTAAAATATCTTAACCTTGTTGCTTTTCTGCATTTAGCTTTCCATGATGATTATCAGACTGGCATTTGTCAAGCTGATGTCTGTTTTGTTGGCATAGATCACACAAGGCAGCTAATTCTGTTCTGTTCTTGTTTGGCTGAGTCTAATCTCCTGGAATTCAAGAGTCAGCCAAACTTGGTAAACCATGCAGTGGAAAAGGCTGCCTACAAAATCTACAAAAAAGTGTGCTATATTAGTGGACCTCTCTGATTTAGGAATAAAGAGGGCTAAGAAAATATCCTTTCCCTCATAACTCTGTCTTGAAAGTTGTTGTTTGCTGTGTTCATAAATGTCTTTGATAGCCCTTCCCTTTCTATTTTGTGTTGGAATTCACAAAAGTACAGGACTACAAATAACAGGTACCCAGGCATGAATGTGACATTTGCTATTTCAAAAACATTTAGGCCTCACTCTTCAAACTCTACTCTGCAAACTGTTCATAAATGTAGTTGGTAAAGGAAGGGCTTTCTTTTCTCTCAGTTACATGAGTCTAAGAATAGGCTTTTTAATTAAAAGCATTGTTGAAGTCCAAAGAGCTAAAAGCACTGCAAGGGTCTTCTACCCCACCTACAGTAAATAACTCTTCAGTGTTTCATCACTGAAACCTCTGAGATTTCTTTCTTCCAGCTAAACCTTCCAAAGTGCATAGTTGCACACGGACTTCTCCAGAATTTGCTTGCTAATTAACTGCAGTAATACATATCAGACTTGTTTCCGTTTGTTCTTTTAACCAGATTAGATTTTCTCCCCAGCACAAAGGACCTTGTTCCATGGCTGCAGTACCAGTTGAGCTGCTGCTGTACAAAGCACACAGCATTGGGTGAGAAGCTGCACCAAACACTCGTGGGGGTAACCTTTGTGCCCTGCTGACAGACAGCTTGAAGACCATCATCTGCACAGGCCACATGTCACCCACAGCACCCAGCGATGCCCTGTCAGGTCTGCTCCCCTGGCCAGGAAAGCATCTCCTCTGCACAGAGCTCTCCAGCGTGTGATGCATGCTGAGCCTGCCTTAGCCAAGGAGCTCTGAAGTTTCCTGAATGGAGATACTGTCTTGTGCCATTCAGCTACCTGTAAACTCCTCAGCCTGTCTTTAGACTATAAAACTCTTACTTGTGCAACATATCAGGGCAGTGACAGCCTCCAGTGCTAATTCAGTCCAGAATTGTGGCATGATCTGTAATAACCTACTCTGCAGCTCTGTTGCTTGGGATTTTTTAAAGTTGATTCATTCTCACTAAGGTTACTAATGTTAGTTAATGGGTGGTGCTGTGTGATGAAGGAACGGTGTCAAAGTCTAAGGTTTTGTTATGTATTGAAAGATATGCACAAGCAAGCACAGGGTTTTGCAACAATAGGAACTGTTTATGATTTTACAGCCTATGATTCATATGGAAAATGAACAGCAAGAATAATGGTTGCAGTTGCACAAACTTAAATTGAAAATTATCCTGAAAGTTGATTAAATTCTGAAAATTATTAAAGGGTATCTTGTCAATTTTTTTATTCTTGTAAACTGTGCTATTAATAATAAAAATTAATAATCACGTTTACTGCATAAGGGTTTATGGCAATCAAGTACAGAATTTCCATCATGTTTCCAGGTGATAACCTGTGCCTTAATTTTCTAACTTGTTTTCTTTCACTTATCTGGACACAGAAAAAAAAATACCCTAGCTGTCTATCCTGTGCAACAAGTCTTAAACCAGCAACAAACAAAAGACAGCATGCCCATAAGCAAGATCAGTGATTTTTCCATTAGTCAATGCATCACTACAAAACCAAAAACCACATATATCTGCAAGCACCTGTTTCTGGTCATATTATTGTGAATTCAGTGTTTGGTTTTACATGCATGTAAGCCTTTTTTAGTCTTCTGAGGGTTTTGTTTTGTTTGTCTGTTATCTTTTAAATCTCCTTCTGTCTGTTTTGCAAAGACTGCTTGAAAAGAGAGTTTCTAAACAAACACTGATGTTCTAGACCACCATATGCAATCACTCAGTGCAGAGAAAGAATCCTGAAAGGGTAACTTTCATCATAAGGAGTCTGGAAAAATGCAGTCTCAGCATGTGCATTTGAACAGCAAGCAACACAAATTATCATTTAAGAGTATCCAAGGTCAAACAGGATTAATATTTACCTTAGCTGGTTTGAGTCCTGCCCTGTCATCATAGGAGATGCATGGATGCTGAAATGAGAGCCTGCTCATGTAACATAATCTGCATAACCTATCTGCTCAATACAGAGCTTTTTGGATGACTAAACAGTAATCTTTGCAATAACTACATTAATACTGTAGTTGCTTGTTGGTTTTTTTTCCACATTATACTTTATTTTTACAGTACAGTACTTAATCTTTCTAGCTCCTACAAGCTTTAAATACTTGCTTCTACAGTGCTAATACCAAAATTGGAGGTTTTGCAAGATCCTAGTGCTGTAATAAATTAAGATTGAGCAATTGCTTTCAAAAGTCTTTTAAAAAGATCTTAAAATTAATGTCTTTAGGAATTAAAGTGGATGGGAAAAGGAAAACGCTATATTTATCCTAGGGCCATGGATTCTCTTGCTTCAACTTTATTGATGAGATATTTCAGTTATTCTTATTGAATCAATATTAATGACAAATCAGTGCAATGAGCTTTACATTTTGTAAAGACAGACGCTCTACACAGGCTCTTGAGTGGGTAGAAACAAATGCTTTTATTTGGCATTTCAAACTGACAGTATTAAAATATTTTAACTTCACAAAGGCATAAATTTTGAGCTCTTTAAAGTGTGTGTCAACAAAAAAATTCCTCATAATTAGATATTTAGCAAACATGAGCAAAAGTATTTATGAAGACAAACAAACACAAACCTGAATGGCAACACACTATATCTTAGTTATTACTGACATATATGGAGGGGACATTGCATTTAACTTTAGTACTTCTGTGTCTAGGAATAGATTAATAACCTGCTTCCATCTATGTTTTTGAAAATCTTTTGCCTTGTAATTTTCTCCCTTGTAAGCTTTGGGGATGAAAAAAATAATGAAATAGCTATATGAAGGTAGGAAATATTCTGGCTCCTTCTCAAAGTTTTCCTTAATGTATTAAACTTTACAAATTTTCAGACTCACATTCAAATTATGTGCTGAAGAGATCTTGCCCAATTTGTGAGCTAAAGATCTTTTGACTGCTCAGCCAGACACACAAGATCTGAACTGAGAAACTAAAATGGAAGCAAAGTTGATAACTAGATTTTCATTAAAAACAACAGCAAACTCTTAAGAACCATATGCAAAAAGGAATATGCATGATTCCTGGACAAAATAGCATTCCTGAAAATATCTTGGAAAGATACCCCTTTTAAAGTTATCTAAAATTCAATTACTGTACTTTGTGCCATAGCATTTTCTTTTATTTTTATACAAGGGTCTTGAACTAGCTTCTTTGAACATCCAAACCCATGAAGTTATTGAGCCTCGGTACATTACTCAGTAGAGTAAACATATAATCTATCCCTGGTTAGTGGACTGGAAAATGAGGGTTAGGGGAGCAAGGGAGTTGCCAGACAGCATAATACAAAGAATATTGAGAATCTTAATTTAATTCCTCTATTCTAGCAAGCTGAAAATACTCACATGCACCAGTAAACACTGGTTCAGTTTTGTCTGAAACCACATCCTTATATTCTTTTCATAAGATTATTTCTTCTTCCTATGAGGAAACAAAAGAAGGGCAAAAGAAATAGGGAGTACATACACAAAGTCTCTCACAGCTAAATGTGTCTGAGATGAAAAAATATTTTTAAGTTAGAGAAATCATCTAGAAAGAAAGCTCTTATCCTGTTAAGAATATTTGCAATCAAATTAGGAACACACTTCTCTATAAAGAATTAATTAATTCTCTCCCACAGTATTGTTTATATCTATGGTACCTAACTCTTCTCATATGGAAATTAGTCCAAGATTTTATTCAGAATTATTCTTTTACAGCTTACAGTATCAGGGATTACTGTAAAAGATGAGAGAATTTGTGATGATTAACCATTCTGTTCAATTTGCAAAACTTGAAGCTGAGATTGCTTCTAAATAATTTTTGTCAACATGTTTATGCAATCAGAGAGTGATTAAAAAGACAAGAAAAGCATGATTCTTTCAGGTCCTGAAAAATACAGGTCCAGGGTTACCACCGATAAACAAATATGCTGAAATTTTATCCAGCCTTTTAACAAAATATTGCAGATGATTTAAACACAGACCAACCATAGGAAAATATATATATTTTTGCCTGGTTATGTTTAATAAAATTTTGCTGAAATGTTAACATATGATTTTAAAATGCACATTTCCACAAAATTTAGGGGGGGAAAAAGAGTTTTAAGATGCAGCTATATATTTCACTAATTTGCAGTATGCATCCATTTTTCCAGAATGGGCTTTCCTTAATTCTCTGGGTTTTATCAAAAGGAAAAAGCCCATGATATTTGCCTGTTGAATATCTTTAAAGTCACTGGAGTTAATGTCAGAAAAAAGGTGGATTGGGTCCTACCAGTTAGTGTTACTTCTGAAGCACTGCTCAAATTTATAGAAGATAAAAATCTATAAAAGATTTATAGAAGATAAAAATACAAACTATAGGAACAATGCAGAGATATACTTGCTATTTTCTGTTTTATGAGTGACAAAGTATCCCTGAATGGCAAAGACAAGTACTTAAATTATATTTCAACAACTCTACCTACATTGTCCAGAAATTCTTGATATCTTGAACAGATAAAAATGATTTATGGTTACAATGATAAAAATAATGTGCATTGTTAATGGCAATCAGCAAAGAAAGAAAATATTCAGACACATCACTTTTCCCTCAGTCTTAGGCTATGCTTAATTTAATTATTTTGCACTATGTGATCAATTAATGTAGTGACTGCAGCACAGCACATCAACCCTCAGGAACTCTGTGCAGCCACCGAGGAAGTACAGGCTCTGCAGTGGATGGTAAATGTTCCTTTGTGCTGAAGGTCCAGGGGCAGCTTGTCAGAGGCAGTTCCAAACACTCACTGTGCACAGATACGAGTCTTTCTAAACCCTGTATTCAAAACAGTTTCACTGATGCTGAATCACTTGTTAACAGTCTTTACCTTTCTGCCTAATGAACACTAATGCCAGGCGCCATTGGTACACAGAAGCATTTTACAACTGTGCTATCAATAATTGTGTAATCATGTAATCATGAAAATGGGGAATGGGCTAGAAGCTGGCAAGTTCCTGGGTATGGCATATTTGATCAGTTCTGTGAAGTGGTTATTTAAAAAATATTCTCACATTCTCTTTTTTAAACTGCTATTTAGCTGTACTTGTGGAATTAATTTACATCTTCAGTCCAAAGGATTTATGTCTCTGTATTGTTCATAAACTACTAAGATGCAGTCACCTACAGCTTGCTTGCAAAGTAAAGCAGGGGAAAAGGATATACTCCTGCTACTGCCAGTATTTTTTGGATTTTTTCCTGTTATTAATAGTTTACCTTCTTTTCACAGCTTTGTATGTGTTAAAAAAAAAAAAAAAAACAAACCCAATCATTGCAGTCCTGGAAGGACATTTATATTCTAGATTAAGGTCTGACTCTGCTATTAAAATGCATTTTAAGTTGTACAAACTGACCCCTCGCTCTTTCCCTGTGATACTTCTCACAAGGAGAACAAAGGGGAAAAAAATATTGAGCTTTTCTTACAAATGTGGCTGAGGAGATTCTTCAGGGAAAAGGAAAGTGCTATTTATTCTGCTTCCTACAAGGGCAGTGATTTCCACTTGTCTATCTGTGCTGGAGAAAAAAAGACTAAGGAAATATCGGATGTGCTTATGCCTATTAAAAGAAGTTATTTCAAAGATGGCAAAAAATTGGAATTGCTGAGATTCTTATAATGAAAAGGAATGTAGAGAGTTTGAGCTTATGGTGCCTGTTATACCTGGGTCATTTACTTGCCTGATGTACTTTGTACGCTACGAACACTAATCTACAGATGTCAACACACTGTAAACAAGGCTGGAGGAAGACCATGGGGAGACAAGTTTTTAAGCTTTTAATAGTAAAGCTTTGAAAACTGTAAAATACTTCGATAAAAAACAAAACAAACAAACGAACAAACAACCCCCACCCCCAAAACTAAAAAAATACCCCAAAAATTTTTAAAAACCAACCCAAGGGGTTTGATTGTTTCTCTTTAACTCCAGCCCATGCTCCGTCGCTTCAGTGAATTCCGAGCGGAGAGCGAAGAGCAGGAATCGCGGGCAGTTTGGAGGCTGCGATCGGTGAAGATTAACCCGCAGTGTCCTTCTTCCCGCTGAGGAAAACCACAGCGCGCTGAGCAGCCCAAGGAGCAGCGGCGCGGCAGAGCCGAGCCCCGCGCAGGATGCGGCCGCCGCTCGGCCCGCGCTGCGCCGCCGCGCCGCTGGGGGGAGTCGGGGCGCTTCCGAACGGGCCGCGCCGGCGGCGGGAGCGGCCCGGGCCCGGCACGGGAAGGGACGGGACGGGACGGACGCGGCGCTGGCCGCCGTCACCTCAGCCACGCCGGCGGGCGGGAGCTACGGGAGGAGGCTCCGCTCCCAGCCCGCTCGCGGGGGCCGCTCACCTGCCCGCTCCGCTCCCTCCCCGCACCCGCGGGCTTTTGGCGGCAGAACGCCGGCCCGGCGCCCATCATCCCCGCCGCCAGTGTCGGGGTGTTGGCGGCGGCGAGTGGCGGAGCGGAGCCCCCTCCGCGGCTGCGGAAGGTCCGCCCGCGCCCCGCCGGGTCCCGCTGTGCCGCGCTGTGCGGGGCCGGCGTTGCCGCGCGTCGCCCGGGGCGTGGGTGCCGAGCCCCGCCGCGGGGGAACGCGGGGAAGGAGTTTGCTGCTTCGATGGAATTTATCGGCACACTGTTTTTCGTGGCAGGCGGAAACTCGTCCACACGCGGGTTCCGCGCAATGCCTGTCGCAGCATCCGGCAACGAAATGGTTACCTTTAGCAGTAAGGCTGCACAGGAACCACTCCGAGTTCTTAGTAATTCAATTAGTCAGGTTTCCAGAAGGTGGGGTTGGGTATTTTTTTGGCATGGAGGAGGAGAAGCCCGGGACGACGCCTCCCTTCTCGTGTTGCAAGCCAATCAGCTCGAGGTGTAAAAAAAAAAAAAAAAAAAAAAAAAAAAGAAAAAAAAAAGAAAAAAAAAAAGAAAAAAAAAAAAGGGAATCTGTAAGCAAACAGAGCAAACAGCAGGCTATGTCCTGACTGGCTGCGGCGGCAAATCCCCCCCTTTCCAAAGTAAACTGCATGTAAAAATCCCACATGATCAAGCAGCATCGCCCGTGTTTCGAGCTGGCTGCTTGCACCTCCTCCTCGTCTTCATCCCTCACGCACACCGGCGCCGGATCGGACCCTCGCGTGTGCATGTATGTATGGGTGCTCTGTGTGTGTGTGTGTGTGTGTGTCCGTGTGTGTGTGTATGTGCGTGTGTGTGTGTGTGTGTGTGCGTACCTCGCTATACCGCGTACACATCTCTGCGGCTGCCTGTCGCACACACGCATGCACAGAGGCAGCTCAGCACGCCAGGCTCCTAGCTTTTCCAGGTTGCTGATGTCGGATTTACACGCAGTGAAGGAACCGGTCATTGCAAAAGGGGGCGTGACTGTTTAAAGATTTTTTTCCTCCCATAAAGCATTTTTTTTTTTCAAAACTGACTTTTGCCCCTCCAATCCTCGTCGCTCTTTACGATCCCTCCCTGCCTGCCGCTGCATTCAAGTTTATTTATTTGCCTGCTGGCGTGGTATATTTTTCCTTGCTGCTCTTGCTGCTGCTTCAGAGGGAAAAGGGGAGCAGCTTTTGGGCAAGACCGAGAAGATCTGGGGTGGTTGGTTTTTTCGATCTCCCTGTGTAGTCATCGGAGGGGTGGATTCTTTTACTCTCACCTCCTCCCTGACCCTTCAAACTGTTTTGTTCTTCCGCAGAAGTTGATGTGCACGGGACTGGACCCTGCTTTATCTCAGAGAGGCTCCGGGAGGCTGAATCAGGAGATTTCTGCACCTCGCCGTATCACTCCATTCGTTTCCCGAGCAGGAGAGGCCAGCCAAGACCAGCATCATCAGAGGAGTTTGCAGGCTTGATTTTGCACTTCTCCGAGACCGAGATTTTGCTTTTCTCCACGCCCTCTCATAAAACAATTTTTTTTTTACTTTCATCTCCTTGGTTTCCACGCCGCTATATTTCTTGGATTGGCCGTTCTTTTTTTTTTTTCCTGCCCCCCGCCTTTTTTTTTTTTTTTTTTTTTCCTTTGCTGTTGCTCAGTCCTTGGTGCATCCACCGCCCAGGAACAGGAAGGACAAGAAAACCACTCCACAAAGTCTCCTTCAAGACACTCCGTGCTGCAGAACAGGCTTCTCAACTCCATCAGCGCAGCAAGCAAACTCCTCAGGGCTTTTGCTTCTTTCCCCCTCTTCCCCTCCCCCCCTCCCTTTTTTCCCCCCCTGTTTTTGTTTGTTGCTCATTTGAGGGGAGCGGAGGGACAGAAAGGAAGACACAAACTTTGTGCTTTGACATTTGCGGGTACTTCTCCTCCCGCTACCAGCCGGCAGCCTTTAATATATTGCCCGGACCCCCCGTGGACTTCCAGGGGAAAGATCTCCTTCTCCTGCTCCTCCCCGCTTTCCTCCCTCGTCTCCCGCTCGTTCGCTTCTTCCATCCCCGTGCACTCCGGCCGTCAGCGCGGCTGGGGCCGCTCGCAGGGGGCGGAGGAATCGCTGCTCTCGCCCGCCCGCCGCGCCGGCGGGCCGGTGTATGTCGCGCCGTGGGCTCCGTGCGGAACTCCCGGTGAATGAGAACCGCTCGCCGCTTGCCGCCGCCACCCGTCTCGGCCCCCACCACCCCTTGCCGGGGTGAGGCTTCCTGAGGGGCCGCGGATCGCCCTCCCCGCCTGCTGCTCGTCTGCGGCGCTAAGCGCCCTCCGCTCGTTGCGGCGCGGCGCCCACCGCCTCCGCGCTTCGCTTTTTATTCATTCACCCCAGAGCTCCCGCGCCCCGGCTCGGTTCCTCCTGCCTTCTTCCCCGTTCCTATTTTTCTTTTTTTTTTCCCTTTTTCCCTTTTCTTTATTTTTCCCCGCATCCCGCCTCGCCGCGCCACCGGCCGGGCGCGATGCCGCACGTGGAGATGCTGCTGCTGGCGGCCGCGGCGCTGTGGGTGTGCGTGCGCGGGCAGGAGCCCGGCGCCAAGGCGGTGGCCGACCGCTACGCCGTGTACTGGAACAGCTCCAACCCCAGGTACGCGGGGCGGCCGCGGGCGCGCACCGGGCAGGGGATCGGCGGGCGGGCGCGCAGCGGCGCTCCGGCGCCGGAGACCTATGTCGAGAGACCGGCTGCGAGAAAGAGACGAAAACTTTTCTTTTAGGGAGGTTCAGGGCTGCAGCCAGCGATGAATGCGGGCGGGTGGCGGGGCTGATTTTCTCCTCTCCTCTATCCCTTCCCTTCAAGGCTTCACCGGGATCGGCCGCCGCCGGCCCGCAGGAGCCGGATGGATGCGCCCCCGGCGGGGGACATGGGCGCCCCTCGCCGCGGGGCAGCCCTGTCTGCTGCCAACCCTGCTCCGGGAGCGCGGGAGTGATGAGGGGCGCAGGTAGCGGTCCCCCGGTGGTGCCCCGAAGGGTTCCTTTGGCAGGCGTGGTGGCCGCCGGTAGCAGGGAGCCGGCCCCGGGCAGGGCTCTGCGCCCTCGGCAAGACCTGCACGGCACCCGGGTGAGGTGGTTGTCAGGGACGGCTTTGCCCGGCCGTGCCCTGCGCTGCCCTCCCGGCGGGGCCTCTCCCGGGCGGGCTGGAGGTGAGGAAGCGAGGTAGGTACGCCCTCCCGAGCCGGGGTCTGCCGGTACCGCCGGACACAGGACGGCGCATTGTCGGGGTCCCCGCAGTCGGGGCCGAGTGGTGCTGGCGCAGTCGCCCTGCTCTTCCTGGCACCGGAGGGTTCCTAGCACCAGGCTCTGAGTGCAGTTCAGCTCTGGAAAGGGAGGTTTCATTTAGTTGTATTTTTTTTTTTCCTGGAGGTTTCCCTCATGTTTAGCATCAGAAAATTTCAGTCTTCTTCCAAATGGTATCCATGTATTTAGGTAAAAAGTCATCTGGGTGTTAAATATTTTTGCCTTGTCAAAGTGCCCGTGGCAGGCTTACCTTTTGTTTTTTTTTATTTTTTCTTTTTTTTTTTTGGTTTTTTTTTTTTTTTTTTTTGTTGTTGTTTTTGTTTTTGTTTTTTTTGTAAACCTGTCAGGCTAGTCTAAGTAAATTTGTGGACGTTTTATCTTACGTTATCTCTTTTTTATGCTTCTGATACTGCTGTTTGGCTTGAGATTAGCACATTGATTTTTGTCACAGGTCATGTTTTTTAATAGATCTCTGTTGCCTGCAGAAAACTCCACTGCTCGGTATTCCAGAGTAGATTTAAAATAGGTGATGCAAAAGTTAACGAGCAGAATTTTCAAGTGCCCAGGGTTAGCTAGTCTGTCCAGCACTTTATTACTGTGCTCCTGATCTCAGCGTCTCAGCAATAAATAATTGGCCCAAAAACTTGAAACAGAAACAATCATGTTTGGGTATGATGAACATCTGTGATTTGAAATGCCTCTCTCTACATTTTCCTCTTTCTACATGTGTTGCTTGAAAAAAACTGCTCAGAGTAAATAAGATGAAAAGTTGCACCTCACATAATCCATCAGAGAACATATGTTCCCAAAAATTACTTGCCTCTCAAAATCAGAATTTTTATTTCTGTTGTTATGCAAAATGAAATGTAACTGCTAGGGAAAAAAAAAAGAAGCTCAAGTCCCACTGGGTGAAAGGAGGATCATTGAGAGAAATAGGTGTGACTAAATGCATACATTGCTAGCATAACAGTTAAAACACTTCAAAAATAGCCTTAGATTCAAGATTTTTCATTTCTGTTGTCTTATGTGTGATGATCTTAACTGTGCGTAGGTGAAGATAGTTGAAGGTACAAACAAATGCTTACCTAGTCGATGGGCATTGCACTGAATTATATTTACAAGGATTCAAGTAAATTAAATCATATATTAATACTATACTACTCTTATTAATCCAACATCAAACATCAGCACACTGCAAAGAAAACTTAGTTTTGTTATTCTTCCAAACAGTAGAGGAAGAGTTAAATTTAAGATGTTTCTAAATCTTCTGCTTTAAAACCAAACATTTCTTGTCTTAGAATACTGCCCTCTCACAATGGATGTATCTATTTGGACATGCCATGTGTATTTGTGAGTTAAAATAAGAGTAAGAGCAGGGTGCAGATGCAACTCTCCTTTGTTTTATACAGCATGCCAGTTTGTGTGTGCTTACTAAGTAACACGAGCATTACAGAAAAACAGGCAAACACCTGAATGGTAGGTGGGAGAGACCCAAAGAAAAGAAAGCACTTCTCTTTTGAATTTGTTTCATCAGAACCTGAACTGGAGACAAAATTGTCTTTGGATATCAAAATATTTAGAGCATTTAACAATGTTGCAGGAATAACTTTGCAGTGATTTATCTTCATCTAGAGGCAGACTCAGGAGATGAATGCATGTAGAATAAGTAGAGATGCTTACTTGGTGATAGCTATTTGAAATTAGAGGACAAAATATACTGTCATTCTATAAACACAAATAGTAACATTGTGATTTAGCTTAGTTCTTTATCGTATTTATTTAGAATTAACAAGCTGCCATAGGACTAATTAATTTCTTTAAAACATTGAAATATTGATCATCTTAATAATGATTAAGGGACTCTAAATTAAGATTAAATTAAAACTTTGAAGAATTTGATAATGATTGTCCTTCTCTCAGATTTGATGGTTTAATTTTTATTAGTATTAGACTACAGCAACTTGCTGAAATATGTAAAAATTTTATTCTCAGTGAAAGAGACACTAGCAAATTGTTGAATGACCCAGCTGATAAATGCTCCTAGTGTGAACAATGTTTGGTAAATAAAAAATCGTGTGAGTCTATTAGAAAAATTCATATTACATTGCTTGGTTAGTTGTCAAAGTTCTGCTAGAACAATTAGAAAGTGTATGGTCATTATTGTCTGCATGTATGAGTAACAAAGTTTTTTATTTTTACAAAGTCAAAGTCAGTTTTTGGAAATGTTTAAAGTATTACCATGCCTTACTTTTCTTTCATATTTAATTATCAGCATGCACCTTCTATAAATGCTGTAGTCCAGTTCCTGGTGAAAATATGCTTAGGTATTAAAATTTTGAGGTATAAATAAAATAACTTTTTTTTAGTCTTTTTTTTATTTTTCCTTTTTTTTTTGGATTGGAAATGAATCCTCAAGTAAGCTCAAAAATGTGATTTTTTTTCTTTGTTTATTTATGTAGGCTTAGAATTACACGAACACAAATTCTAACTGTCACCTTAAAGTGCATTAGTCTTTCAGCACTCTTTGCATATATGTTTTCTCATGTGGGACTGCAAACTATTATCATCAGGGAATATTATTCTCAATATAATGCTCAGTTTTGTAATGGAGCATATTAATTTAATCTTGATTGGTAGTGTCCTTTTAATTAGAATTCAGACCGAATGTAGTGTACCAGGGCCAAAATTTGAAGCGGTCTACCTGCGTCATGCCTGCTACTGTTTGTAATCTTGTCGCAGTTCAAGCTGAACTACTTGTTTTAATTGTTGCTACATTTTTTTGCTTGCCAGGATTATGATTTAAGATTGTGGCTTCTATTTAGATATTTCCATGTAAGTTGTTTCAATGTCAGGTTATGTAGCTTCATAAATTGTTAGTTCGTTTCAGGGTGGTTAAAAATACTTGAATTGCAGGTCTAGTTTCTGGTCTTACATAGAGGCCATAGCTTCTAGTCTCACAAAAGCAAATATTTTTTTATTAGGAGTATTACTGGATTTGGCTGCATTTTATACAAGAAAATTGTCCACCAAATCCATAGAATAATTATTATAAAGACATAGGATGCTGATATATTTTCTCTTTGTGTATTTATGTGGATAAAATCAGGAAATCAGATGGTAAATAGAGAATTTAGGTATTGAAAAGTAATTTTAACTTCAGTTAGTGATTGCACATAATTAAACAGGATACCACAATTTGGTCAGTAACTAGAGTTTTTTTTTTTTTAAGATACATATTTGGGGGAAAATGAGTGGATACTTCTGAAAATTCTATGCATAGACCAGAATTTCACAACCTGGATTTCTCAGCCTATGTGGATTTTGTAGCTGAGTATTTAGGAACTGTTTCAGAAAAGCATCTTACTTCTTTGAACTCAATCCTTACACACCTAAGTTCTGCTGCAGTTGTGTGGGTGGATAGATGTGTGCTTAAGTGCCGTCCTGGGCCAGCCAAATTCACAGATTTAGTTTTGAGAAGCTCTGGATGTGGCAGCTCACACACACCTGGCACTTCTTGGAGCACACTCATGGGCTGGATGGATGTCTGAGCGTTTTGCCATCTGTTATGTGTTTGTAGATTTCACCGTAGCATGTTAGTTGTATGTGCTGAGGTCATGTGGCTGGTTTTTTGCTTGGTTTGTCTTTTTTTGTTGTTTTCTGTATAGATACAGTTCTGCCTATGTACAGAGTCGAGGGAAGGCATGCAGAAATGGCTGGAATAGGAAGAAAGCAGTTAAACACATGTTAAGAAAACTAGGAAGTTGTGGATGAAGAAGGGTAAAGTCAAAATGTCTACTTTAATGTTGGTATTATGTGTGAGTTTCATATGTCAGAAGCATAGGAGCCTAAGTACTTGGGGTATACATACACATCCTTGTAAATACATTATACATATATATAAACCTATTTTGAAATAGCACAGCTTGCATTTTTACAGCATTTTATCCAGCAGCTTGCTCTGAGAGCTGAAGAAATCTCTGACTGGTTCCTTGTAATTAAAAGATCAGTAGTAGAGCTGTCAATTCTTTACACCTACTTTCTCTGCTTTTAATAGTTTCATTAACACCTTGTGTCTCCAAAAGAACATTGGTGCTTATTTTAAAAGTGGGTGTTTGAAACAGTTTGAAACCTTCTATGGAAAAACTGCACAAAGAACAATAGTTTCACTGGCCTCCACCCTTGTATGAAAGGCAGCTTGTTAAGTGATACCTGATCTTCATGAAATGCTTCTTATGAAATCTTTTTTGAGTGCATGTAGTCAGGACACTTCATTGCATTCTTCTAGCCCAGTGTGCTTTTTGAGAGGGACAGATAAAGATGAGCCTTCCTTTCTCTCCCCTGTTGCTATGATCTCAGCAATCTACCAGCTTCATGCTGGGCTGAAAAAATGAATGAATGCAAGTAGTCCTTGAAGAGTCATGGTCATTACATTTATATGGACAGGCATACGTAATGTATATGGCATATGTAATGAGAATATATGTCTTTCAATGTTTATATATATATACTTACATGTATATACACATATGCGTGTATGTATGCATTGAAGTGTGTCATTAGGTGGTGATGTGGTGCACAGTGTATCATGAATATTGTGTGAGGGAAAAAAATCTGAAAATTATTTTTTTAAATTGAGCTCTTTAGTGTTTAGAAAAATTAATGGAATTTCCATCAAATTTCCAGGTCTAATCTTCCAGCTAAGGCATTTTGTGTTAAAGTTCAAAGCAGTAATAAGAGAATTATTTGTAGATTCTGTGTTTTAGTTCTTGGCGGTCTTCCAGTTGGCTGTTTCTTCACACGCTGGTAGTTCCCAGGTCAGTAGGTGGGCAAGTAGATAAGCTAGCACTCGGGCACAGCAATGTAAAATGAAACAGAGAAGAATTACATGAGTGTGCTTTGAGAGCTCTCCTAGCTTATTTGAGTGTCTTGTGACTTCTTCTTCCAACACGAGTCTGTTGCTGGGTGGAGGACTGCAGCATTGCTGAAATACAAGACTGCCAGGAAAACACATGAAGAAGGTTGGTGATTGGGAACAGCTGAGAGAAGATGCTAACAAGGACACAACCTTTCCTGGTGAAATAAGTAGATAGTAGTTTGTCCATACCTTTGAGAAATGCCTCCATCTTTGGGTTACTGTTTTTCAATTTAATTTTTTTAAATGCAATTAGAAGTATTTTAGATCTGCGATTGTCTTCCAATAAATACTCTTTGCTCTGCTACCCAGTTCTGACCATTAAAAAAAAAAAATCTCTAGTCTCATGAATAATATAATATTCCAGTGTTTCTGAATGGTCTAATTCACTTTTGAGAATAAAGGGCCCTATTTTGTTTAAGTTTTTGTTGCTCTTGTGCTTAAAATTTAGTTAGTCAGCAGCACACCAACATAATGAAATGAAAACATTTGGTTTGAAGTAAACAGATAAGTTATTGCAATTGCATTCTGATGGTATTACAGTTGTTATGGGTAAGCCATACTGTAAGGTACTTCAGCACAGCTGAATGAAAGAATAGAATCATTCACGCATTAGGAGTCTTCCTTGCATTTTTGCACTCTCCCTTTTCATTGTAGTCTCTCCAAGCTAGATTATGGTTGAGCTCATTTAAAATGGTGTGTATATTTTACAATGTGCAAACATGTATAGATATCTGAAATCCTCTTTTTTAGGAAACCGAGCCTACATTTTTACATTACAAAAGCACAAACACTATTCCTATCCATTTCAGAAAATAATTTTAGTTAAAATGAAATATATGAAAATACACGTATGAAAAAAACCCCAGTGTTCTGTGAGGATTGAGATTGTATTTCTCCATCATAGAATGCCAGAAAAATACAGTAAAAGAAAAATACGCCCTAATATATATATGTATATATATTTAATCTGGGGAAACATCCTTCATGTTCTGCTATTGACAGGTTAATGAAAATACCTTGTTGAATTGTAGTTTTATGAAGGAAATTAATTTATTTTAGACTGCTGCAAAATGTAGAGATATATTTTGGTCTCCGTATTCTGTTAACTGGTATGCAAAGAGCTTTATGGCCTTTTTCTGTTTAAATGCATGACCAGTAAAAATGCTGAAAAAAGAAAAATCAACTAACAAGAAAATGCACAAAATTTCTGTTAATTAGCAAGATCTGCTTGAATTGCTAATGCGAATTAAAGCAAATTCTTCAGGTTTGCAGTTTTTACTTGAAAATTACAATTCTTATTGTCACTTGCATTATAATCTAGTGGACAAATTTTCCTATCCATGCTGACATATTGCATGAAAAAAGGACCTTAGACTCACAAAACCTGTAAGTTATTTTTCATGTTCATCCCCATCATTAGATCAGCATATTAAACCATTCAACAGTAGTATCTGCAGTAAAAAATCTTATTTTACTTTTTTTCACTGAGTAACTTTATTTTTTGTTTGTTTCTTCAGACTTTTGAAGAACCTTCTTATTTGATAGGCACCATCTTTAGGTTTTGATTATAGTGATGAAGTGGTGCAGTGTGTAGAGAAGAAATGATTTGTTTATGAATCATTGAGTGAAGCAAAATAAAAAAAAAGAGTATGAGATACATTTACTTTGATGCTGTTCAACCTCTGCTAAAACATATTTGCTTCATTCTGAAAGATAAAATTTGGACTCATGACATTTAAAAGGATGCATGTTTTGACAGAATATATTTTTTGCCATAATTAATGTTTGCTGTGGAGCATTGACCTTCTTTATTCATTAAAATAATATAATACTTCCTCCCTGAAATTACTTAGTTTTTCTTGCTTGGGGGTGGATATTGGCATGTTCGTATGGTGTGAGCTGTTCCTCAGTAGTAGTTGAGCACTGCAGCTGTTCCCTGGTGGATAGCAATGAAGCACTACCTCTTTTGGTTTTGTAGATTTCAAAGTAGTATTTTTCATATTGCTGTTACACTTCAGGAGAATTTCCTTCTCTGTACAGACATTCAAATAATTTTATCTTGTCAGACAGGGACTAGCTAAGAAATATATAAATATTGTTGTTATTTAATGCTATTACTGTACATAGGATTTTTTGGTCTTATTTTTACTTTGCATTTGTTTCAAATTTGTAAATAAATTTGTGTATCTTTTCTCAGCCTGTGTCTTTGAAACTGGAGCTGAATACATTCTAACTCTTTAATCAAAACCAAACAAAAAAAAATCCCCCAAATCTCTTAATGTCTAATATTTTGTTGTATTTATAATGCTGTATAGATAAAATACAGAGTTTTTTTTGAGAGGAGACAAAAAAACCAAGTATTTTATTTTACTTACTGCTAATTTTAATGATGATCCTTGTAGCAGAGTTGTCAGTCTTCAATGCTAATTTATCAGCATTGGGTAAGGACTTCTAGCAGCTTTAAAGATGTTTGGTCTCCTGCAGTTGTTAAAAGTTGTTGCAAGAAAATTTACCAATTAATGCTGTTAATGAGCAGGAAAAACAGCTGCATTGGATTTTTGTTTGATGGTTGTGGTTCTCCCCCCTGCAACCCCTCCCACTTTATTTGATGTCTAATCAGATTTTCAAAAAATAGTTATGTATTCATACAGGCAGGGCATTTGGTGAGTAGAAGTTAACAAAGTAGGAGCTATCAATCCTGCTCTCTTTCCTATTGTTTCCAGAAAAGAAGGAAATAAAGAGAGACTCTGGAATTTGAAAGTATTGACCTTCTGACACGCACACACAGCATGGTCATTGCACTGGCACACAAAGTGCCTTAAGCCACCATAATGGCAAACTGCATTTTTGAAGTCACTGATATGAGAGCCAGCTGGATGGGGGATGGACAGCCAACTGTGATTCTGCAGCTATTTGTAAGTTACCACTTTAGAGCCAGACAGCTTCACTTTTATATTCCCAAACTTACCACTTTGGAATAATGTTGCTTTGTTCGGCTTAGCCAGGGATTTGTGACTGCTACATAGACTTAGAACCGTTTGGTCCAGAATTGTGTGGTCATTCTTCATAGAAATCTGCTTCACAGAGTAATTTCATTCATCTGGTCATGGGGGAGGGATGAGAAACCGTGAAGGAACATTCAGATATAGCATTCTTCAAGGAAATTGTGCATCCACATTAGCTAGTTGCTTTTTAAAGGTAAAGGCAGAGATTTGGATCAAGCAGTTAAAGGCCAATTCAGACCAATGTCTGAAGATTATGTGTGATCTCTTGGATAGGCTTTCCGTGTATAGTCTGGAAAAGACGTAGTGTTTTATGTACTGCGACAGCTCTTAGCCCTGGCCCATTTATTTATTTATTTATTATTTGTTTACAGTTATTGCTCCAATACACTTTTACATAATTTTGCAGTTCTCTTGGGACTTAGTTTATTAAAAAGTAGTGATCCATTACTAAGTGGGGTACATTACAAATTCTGGTGCTCCCAAAAGGGAGTTTTTGTGCCAAACCAAAAGAAATAATAGGGATACAAAAGCTGCCAAAAAGCGTATCTACCAATTGCTAATTAATCAGGTGAAAAAGCACCTCAGCAACTACAGCTGAATGTAGAACAGTTTATTTTAAATACTGAATAAAGATATGTTAAGAGGGCATAGCATCTCTTTGTTTCTAGCTATGTATAATTTTAAAAAAAGTTAACTATGTGCTGGAGTCAATGGGGAATTCTTTGAGGTTGATGGCATTGTCAGTACATAGAACTCATTCAAAAAACTTCTTGCTATTAACAAAAAAAATTAAAGATGTTGATTTTTCTTCTGTCAGTTTCTGTCTGTTTGTGGTAATTAATAATAATATCTCTAGACAACAACCAAGGCCTTAGAAAATATGTTTTAAAAAACTTCTATCTTCACTAATCTGGATTACAAGGTATGATAGAAAAAGAACCATTGCTGTGAATATCTGGTTTCCAAAGCTGCCAATCACTTCTGGCACAGCTCCCCTCATGGTCGCTGTGCCCATAATTAAATGCCTGTCATTAGTGTATTTTTCCATAACATTTACAATGGAAAAGGCAAGGGGTCCTTGCAGAGCTATGGCTGTCAGGGGAACAATAAAAACTAATTACACACTCTGCTGTCACCATTGTCAGCTCTGCTTTTGGGGGCAAAGAACATGGGAAGTGTGTGCCTAAAAATTATAAGTATGTATATATGTGTGTGTGTGTGTGTATATATATATAGATATATAGATATATATATATAGATATATAGATATACACACACATACACACAATACCCAACTGGGGAAATTCAGTGCTAGTAAAGTCATATTTACTTGGAAGATTATTCCTTATTCCAAAGATTTTAATTCTAGGGTTATGTTTGTCCCTTCACTTATGCCCAAGTTGCAGATGCTTTTCCCTTTGCCTTTGAGCCACATTTGCCTTTCTCTTGTTCTGCCTTGCACACTTTCTGGTGAACTGAACTTTCCAATAAAATTGCTGCAATCAAGGCCAGTATTTGTCTGCATTTATTCAATAGGTGGGAATCATCTTTTGTATGCTTTTGCTTCTGCCTTGCGCAGTAAACCGGATTAGAAAAAAACTGAATGAAAGCAGCTAGTTTGCATGTTCATGTTTTTTTTCTGTTTCTAGCCCATAGTCTGTGGTTATCTTAAGTGAAATCAGGGTAAGATTTTGGTGTACTGCAGTACTGACTTGAGTGAAATGTGTGCTTGTTCCATTTATCCTTGCACATGTATTTCCAAACGTAAGCATAAATGCATGATTGCTATGTGAATTATCTTAAACACGGTTCTTAAAGACATTGAAAGAGTGAATTTGTGTCGTCACACTAATATTTACTATTTTTTTTAAAGCTTTTAAAATGAGCATTTACTTAAGCATTTTTAGGCCACTGATTTAAAAAGAATATATCCTCAAAACCAGAATTTTGAATATATTTAGGTACCAAGAGTTGCAGACAGCGGCCATATGGGATTTTTAAGACTGCTTGGTGCCTAACCGTCCTAGATTTTATTTCAGCTATTTTGCACATGTAGTTTCTTAAATACCTTCCAAAAACTGGTCCCTTAAAATTAAGGAAAATTGTTTAAATATATGCCCTCATTTTTAAAAGTAGAAATTAGTAGGAGCTGATGGGTAGTAATGAGGAATTGAAGTCTATTTTTTTTGCACTGTGTGACTTGACAGACACTGCAAGGTGCGATTTTTAAAATTTTTTTTTAATACACTAACTATTGTTGGATTTTTATTGCCGTATTTTTGGAGGTATTCTTATCCTACTTATTAACACAAAAAGATTCTTGAACTGCTTTGGATGGGAGTTGATTTAGGTCCTGTATTGATGATCTCATGGTGTAGTTCTGCTGAATATGAGGTTCCATAGTTAGGCTTGTCAGTTTTTGTGAGGCTGTGCAATCTGTGTGAATTGAATCTAGTGAGGAAGCACAGCAGGATGGGACTGCAGAACCCTGTGGGTCTTTATCTGGTTGGGTTCATATAAGTTCTAGACTAAAACTTTTTGAACAGTTTTGCAGAGTTGGGATGTTTAACTTTGTGAATGGAAGAGGGTAAAAGGAAACCTGGTTGAATGAGTAGAGTTTTGCTGTTAGCCATTTCAAAAATGAGAATTAGCTTACTGTATGTGATTATCAGATAGCCATTAAATGAAACTGTGAGGTGTTGAATGCCCTATATAGTGTAATGTGGTTTGGTATGTGACAAATATAATTAATTTAAGATCATGAGGGTAAATAAATCAGATATAGTAGTATGCCACTGGAATATTTGTGTTTTGTGTTTTCCAAAGCAGTATATGCGCTACTCCTTAAAAAAATGAGTGGATCTTGTGAATGCCCAAATAGGAATGATTTCCTGACTGAAATAACTCAACCACTGTTATTCAGGAAAGAAGTCTCTGTTTTATAGAAATTCAAATAATAGCCTTCTTAGAATAAGAAAGCTCTCTGGAGAATGCTAGTTCTTGTAAATATAAAATCTTTAATGTATAAACCATGTAATTTTTACCTGTTTACCAAAATGATAAGCAGTTATTCATGTTGTGTGGTATGTCCCTGTAGTTTGGGATTGCTGAGAAGGCAGTTATTCTTATGCATTTTCATTTCATTGAGTATCGAGTATTACATTTTTCTTGGTTTCCAGTGGACTTGCTCTTGTCTAGTAGCTATGAGACAGAGCATGAGATGAAGATACATCTTGAAGGAAGTATGTCTCTCATTAAATTCACAAAGATACCTATTGATGAAATAAACTTATTTTTGGTAAAATAGAGTCTTGTAAAAAATTCCAATTCTAGTTTTTGGAATTTTACATGTTGTTAAACTGTATCCATCATTCATGTATGAAATTTGATTGTGTTTTGTTGTCTCTGAGATGGTAGATCCTGTTTTAAGTTGCTTGGCCCAATTTAATACTATGTGTATGTATTTGTAGGGTGTTGTCTGCAAAGTTTCTGGAAATCTTGGAAAATTTTATGTGTTGATTTTTAAATTACATCTCAAAAGCATCGTGTGCATGTTTAATAACTTTTTGTGTTAATTCACAAATGTTGTAAAGGAATGCATAGACAATTTTATTGAGGAACTTGAATCTTAAAAGGTCTTCAGACAAACTACCTGCTGTGGTAGTTTGCTGCGGAGCACGATCATTTTGTATTAGATATACTAGCATAATTCTCACTTAAATACATGATATATAAATCAATCTCTAAAAATCTCTTTTGTAGATAGAAACTTCATTAGCAGAAGGGTTGAGAATTTTGAGAGCGTAAAGAGATTCTTCATTGAAATAAAATCGAAATAAAACCAAAATAAAAAGAATGTTGTTATTTGCAGTATCTTTAATCAAGGTGGTATGAAATTTCTCATTAAGGTTAAGATTCACATTATCATAACAAGTGACAGTGTGGGTGAAGAAAATATTAATTACAGAGGTAAATCATACTTGCATCTCATTATATCATGGCTATTCACTGCATTCAAATTCCAAGGAAACCCTTCTCTGTGTCTTAATTATATAAAACTTACTTGAAATGAACACTTTATGAGGAGAATCTCCATATTCAGTTGCTTCTACTCCAACATGATAGTTAGCTTTAAAAAAAACCCAACTTTTTTTAGTGATTTACAGCATTACTTTATTATTACTTTCTCAGATCCTGTGTCTGACTGAACTGCATTTTATAGCTTTCTGTAAAAAGAAATCTCCGTTTTCCATTTTCCATACTAGCTGTCTTGATTTAGTGCTCATATAATGGCCTTCCTCAGAACACAGCATTTGGAAGACTTTCCTAAGCACTTAATTTTAGGTGTGGAGTTTAAAGGTAATGTGTTGTTACTGATGAAAGCAATTTTGCCTTTGTAACTTCTCTGAGTGAATCAGATAATTTTGGTGCCCAATTAGGATTTCTGTACTTGCTTTTTTAATGGATGATAGAGGAATGATTGCTTGTTCTCTGTGTTTGCATGCTTATTTACTTCATAATGCTAGTATAGTCGATGCATTCAAGACTTAATTTTTAGATTAGGCTTAGTATCAGGTTGGTTTACACAGTCTTCCTGAATTTACAGTTTTTCTTCAGGTTTAGTCCCACGCTTAAGACAAAATATTGTCTGCTTTCCACCATGTAATGGGTATGTCTGAGACAAAATGAGTCCTGGTAGTATCTTATGTCCCAAAAGTACGTGATGTACCCAGGTGAATAGGTTCTGTGGTTTTCGGCTAAATGTTCTAGACACTAGTACTGTTACTTGATTCCTGTTACAGGTAGATTTGTTACTGGTTTTGGTTTGAGAAACACTCCCATCTTTGAGAAGGAAGAGAAATACTAATTTCTCAAGATAATTTCGTAGGTTTTAGGACGAACGTTGCCTGTGCTCCCAGCTATGGTAGTTGGCATCAGTGTAGTAATGCTTTTGTTTAAATAATGTATCAGAGGAAAGAACATTGTTTACACAAATACTACTTGCATGGAGTTGAGAAACTATCTCAAATGGCATGGTAACATAGTCTGACCAGATGCTGTGCTATATTTGCATGAAATTTCCATTGAGTTTACGGAATGTTCTTTTATTTTATAAGTAGCAGTAGTAGAAGGGAATGAAGTAAGTATCCACTATTCAGTTGACAGAACTTCACTATGCCTAAGTCTCTTCTTTTATTCCTCTCTAAATTTCAAAACATTACTAGCAATCCTAAGACGTTTTGAACAATAGAACATGATTAAGGTCTCTAAAATTTTTTACCCTGTGTTTTCATTTACCACTTTTGCAAAGCCCACTGATTTTGCTTTTTATTTTGGTTGTTGTTTACTGAATGTTTACTCCTCATAAACACTACAATTTTGAGCCTGGTTACGTATTTATTTTGTAAAATTTATTTATCCATATATTGATTAAAATTTTCACCCTGCGTATGAGGTTAGTAGAAGATAATGTAAAAGATGGGTAAGAGACGTTTAAACATAGTACAAAAGTGCCCTACTTATCTGAGACTTGGAAGCCTCATAACTTTATTATTTTGAACTCTGTTTCATAAACAAAGATTTCTTATTTAGTCAGGAGTCTTACATCTGTTGTAGGTGTCTTTGTGATTTCCTTTAGTTTTACTGTGTTTTTATGCTTCCATGCATATAAGCTTTCCTGCATTTCCTTAAAGTGAGAGGAGTAGAATTGGAAATTCCATGTGACGTTGGCAAGTTTTTTTAATCAAACAAATGCAACATTCTCCAATGAAGCAGCTTGAACAATCAAAACTTCATGCATCAGAAAATTGAACATGCACAGTGGAAAGATGCATCTGTTCTGCTCTTGATGCCCTTTATCAACAGGGCTGACATAAAATGTTTTTTTTTTCCCAAAGATCCTGACACATCTGAAGCTAAAGCCGTAATTTTTCTTGCTTTAACAGTAGCTTGTCAGTTTCTTTGACTCAAAACATTCAGTGGAATCTAACATGGGAGAGCATGTTGAGACAGGACTCCAACCACTCTAAACAAAAAATCATATAGCTGCCTTTCAGTTTGAACAGGTAAATTATGATTGTCAGTCCAGTTGTATTTTACTGTCAGAAATACAATTTTTGGGAGGAGGCTTTTCTTTGTACTATGTGGATTGTTATGGAGAGTAAGAGGAGAAACTAATGAAGAAGGAGGTGAGATTCTCTAAATTGCAACCTCAGTTTTCTGCCATGGCATGTCTTTTGATTTTGTTGGTTTTTTCCTGCAAGCTTCTAGAAACAGGTGAATACTTCTACAAAAGTGTGAATGCAATACAAAAAGAAAAATAATCCTAAAATTTTAGTGAAAAAAAAGTTTTTTTAAAAAACATTTGCTTGTAATATCATTACTTATGAAGCATCCATGTAACTTTGGTCCTTAATGTGATAAAAGACAGTTCTTGACCTTTTTTTCTGTCATTTTTCACTTGATAAACTGAAAGTGTGTTTCTTAGTATGATTTTTGAACTTCAGGATCTTGTATCTCTGGAAAAGGATGCATTGCTATAATCTATGGTCATGCTGTGGTTTGATGTCATGCCGTGACCTAGGTGTTGCAAAGAGAATGAGTGCTTTACATAGCTAATGAGGTGGGCTTTCTTTGCAAATGTCATTTACTTGCATCCCTTTAAATGGATTTGGTATCCTACTGGATTTGCTGCTACTATGGCGATAGCTACCTGATGTGTGATTTTCAAACTTTGCTAATCAGCTTTAGGGGAAGAGCTACTTTCCTAATTATAAATGGCTGATTACTCTTCAAACAGAAGTTGTGATTGTAGGATGTCCTTTTATCTTTCTTGCCCCCTTCCCTTTTCCTTTTTTCTTTTTGTTCTGTGACCATGAGTATTTCCAAGAAGAAATACTTTTTTTGGAATGTTTATCCCTTTAATTTCACCTTGTGCGAATAATAATACCAGGTCTAAGCATTCCCAGCTTGTGTGTTCTGCCTGGAAGGAGCCATGAAATGGTGGCTTGAAACTGCAGTAAATATTGATTGGGTCCCTGAGCAGAGCCTTGCTCAAAGCTCACTCTGAAGAATTGAAAAGGGCCTATTGTTCCTTCTTAGTCAGTACTCCATAGCCAAGGCTAAAGTATGCAAGTGTTAGGAAAAGAAGAAAGGCAGTGGGAGAAATAGAACAGTGAGCACAGCTGAAGGCGTAACTGCTCAATGCTGAGGAAAGGGAAGCTTCCAACAGAAAAGGGGCAAAGAGTTTCTGTGGCTTGCATAAAGCTTTGCAGAGGTGGAGTGTCCAAAACCATCCTCTTTCTTGTAAGGTGCTAGCTGAACATAGCTTTCATATCAGTTAGGTGGGATGTGGAGAAGAGGTACAAACTTTTTCCTTTAAGGGATGGTTCCTCCCAAAGACTCAGCAATCCTTTGTGAACAAGTAAGCAATAAAGGTGGATTATTGGGCAGCTCTTGCTGCTTCACAGTTTGAGGCTCTAATCAAAGCAGTGATGGATGAAGTATTTGGGAGAGTTTAACCACTGCTGTTCTGTTCCACATAGCTGTTTCTTGGCTGTACAGAAAAAAGGCAAAATGCAGAGGATGTAGTTTAATTAGGCTACCACTTCTTATTAATTCATTTGGAAACACAGCTTGGCAATAAACACAGGATGCAGATTGTTGTGCTTTCCTTGGCCAGCCTGTGCTCATTGGAGAAGCTTCTGCCAGCCAGTGCCAGGTGGGTGATGGACCCTTTCTTTAAGATGCAGTGGGGAGCTGTCTGATCTGTTTGTACTTTCCTATCCCCTTTCTGTTTTCCTTAGAAGATTTTTTACCTAAGTTCCCTTAAAATTCTTGTTTGCCAGGATATTTCACCTCATTATTGGATAAGTACTTAATGTTGAGTGGCGGGTAGTACAGCCTAGTACATTACATTCACCTGAACTGAATCTCTCTATGCATATAGATCCCTGACGTACTGTCATTAAAGTGGAATTCATCTCACCAGGTTTCCTAACTCCCTCCCTCCCCTCCTGCCCAAGAAGAGCCTTCAAAGAAAAAATAAGATTAGCATTGTACCTGCTGCCAGTCTTAAAAAAAAATCTTTCCATGCTGATTAATTTTTGCTTTTGGATCAGTGCTCCTTAAATATGATGAAAGAGATGTCTCACACATCTCACAATGGTCACCTGCCCTCCTCCCTTTCTATTTTGTCTCAGTTACGTTCTCCGTTCCATCCTGTCTTTCAGTCTAGATGATGTAAGGAAACTTCAAAGGACCCATGACCTCCTTTTATTCCAACTTGCAAGACAAAGCCTTGCCCTCTGCGTTTCAGACTACGGAAATGACAGTGTATCTATCTCATTATTGTAAAGCGTATTGGGATATTTTGAATATGAAAGGATCTGTATAAAAGCAAATTCTGTTTACTTCACCTCAGATGGGAATAGGATTGTCTTGTTACTGCAGTAGTCCTTTATCTAAGAAGGAGAAGTGCTTGACAGTGTGCTAATAACAACGAATCTGCACTGTGTTTTGCTTGCACCGTCTAGCAGCACTGTAACAGGAAGAACTCAGTCTCCATGTGTTGGGTAGAAGAGGTTGAGACAAGGATGGGAATTACCTAAAGTATAAAAATGCTGTTGATGAGAAACTTGAACTTCAGTGCTTTAAAGCTAGCAAAAGCATTGTTTTCAAGTTGATGGAGAGCAGTACTATTTCAAAGTGAAGAAAGATGACTTTTGATAGGCAGGTGACAAATTATTGTAAATGCTATGGAACAATGTGACTCAAATTTTAGTTCACCAGAATTTTATTATAAATTGGCTTATTTGGTGTCTAGAATGCTTGGAGGTATAAAATCTGGTTGAAGTATTGTATCGTCATCCCATCGCAAACATTTTTCTCCTTTTTCCCCCAATGAGAATCATACCCTATGTAAATATTATATGCTCTGTAAATATTATATTATAGTCAGATCCTGCTCACAATCCTGTATCTATTTTGAATGCAGAAATGCATGGTTGAGGGCATTTGTAGTTATATATAAAAGAGGAAGCTTTATGATTATTTTTTTCTGCAGTAAATCTGTGTTCTTTTGAACCAGTACTTTAAACACTTAATAAATTCACATCTTCTTTTCTAGTATTAAAAATAATTTTTGTGTATGGCTCAAGTGCAAAGTTGACTTCCAATACAGCCTGTATCAGGAAACAAGTAAGGCCCTTGTCTGGGCCGCTTTTCTTTCGTGGGTTTTTTTTGGTTTTTGTTGTTCTGTGTGTTTTGGTTTTTTGTTTGTTTTGTTTAGTTTTTTTTTAATACTGTTCTCATTTGGGTTTATGCCTCCCTTCCTCAAATACCACAAGAATTTTATATTATGATTGATACTTTACAGACAGGAAAATTCAGAGTTGCTTCTTTTGCATCAATCAGAACAATTTTCTGTTCCATAAGCTGTAAGATTTTTATTTTAATCTTAAAGCATGTGTATATGATAGAGTGTAAAATGTCTGCATTTTGGAATTGTTTATTGTTAAACTTGGAAAACTACTTATGGTTTCATTGTATTTGCCAAATTAACTATTGTCAGTGACAATAATTTGTGAATTGACTGGCACTTACTAAAATAGAATGACCAATCAAATGTACTCATGTGATTTTTTTCAGCCCCATGCAAAAAAAAAAAAAATCAAAACTGTGCTCCCTCACTACTCTAGCTTAAATTTCAACTGTAGCCATGAGTTTTCTAGAAAGCTTACAAGTCTTACTTTTTTTTTGTCTCTGCAATGCTGCGTTTGTCTCACAGCTCCATAATGCAACATTATTTTTTACACTACTCTTCTAACTAGCTGTTTTCCCATCCTAGCAGAACTCTGTTTAAAACAGATAGTTGTTGGTACTTACTATTGCACACTGAGTTGCATTTGTTTTCCTCATAATTTTTTGATTCTATCATTCTGTAAACATTTATCTGAATTTCAAATAAGTACAGTAACTCTACCATATTATTGCAAAATACTCTCTTTCATGCACGAGTCATGCCCATTGTTTCTCTTAGAAGTTCTAAATTTACTTTTCCTAGTTTTTAATAACAAAATTTTATAATGGACATATGTTACTACAAAATTGAATTAATTTATTGCAATATTTTTATTTAATTATTTTAAAAATCTAATTCTCTCAGGGTTTTCTTAAAAGGATCTCAGTTAAAATGCTGTAAGAGCTGGGAGGTGTGCTGTTTCTCAAAAAATCCTCTCAAGAGTGTTTTATTTATAGTAGGAGTTTGCAAAGAGCAGAAATTTGTAACAGGTCTTCTGACAAAGACCTGTTAGAAGTGTCTCCATCTCCACGAGAACTGAAGCAATGGATGAGTTACATTGCCTTGTGCTCTGATAACAGTTCACACCTTTCACACTGGAAAAGATCTTTTTGGAGAACAAAGGAAGAAATCCCCTCATCATCTGTGCAGATTTGCAGTTCATCTTCACCGTTAATAGTTTCTTGGGATTTTTTTGGTGCAGCCCATTTCCCATGCAAGTTTGGCCATTTAATGAATTAATTGAAATAAAAAAAAATGGTAAATTGTTGTTCTCCCTGGGCACAGAGTTTGTGCCCAGCTAGTCAGGGATGTACACAACCTCCTAACTTTAGTTACGGTGTCTTTGCCCCTGTGTTAAAACTTCAGAGAGGACTTGAATTTATGTTTTTCTGTATTTGTTAACCAGATTCTGCATTGATTTCTTCATTTGTGACTAATGATAAATGTAAGAATGAGGTTTAGAACAACTAAGCTTAACTTAGCTTGTTTAGTCAGAAACAATAGCAAACAATGGTACTGTAAGTAAGCAAAATAATTTTATTTCTTGACAGTCCACTACTGGTTTTCATTGCTATATTTCAGGACATGAAATTCTGGACAATATACAGGTGTATATTCTTACTTATGCATTTAACTTATTCTTGGGAAGGGTTATCAGAATTGCTCCTTTGGCCTCACTGATGATATGGATTTATGTCTTGAATGAGTATTTCTTATTTCTATTAATTAAGTCATTTAAATAAAAGCAATTATTACCAAGCAGTTATGTCTAAGTAATTTTCCTTCTATTTTTCCTTATACTTCATGTTTGCGTGTATCCCTTACTTCCTGTTTCTCATTCAACACAACAGTTTCAATATCTGTAATTTGGATTTTACAGCCAGAAAAACTTAGAATGCCTCAGTGAAAGTTCTTTTTGAAGCATTAAAATCTGCTTCTCTAGAGTCCACAACAAGCATGGGTGTTTTCTTTTGCATAATTGCTTAATCTTTTGTGATGTATTAGAGTGGTTGTACCAAAAGGGCATAATAAAGTATGAACCTAACAGGGAGGACCTTTTAGGTCTCCATTGTAATTTATAGTCTCTTACCTGAACTAAAAGTTCAAAAGAACCTAGTTCTACGTTATTTTTGTAAATAGAACATGAAAATGGTTGTTTTATCTCTGTGCAAGTTAGGTACAAGCCTAAATCATACTTAAAAAGCAAGTGCTAGATGGCGTACTTGCTGATTTGACACAACGATTCTCTCTAAAATCTGCAGTTACTCTGCCTCATGGAATATTAAAATTGGCATGTTTACAATGATTTGTACAAGTTTCAGTAGATAAGATTCATGATATCTGGTCTTTCATTTTGCCTTAGTGGAGAATAAAAAAGGTGATACAGACTCATATATGTGTGCACTTATGCATGATATTTAATCTAATTGGTCACATTTTTTAAAAAATGCCATGAAATTTTGGTCCAGTATCTGTTTAAATACTTTAAACATGTCATTTGAATGTCTGTCTGATCAGGCACCTCTCTAGAGTATGGTGACATTGCAGTGTTTTAAAACGTTTTGAAATTCTGAAGGGCTGGTTTTATATGTATTTGTTAAGATACTTTGATGCTTGTGCATAAAATAGTTTAAAGAAACTTAAAGTTTATAATGGGGTCTGTCATGAATAATAAATAAACAGAAATGGTTTGATTTTTCATCTGATCTTTTACTTGAGCGGTCAACCTCTGATATGCTTGGATAAAGTTCTTATTTTCAGAAATGGATTTTGCAAATATAATGCCTCAAAATGCAAAATGCAAAATTTATAAAGTTCTACTAGTGAACAGATGTGTCATTTTGTCCTTGGGGCTTTAGATTATGAATTACATTAATTCATAGGCTTTCAACTTTATTAATGCAGAATTTTAAAATTCTGGTTGCTAAAATATTTTTTAAAACCCTATTTAAGTTATAGCAGTTTTTGAAGATATGTAAATTGCACATTTACCTTCAGTTTTGAGTGCATTTTCTTACTAAAATGCAACAATTGGCCAGCTCATATTCTTAATTTTCCACAGCCTCTATATTTGACATAGGTGTTCAAGAATGCCTTTTCAAAAACTTGTCTAAATAATTGCTGAAATGAGAGAAAGCTTTCACTTACTTGGTGAATTGTAAAACACACACACAAAAATCCTGGCTCTTTGGAAGGGCTTTTCATGGGCTTTTCATGAAGGTTAATAGAAAATAAAGAAGTGTAGCAACGTAGTGTTTGTTTGAAGAATCTGAGCCAAGGTGTCTATTTATCTCTAATGGAGGATGACAACGAAGGATTTAAGAAGTCACCCCACTTATTGTCTCAAACACAAAAACCTTCCGCCTGCATCTTTCAACTTGCTTCACCACTTCTGAAGAAGCAATGGGCAAACTGCTGAATTTTTATTAATCAGCTTAACCTAATGAGATGAAAAGACCTTCCCAGAATTACTGAGGCACACATATGAGAAAATGATTTTTGAATGCTTTCACATTTAGGCATTTTCTTCATACCACCTGGGAAAAGGCAGACCTCAGTTCTGCTTCTGGTTCCCTCACCTGTCTGCCTTCCTTCCTTCCTTCCTTCTTTTTCCTTCCTCATTTCAGATCTTCTGTAAGCATGTTTGTGATGTGTTCCCCCCATACCCTGCCAGGAGCAAGTAAAAGGAAGACGTAAAGTAGTTTTGGATCGAGATACCTTTGGGAACTGAGGCAAGAAAGCCTAAGCTTATAAATGTGACTCTTCTGATGGGGGCCCTATTTGGATAGCTTTCCTCTTCTAAATTCTTCTTTTCCTTTCCCTCCCTCTCTCCCTCCCCCCAGCTCCCTCTTCTTTTCTCTTTCTTGTCAAGCCCACTTCATAAATGGTAGCAGCTGGAGATCTTTTTAGTGGCATTCAGGGATTACTGCCCTTCAGGATTTTAATAAGCCCCACTGCCTGAAATGCCTGTGAGGGTGCTCTCTGAGACAATTACCATTCAGGACTGGGATTGAGGGCTCTTCATTGCCCAGATGGCTAAGGGGCTGTGTATGGGCAGATAGCTTCCCCGAACAACAGATCAGTGGAGCAAAGAGAACGTGTGGGCCTTTTTTTTTCCCTCTTTTTTTCCTTCTCCACCCCACCCCCCCACCGGCCCCCCTTTCTTTTCTCTCTTGGCTAAGTTGAGAAGTGGGGAAAAGGAGAAAAAGAAGTTGAATAAGAGGGTTCTATCACTTTGCAGCTAATCAAAGCTAAGTTTGCTCATCCTCTTATACATAACTGGATTTAAACTGTGACCTCTTAAGAACTGCAATTTGAGGTTACATATCCCTATTCACTGTAAGGCAGCTGTTCTTTGTAATTTAAAAATACAATACTCCTGATTATGAGGAGTATTTCTTAGCTGCCCTCATAGGAAGAAATAACTTGGAAACAGCTAGAACAAGATCTCCTCTTGTTTTAGTACTGGGAACAGAGGACAAAAATTACAAGCAAAAGTAGCTGGTAGCTGTGGCTCTGTGGGGCTGAGAAATACAGCTGGTTAACAGAAGGCAAGTATTTAGCTGAAAGGAATTGGTCATTTAGTTTTGCTTTTACCTGCAGTAAGGTATGGATTCTAGATGAGGCACATAGAAATTAATTGGTGGGCTTCTGAAAAGACTTTTTCCTTGGACAAAATTTTAACCACTGAAATAAGGGAAGGCAATGGCTTAGGAGAGAAAATTTGAAATCTTTTTTTGCAAGGACAGCTCCTCAGTGACTTAAGTACTTGCAAAGCTAATTTCAATACAGCCATACCTTTTGGGTCTTGCAGTCCTGTGCAAAAAGTGGAAAATGTGTCTTATTAGGTGAGCAGCTGTTCCCTGTCTAGATGGACAGACATTAATTTTTTAATCTTTGGACCTCCTGGTGTCAGAAAAACCAATTTGTGCCTCTACATATTAAAATTTATATTTGTGATACAGAGCTCAATTGCTGCCCATTTGCTTTTGACTCAATGAATGCTTCATTCATTTAGTTCACATTTAATAAGAAAATAAAATGCATCATGTAAAAAAGAGAGAAATTGCCTTAAATAAAAAGCATATAGCTGGACTGTCTTATGGCTGAATAGTTTGGATGAATGGGACTAATTCTGTAGTAATTGATCTGGAGGATTTTTCTCCCGTATCCCAGTAAGATGTAGCAACTTAATTTGTGGAGTGGCTGAAACTGCAAATCAAACTGTAAAAAGAGTATTTGACTGGTCTTTCAGAAAAATAATATATGAATTGGTGGTAAAATTTTGCTGATGATGTATATATAAACAACTCTGCTTCATAAATTGTTGGTTTCAAAGAGTTTCATGAAATTAAAGCAGGATGATAATTTCTTACTTTAGAAAGTGTGGTGATGGCTAGGGCACACAATCAGGTCCTCCTGTTTGTGATAACACTTCTGAACTCTTCCTCCTTTCTCTGAATATTCAAGAATTCTTAAGTAGAGTAGTTGTGTTGAGGGATATCTCTGCAGTTGAGAAGTCATTTGTAACAGAAATAGTAATGGAGGATGACATTGCAGCTCATTGAAATAATTGGGATAATAACGGAAGTGAATAAGGTGAGTAAAATTTGTGCAGTTTTAAGAAATAATAGCTTTTTACATAGTATCTTTTCAATCCTCAAATTCAATTTATATGAGAGCATTATAAATTAGAACGATTTATTTAACATTGGTACTTGATTCTTAGGTTCAGCTTGAATTTATAAGACTGGACAACCTCAGCCAAAGATTTCTTGTGTATATATAAACAGTACTTCACGGAGTTTGGTGTATATCTTGTGACGCTTCAGCTATGGTTGCAAGATGTGTAGTTTCATGCTGGAACATCTAGGGTCTTATCTTGATCATAAATACATGCAATGGTACAGATAGTATAAATTGTGCTCTTAAAGGACAATAGTGTGATTCACTGGTTGTCATAATATTAGGTGAATAGAAGATTGGACTAAGAATGTCAAGCTGAATCAGGCCAAAACCATTTAGAGTAATCAGGCTGAAACTGTACTATATGCAATATTTACTATTTACCGGCTGCAGAACTATTTACAATAATGGCACTGTGTTTCTGTCTGTAAATGTAATGTTATAGCTGCTTATTGGGCTCCTAGTTTTAATTATAATTTTTGATAAATACAATTTTTTTAAAATTTTCAAAATATTTCAAATTTCTGCTATGTGTGATTTATGTCAGGAATGGTGGATTTTCAGGAGGACTTTTGGTCTCTCTTAAGTGCCATGTGCATCTCATCACCTCTGACCATTGCTGCAACATCCAAATGTTGGTCAAAATAAATATTTAAGCTTCTGTGTGATATTGCCTATACAAGATATATGATCATGTTCTTCAGATCATGCTCAACATCTGGGGTGTTCCAACATCTGGGTATACTTCTCAACCTTCAAGATTTTCCCAGGGTTTTTTTTTTTTGTGTCTCTTTTTTCCCCCCAGTGCTAGGATAGGTCTAATTTTTAATGCCATTAAGAGGTTAATTTCTCACCCACTATCTTCTCTCATGATTCTTAGTTAATAGCAAACTCTGCTAGAGACACATGCCCAGATAGGACCTAAAAAACAGATACCATAGAAGAAGGTTTATTTGTAACATATAATACTGGAATACTTTTGCTTTCTTTTCTCTGTCTTCCAACATGATGTGTGATTTTAGCCTTTTAACATTTTTTTTTTTATTTTAGTGTCAGCAGACAATGTATGTGCAGTAATTTACCTGACAGTGTCTACTGCTGCCAGGTCTGATGGAGTCACAGAGCAGCATTATAGTGCTTTTCTAAATGTCATGAGCATTTAGCTAAGGGCTCCTAGAGTCTGAATGGTTTCTCTCCAGTTTTTGTTTTAGAAAATATATAACCCTTAATTAGAATTTTTTGTGTTTTTCTAGTTAATAATATATACTGTGAAGTAATTCCTGGATCCTGGTATTATAAAGGCAGGTGTATAAGGAAAATAGTTTTCTTTTAATTTGTCTACATTTACTGTCTTTCCTTGTATTTTGTATTCCTGAATAGCTGCAGAAATAATTGTGAAAATACTGCTAATTATCTTGGGTTAGTTGGGTGAAATAAGACAGCAAAAAATTGCTTGATAGGCTATTACTATAATTTGTAGGTGCTTTTTATATACTTAATAAAGTGATTTTGAATGTCTTCCTAGTGGAAGCAATAGTTTAATATACAAACAGAAATTATTTTATTAACACAAATTTCCTTCAACTGTTGTTTGATTAACTACAGAATCACATTCTGTAAGCATAAAATAGTAAATAATTTCACTACAGAACTTCTAAAATTTTGGACTTCTGTCTCATGTCTTTAATGATATTTGTGCTCTTAGGTTTCTGTTAAGGGAGAAGGGTGTTGCTATCTAAATGTCTCCATGAGCACATCCAGACCATACTGTTCAAAGTGCTGTCCTGCAACACAATCTGATACACTGTAACTGGACAATATTACTTTTAGATGTCATTAGGAAATGACATGATAGTGTTAGTTGCAGTATGTAGAAAAATTTAAGGCAATCCTAAAAATACAGTTAAAATTCCGCAGTTAATAGGAATCTTTTTTAAAGCATTCTATAGATATAGTTTCCCATTTGTTTGTTGGTGTGGATTTGTTAAATTAGCAGTTTTTTCCATTTTATGAATGAAACCCATTTTCTCATGCAAGAAATGAGGAAAGAAGTTTTTACTGCCACATAAAAATGTAGGGGGGAAAATGTTTCAAATAATTACTCCAGGTAAAATACTCTGTTTACCAGTTAAGTTTTTGATATTGGGTCTGGTTTTATGCATCAGTGAACAAAATGCACTTAATTGGTGTTTATTTACTCCAAGTGTCTCAAACAGTAAACAGGAATAAAATTGTTCAGAAGTGTCTGCACGTCATTTCCTCACAACTTGCCATGACTCCCTGGCGCTTCTGGTTTTGTCGGATTATTAGTCTGTGAAGGAAGAGATAAAGCATTTCCTTGTATTGAATTTGAGCACGCTCTGTGCTTTGTGCAGAATGAAATATTAAAGGCTGTTTTTGATCTCACAGATGAGTAGGGCAGGCAAACTTTCGCACGCACATAGAAGTGAGGAGCAGTGAGTTAGGGGTACCTAAAAGTTCCTGAATTTAGGAGATTTGTTCATGGCTGTATTTCCCTCCCACATAAAGGGACACTCCACCCACATGGTTTTGAATGGCTGCTTTAATGGTTGCTTTAATTATTTTTCTAAATGTCTCTGGACCAAATGTCCTTGTTAATCCTTCTGTTGACTGTGGCTTCTAAAACTATTTCATAAACACAATAAACATCGCTAATTGTAATGAACTCTCCCAGTCTAACATTCCTGAAACAGTGGAACCTGCAAGACGTGCTCCTGCAAATGACAGGGTGTGGATGTACTGCTCTCGTTTTCCTCAATAGAACTGATTAATTACAGTTGGGAAGGACGGTGATAAATGATAGATAGGTGATAAAGATTTTACTTGGGAAAGTAAAATACATTTTGTTGTTAAAATACAAGGGGTCAAGTGTGTCATGCATCTTTATTTCTCATTTTTTGTAAATACATAAAAGTTACGTAATAGTATACTCTCATTATGTATGTAGTGAGGTGGCCAGAGAAGGATTTCTAAAGTGTTGAGTAATTTTCTTAATACTGCATAATACAACACAACTGGTAGTTGTCTTATAGAGGGATGCTGTCCATGGCAATACTTCTTTATTAAAATTATCTTAGATCTTGGCTCACTGCTGAGACCTTCCATCCCATGGATGGCTGGCTTTACAAGTTTGGCCTAATCTGTCAGCCTGCCTGTGTGGAACCAAACTGAAATGTATCTATATTACTTAATGAGAAACTTTGCTTTAAGTGTAGGGAAGTCTCCCACTATGAAGCTGTCAGCTACCTAAGCCCTAAAATCCGTGATAATTACCGTTTCTGTAAAATGCCCCTCATTATGGCACATAAAATGCCTGACTGCAAAGAACTGCTCTGTGAAGACTGTGTGCTGCAAACCAGTCAGCATAAAATAAAACTCCTGGGTAAACAGTAAATAAATAGACATTATACTTGATAACCATTTGCACATTTTTTGATGAAGGAGATTTCCAAGTTGTCTGGCAGGGAGACAACAACAATTTCATGCATATAGTATTCACCGCAGAGGAACTTAGCGGTTCTTCTGCAGTCTGGTGAGCCTTTCTTGTCTGTTACAAATGACTGTGCTGGCTCTTAGAGAAGGTGGTGCACAAGTAGTTAAACAGGGCTATTTGCCATCGATCAATACTGCAAAAAATATGCAGTAAGAACCTAGTAACCTTCCAAAGAACTTGCTTTGAAATATTCATATGACAATAAAGGTGCAAATCCACCTTTTTATTTGAAAGGAACTTAGCAAAGATGCATCCAATAGGAGGAAATATGAAAACACTTTTCCTCAATTACCGATTGTTAGCTCAAAGCAAGTAATGAAATTGTTTCAGAAAATAGCTGCATGATTATTTATTGACTTTGGCCACATTGATTTGCTAAATCATATGGATGCTATTAAAGTTTGCTGTTTTAAGCAACAACACCCTCTGCCCCCCTTCACCCCTTTCTTTCCATTTTTGTGGTCAAATCCCAACACAGCTTTTAAACCACAGTTTGAGAGATTGTGCATTTGAGTTATACATGTAATAGTTTCATATTTCTTAATTTTATCCCCACCCCTTGTATGCTGAAGCTTTTATGTGTAGCATGGTCTGCAACTCAGATACAAAGCTATGAACTGTGTTATTAGATGTGTGCTGTTGGTTCAAAACTCATTTACCTGGAGTGTGAAGTATAGTTTTCAAGCTGAAATATTGCATGTATCCTACATTACTATGTCAAATTGTACTAGTGGATTTTCAAAGCAAAAAAAAGTAATCTAAAACTATGTCTCTCAACTGCAAGCTCTTTTTAACAGTTCCCTGGTTATTTTAAAGTAGCATGTGTTAGAGCTGTCCCACATCTTATTACTCTGACGGCTGGTGACAGAAACGCTGAATCATTCAAAGGATATTATAGAAAACTTGTAACATACTTAAATCCAGGTATTGCAAAGTTTTCCTTAACCATTTTCATTTGAGGAGGTCCCTCTCATGACCTTTACTAACACATTTTGAAGAAATTATCAGGTGCATGATCTTTGGCTGCTGTGACATTACACTGAGTTGCATACTAGGAGCAAAATTAAACTCTTAGGAATAGAATTTGTACAATTTGCTATCAGTTGTCTAAATGACACCACTAGTGCACTGAATGGCCTAGGAGAGGAAATGAACTTTGTATAGTTTATAGTAGAAACTCATTTTTTCTAACATGCTGTTCCTTAAAAAGGCAGGTTTCTCCTTCTCTCTTAAGTAGCCTAAAGTGATTTGATAGCAGCCTTTTATAATATTAACATTGCATTCTCTATCTGAAAACCTATTCCTAGCCTTTCCTGTGAATGATTTAGAGGGGAAGGGATCTACAGAGTTTCCCAGTTTCTCTGGAGTGTAGACTTTGAAACTTGCATCTTCTCATATGTATGACTCTCAGTGCTTCTCTTTCTAATTAAAAACCTCTGTTTTTAAACTCTGTTGTTAGACCAACAGCAGCACTGCAAATGGCCCTCCCCATCATGTGAATGGGGGAGTTGTCAGTACATTAAAAGTCTGAGCCTTCCCTGCGAATGCATCTCATCCACCAGCCACATATCACTGCTGAAAGAAACATGGCACGCAGGTGTTTAAATTATTTACACTCATAATCGGCCTTTATGTTACATTGCTGAGCCAAGGCTCTGTTATTCTAGTGCATAATTGATGGTGCTCAGTAGTGGAAAAGTTAGAAAAGCGGAAGTAATGTGATGCGAAAGTTGAGTGAGGCAGCTCCAGCTGGCTCAGCTGCCTGGACCCACACAGCCACCTGGAGAAGGCAGGGGAGCAGGCTCGGGCCAGGCATCACTTCAGGACCTTGATCTGGCATTTGAGGGGGAAAGGATTTCTTCAGTAGAGCTGTGTTATCAGCAAGGGCTAGGACACTTTTGTAGTTTGTCACAAATCATGTCTGTACATCTTTCAGAGGAATTGCAATTCGGTATGCCCCAAAAGGAGGAGTTTACTGTGAATCCTGAATGATTTTGGATGGTACAATGGCAGTTGTCAGTAGATGACAAAAGGGCTGTATTGCCCTAGTCATTCTAGTTCAGATTAGAATGAGTTTATTCTAAAATAGCCAGGTATATTTTATAAAGCCTGCAGAACTTTGGAAATTCTGACCACTTTAGCATACACAGGAATCTCTCACAAACAAAAATGATCTAAAGACTGCCATATTTTGTAATGACTTCAGTAATATTAAGACTATGTTGGATGCCAGTACATTACAAGATACCCCCAATTATTTGACAAACTCAATTACATCATATCCAAAACTTCAGTTAATTTGTAAATCAACTTCATATCTCTTTTTTTCATAAATTTTTGAAATACTTTTTAAAGTATGTATATGATTTACAATTATTAATTCATTTTAAAGGTTCTTTTCTGTCCCTTCCTTTCATTGTGCTTTTTCAATATTAAGTCAGTACTTTTATTTTTCTGATCCTCCAACATAGTACATTCATGTAGTGTATGATAATGCACCATGATGCAACAGAAGAAGAATGATTATAAAAAATAACCTGCATATTAAACAATAATGATTGCTAGTTTGGGCTTTGGTCTATCTAACAACATCTGTAAAAGTTCAAATTATTTTGGAAGAGCAACAGTTTTGTTGCTAATTTATTTAAATGAATGTCTTAATCACCAAACCCCTCAGCATTTCTTGGTAATTATCGTTAGGATATAAAACAGGATATTTCACTAAAGAAAGAAACAAGATGGTTGGAGCAAAAAGTCAGTTACTTTGTTAGTTGCAAGTTGCTTTGGTTTCTATTATTGATGTCTAGGTACACTGATTTTTATATATATATATATATGTATATGTTTTGGGGGTTTTTTTGGTAACACTATTTGTCTTTGTGACAAATAGGGCTTAGCCACGTGGTTTAGTTGCAAGTAGACCTCTTGTGTAACTGGCAATGAATAGTGCTAATGAGCAGGACTTTCGCTCTTGTGAAAACAAGAGCTGCAGCCTGTGTAAACACTACTGGTGTAGCTGAAATGGACATACTGTGACAGGGGATACATGGCTGAAATAATGACACTTTTGTGCACCTTGCTTGTATTTTGACAGAGATTGGTGCACTTCTAATAGTTGGAGCCCCTGACATAAACACAGTGTGTGGATGCATGTGAATGGATTATATATTTTTATACTAAGTAGAATTTTATACTTTCTTTTCTGCATGCTGTAAATGACCACTTAACCTTGCCTTGAGTTGCCTTGATACACCGGGGTAGTGCTAATGTTGGTACATTAATGTAATGTTGTCACCCTGAGACAATTCATTAGGTGATAAGGTGTCTAATAACTCACATTTTTTCTAAGTAGAGAAAAGAAATGTTTCATCCCCACTTGCTGTTAAAAATTGTGCAGAGATCCCAAATATTTTCATCCCTAAGCTTTAATAACCTTGTCTTGTTAATATTTCTTATATTAATTCTGCCAGAAAAGCCCAAACAAGCAAACGGCAAGAAACAAAAGAAAAAAAAAAATTGTAAGGATTGTTATGACAATAAAAACAACCAAAAAAGTACAAAATTATATTTCATATAGGAAACACTGCCTTGTAAAATTTAATGAAGCAACACAAATCCTTGCAGCTTCTCTGATGATGGTGCTATAAAACACCCTAATATGCTTTAACAAAGGGAACCTGCGTCCTGTTGAAAATAATGACTATAGCAAAGGCTTGTGACATAACATTAGGGAGGCAAAAACAGAGCAAAAAATAATTAGACACTGAGGGAGAAAGCTCCTCAAACAATGTTTTTGCTTGGCACTGTGTTGAACAAGAGCAGTAAAGATACAAGATGTACATTTTTTCAGTTAGGAAATATTTTGAAGAGTTTTATTTTATTGAAGTTATCTTCTCACTGGAAATTATTTTTGTATCCCAGAATAAAATTAGTGTTTTCAGATCATTACATACCATTTATATATTTATCTCTTTTTGTATAGATAAATTATTATGTGTTTGTACAAACTCACATTTTAAATATTCTTTCTATACCACAAATATGTGAATATTAGTCTCTAAATCAAGACTCCAACCTACCTTTGGCTTTGAAAAAGAGCATGGAAGAAAAGACTTTGTGGAAGAAAAGACTTTGTAGTATGAATTGGGATCTGTTTTTCCCTTGGATTCCATTCTTTAATGTTTATTCAAAACATCGTCCTGATGTTTTGGTCCTCTAATTAAGCTTTTAGTTAAGGATTTAACAGTGGCAGAAATTCATACTCCAGATAAAGGCATGTAATGGCAGTGGTTAGAAACTCAGTGTTAAAGGCTGTGTCAGGAACATTCTCATGTGCCAGCACTTTAAAATCCAGATATGTAGTCTGCTTTGTTAACTCATAGTACGGTTGCTTTTTCTGCTTAGTGAGTCAGCAAGTATAAGTAGTTGCAATTTGAGAAGCTGAGTTTTCAGTTAAAAGTTTTTAAAATGTCATATATCAATCTGTGAAGTATCTTCAGTTATATACTACTTATATGTGTAGGTTTCTTCATGTATTGTTTATATCCTAGGATTACAGTGCTTCAAGATTTATGGTCTTGTTTTTGAGTTACTCTCTAAGAAACTTTTTGTACCTTATCTGTATATTATTTCTAAAATAAATTTGTACATATCCAATGTATATTTTTAAGATAGCTATATATTTAGTAGCTATAAATATGTATGGATGGGAAATTAAAGAGTCTTCTTTCTACTTCTCTGAAACAAAAATATGCTCTGTATTATCAAATTGGTCCCGTTATGTTCCTTGTTAGACTGTAAGAAGAAGGCTCCAATCTTATAATACTGCACTGTAATTGTTAATTAGCATTAAGTTATAGAGAATTTGTCTGGTAGAACTACATACATATTGATCCAAAATTAAACTGTGGATTATAGAGTTAAAGGATCTACATGTTTTTTAAATTCCTCCAGGGATGGTGACTCAGTCAGTTCACTGGGCAGCCTGTTCCAATGCTTGACAACCCTTTGATTGAAGAAATTTTTCTTAACACCTAATCTAAACCTCCCCTGGTGCAACTAGAGGTCATTTACTCTCATCCTGTTGCTTTTTGCCAGTAAGAAGAGCCTTAACCCCTTCTCACTACACCACCCTTCCAGGCAGTTGTAGAGAGCAATAAAGTCACCCCAAGCCTCCTTTTCTCTAGTCTGAACGCCCAGCTCCCTCAGCTGCTCCTCATCAGACTTGTGTTCCAGACCATTCCCCAGCCCTGCTGCCCTTCTCAGGACATGCTCCAGCCCCTCAATGTCCTTCCTAAATGGGAGGGCCCAGACTGGACCCAGGATTCAAGGTGTGGCTTCACGAGTGCCCAGCACAGGGGGATGGTCACTGCCCTGTCCCTACTGCTCCACTGCAGCTGACACAGGCCAGGTGCCTTTGGCCTTCTTGGCCACCTGGGCACAGCTGGCCCATGTTCAGCTGCTGTCTGCCAGAACCCCCAGGTCTTTTTTTCTCCAGGCAGCTTTGCAGACACTGCCCCAGCCTGTAGCACAGCAGGGGTTGTTGTGCCCCAAGGACAGAACCTGGCACCTACCCTTGTTGAAACTCATTCCGTTCTCCTTGGCCCGTGGTTCCAGCCTGTTCAGAACCCTCTGCAGGGCCTTCTTACTTTTGGGCAGAGGTACACTCCAACTCAATTTCATGCCATTTGACTGTGGGTATACTTGATGCCCTTGTCCAGATAGCTGATAGACAAAGATATAAAGATATGAAACAGGCCTCAACACTGGGTTCTGGAGGACCACCAACTGGATATAACTCCATTCACCACCACTCTCTGGGTGTGGACATCCAGCCGGATTTTTACCCACTGGCACTGCACCTGTCCAAGCCATGAACAGTGAGTTTTTCCAACAGAATGCTGGGGAAAATGGTGCCAGGGCTTTATTAAAGGTTTAGTCAGGCGGAATCCACAGCCATCCTCACCCGCTGAGCAGGTCACCTTTTCACAGAGGGAGACCAGCTTAGCTAAGCAGTACCTATCTTTCCTAAAGCTGTGCTGGCTGGGCCTGATCTCCTGGTTGTGCTGTCTGTGCTGTATGACGGCACTCAGGACATCTGCTCCATGACCTTTCCCAGCACCAACATCGGACTGCTAGTCTTGCAGTTCCCTGGATCCTGACCCTCTCAGATGGATGCTGTATTTGGCAGCCTCAGGTGAACTGGGACCTACCTACCAGGATGCTAATAAGTGATGGGAAGTGCATGGTGATGGCTTCCTGGGACCTGTGGGTGGATCCCATCACACCACTTGTATGTCCAAGTGGCAGGTCACTGACCATGTTTACTGCTTGGTAAATATTTACAAGTGGAATTAATAGTGGGGTATGTTTTGAAATCAGACATTTTTGGTTTGGTGAGAGAGATGTTCTTTAGAGTGGCTTGTTGGAGTTCAGCCTGGGACGTGGCTAATGAGCTGTCTGTCAAAAGTGTGACAGATGCCTGCTGGATCTCAGGACAGTCCAGGTTGGAAGGGACTTCAAGATGTGCCTAGTGCAGGGAATGTGCTGCAGCCATGATGGTCTCTGTGGCCTCCAGCTCAACTCACTCCAGTCTATCTGGAGCAATAACACACAAGACAATAACACATACTATACATAAACCAAAAGACCTTACAGTGCTGTGCCCAGAGGGGTCTGTGCAGGATGTCCAAACCACTCATCTATCACAATGAGTCAGGAGGGACCAAGGGTTTTACTTCTAAGATGGCGTCTCCACCTCCTGACTGCCATTCAGGCTGCTTGGGCCCACTCAAGCATCAAATCCTGTTGTGAGCGCAGGGCTTGCCCTCTGCACGCTATCACTGCAGAGTGAGGGCCATGCTGGCACCCAAAAAGGAAATTAAACCATAATTTCCATGCCATTCCTGCAGTTATTCAGTTCACTGTGCAGGAGATAGAGGCTTCAAAAAATACTTTGCTCTCATTAAGTAAATAAATCTAAACATACTTTTAAATTTGAATCCTTAGGGTTGTTTTGTTATTTAGATCTCTTCTATGAATTTTTCATACACTATCTCCCATGCTGCTCGGTGTAAGCCACTCTCAGGTGTAAATCTCAAGACATCTTCATAGCAAAAGTTTGTTTTCAAAAAACCTCTTGTTTCTTTACTTCCTTCTTGTGCCTTCTAAGTTAAAAAAAAATTAAAATTAAATTTTAAAATTAAATTTTAAATTTGAGACAGATATTTCTAGAGAAAGGCTGAATTTCAAAAACTCACAATTGCCTTCTTGGCTGCTTTAAAAATTAGTAAGTAACTCCAAAATTTATGTCAAAGATGTCAATAGTTACCTTCACATGTAGTTTTCCATTTTCCTCTTTTACTTTCATGGTAGTTTGGTGTGGGTTTTTTTTTTTGGTTGTTTGTTTGTTTTTGGTTTTTTTTGGGGTTTTTTTTTGGTTTTTTTTTTTTTTTTTTTTTTGTTTTTTTTTGTTTTTTTTGTGTGTGTCATGCAGTATAGTTCTGTGCTTGATTTTGTGGATATAGGGATGTCTTTAGGTGCAGGACATGTGTTAAAATGTGTTGACTGTTTCGTTTCTAGGGAATTTTCTATCTGGATGGTCTGGATAGTTTCATGGCATTTACCTGAATTCTTAGTGGCCTTATTTAGGACTTGTGCTACTTGTGCTTGTGGAAAGAACATAAATAGCTGGGGAAAAAAACATGCAGGGAATATTATCCTGCAGATAAAGAGAGGTGGTATATTTCTGTATTTAGCTTATCTCTTTCCATTGGAGAAGGAAGAATTACTGAGTCCTTCAGGGACATAAAAGATTTTTCTGACACAGTTGTTTATAAAATGTACTAAGTATTTTTTGTAGCTGCCAACTGGTTTTTTTTTAAAGTCTTTGGAAGTAATAAGGCAGGATTGCAGCTATTAATTGTTGTGGTAGCTGGTTGTAGGCTTGCCTACTTACTCTTAGTTCTTTATGGAAAGTTATGTTTAATTTCACTTAATGAATACTCAGGACTGACTCCACTCAAATCCTTTGATGAGCTGTTGAATTTATAAATGTTGTGCAGTTGTAAATTACTGATAAAGATTAGTAAAAGGAGTACATTGACATACATTTCACATGATTTACTCAACACCAATCTTTCTCCACCCGCCCCCAAACAGGAGGCACACAAATGGTGTGACAGGATATGCCCTCCGTATGATGATTCTTACTTCTGCATTAAGGTTAACTGCTTTTTAGTGTTTTGATTTCTTTTTCTTTTTGTATTTCTCATAAGAAATGAGCATAAAGCTATGTGTATATTTAATAACTCACAGACAACATATGGGAATATGGGAATTAAAATATGATGTGGTAATTAAATCAGAGGAAAATACCTTTTCACTTACAGAAGGAAGTCAGCTAATACTTTATTCTCAAATATTATTGAATATTTTTTCTAAAAGAAGACCATAACTAAGCAAGATTAATTAAAGTCTTGGTTATGAAAAGAATTTGTGTAATTAAGTAGCCATTATTCTTTGCCTTAACCGATCCTTTTTTAAGGGAGAAAGGAATATTTTCATAGGCATATTGATTCTGGGGACGCAAATTTTCATTTATTTTGTATATATAACTGGGGGGCGAAACCAGTTTGTATCTCTCTGAAACAATTTTTTTTTAATCTGTAAAGGGGACAGTTTAGGCAGCAGATGAAATAATTCCATTTCTTTCATCTGATTATTTTCCAAATTTGTATAAAATAGCTGTCAAGCTCTAGGATGAATTGTTCTCCTTCTTATATTCTTGGATTTCAGTTGAGTTTTAGATAAAGAAATCTGGCTGCTTAGATTACATTTTATCTTGAGCATGTCATGTTGTCCTCCCTTTATCCCCTAAAAATAGTCTTTCATTGCACTTGCTTTAATAAATGTAAAAGCTGAGGGTAATAGATTAGAACTAAATACGGTACTGATGGTGCTGTATATGAACAGCTCACTTCAGGAGTAATAAGTTTCTTTCCTACATATATTTTAAATAAGTTAGTTTTTAAAAAATTATTTTGGGTATTAATTTTCTATAAAAACAAGTGATAGCTCTGTAGTTTTGCATGACTGAGATTTAGAGGAGGGGAAAAGCTGTTGTGGTTAAGTGCTTTTGAAAAGAGCCCAGTTTGCCTGTGAGGACTTTAAAAAATATTTCTATCCCTTTTGTAGGAGAATGGGAATTTGTGGGAAAATGTTATATGTCATAAAAAGTGAGAGCTGGTGAATTGTTAACATATTTTTTTTTTTTATTGGATGAATATTAAAATTGTGGTGCTGTTTCTAGATATAAGTTAAATTTATGCTGATGATCCTCTCTATACCTCCTGTGAAGACAATAAAAATTGCAAACAGAGGAAAGCTTCTATAAAGACATTATATGGCAGGTAAATGTTTCACTGAACATAGATTATGTGACAGAATTTTTAGTGGAGTCTTACAGAAATTGGGTTATTAAAGCACACTAGTTGCCTTTACATATATTCATAATTATATTCAAGAATTTTCTGACTTTTGTCCTCAGAAACATTTTTAAAGCCATTATAGATTATATGCTAAACAAGAACATAGACTCCCTTAGTAATTTTTGCACAAGAAAGGGGGCGAGCCTAAGGGGAAAAAAGTAATACAATTTACTATAAAAATCCTGATTGGAAAGGTATTCCATATATGGTCCATCCTCTTTGAGTTGATCTAGATTTTTTTCAGTGCCCTTTCTGATTTAAAATACAGTTCTGAAAAGATTATTGTAATTTTTTAGGGCAGTTGTGTGGCATTTTATTTTCACTTTAAAAGGGAAATGCAGCAAAATGCTGCAGTTTTTCCTTTTAAGTAGTTCTTTTACTGGGTGAAGCCAAATCCTTCCTTGTATCTACTGTTCATCCTAAGTTTTGACACTGAGGTGTGAGATGTGTTTCAGATAGATTTCAGTGTTTACAGTCTGAGATTTGCTTCCTTGGACTGTCAGCCCGAGACAATAGGCATAGCTATTGCAGACGCAGGATAGCAGAGGGAGTAGGACTGTATGGCAAGTTTTCTTTGGAAACTGAGAAGGACACTTCATATGCACCTGAGGAAACCTCAGAAAGGACAATATTTAAAAGTATTTTTGGGTCAATATATTAGGATTGCTGGCAGGTTAGTAACACCTTCGAACTGTGAGCACCTCCAGATGTCCTAATGAATAGCTGAGTAAACTATTGCAAGTCACTTGAACCTCCCTCAGGCAGGAATCTCACTGTAAAAACTGACATTGAAGCATGGCTCTTTGTGATTCTTGAGCGCTGCTGCCAAATAAAGACTTTTAAATCCATGTTTGTGTTCTGGTATCAGTAAAAGAGTGGGAAATGACTGGTAGAGGAGATGGGGGAAAACAGAGACTTGTTAAAGCTGATCCGAATGTGGTAGGTTTTTCTAAAGGTAGGAAATTCTTTGGAGGCTGTTGATACAAACCAAGTGGAGTAATACTAGAATAGTAATAGTAATTCTAGAATACTAGAATGCTAGTAATACTAGAATATCTTGCTGACTAGACACTGGAATTCAGCTTTTAATTTAGTTAAGTGGAAAGAAAAAACAATTTTTGACCTTTTGTAGGGAGAGAACCTAATGAGAAGAATGAACTGTATTTTTTCTTTCTTGGATATGCAATTTTCTGAAGTTCTGCTTCAGAAATTGACAATTTTTGACAATTGTATTTTGCACTCTGTTCTGAAAGAGGGTAACTGAAGATAAACTAAGATATCATTAATGTCATTAATACACCTTTATTTTATTTTGTATCATTACTGGTAGATTTTTACTTCAAAACCAAAAATGTTCTGCCTTGTGAATAGTTTCACCTTCAAAAAAGTATCTGAAAATCTCTCCAAATTTTTTGTTTCTGGTCATGGCTACCTCAATAATGTTGTTTAATAGGAAGTATCCAACGAAGAGAAGCCACACTTGCATTAGTTGCCTTTGTGGAATTGGGAATTTTAAGTCACTGTGCACTGTGCACCTGACAAAAGTCAGGTCTGTCGAGGGAAGCTTTTAGTATCTTCTTTAGAAGTCACAGAGTAGAAGTAGCAGTTTGCCACACTTGCAGAGTTTTGCAAAGATCTAACCTTTTTGAATTCATTGCTTGTGAGTTATTATTTCTAATCACATGCTTGATTGAATCTACCTAAATAACTTTGACTGAAAAGGCCAGGAGTTGAATCCAAAACTAAGTATGTATTTTAAGTGAAAATAGGTATCATCATGGAATGTGTTCTCAGTCAGTGCTTGACATTCATCTGAATATATAGGCTAAAAGGAGGAAAATAAAAGGGGTAGAGAAGGCAAGCACTGTTCTGTCCTTTGGCAGGAGCGGTGTTTGAAAAACTGTGGTTGAACTCTGAGAATGAAAATGGAAGCCCTGGATCACACAGAGAAATAATAAAACTGGGCCCTGATGGTGTTATGCTAAGTATGGTTAATATTGTGAATGAGCTCTGAGAGGAAAATCAAGTGACCCTTTGAAATTGTTCCAGAGATTGCCAAGTCATTTCGGAATTTTAGAAAGATACCTATAAATGAAAAAACTGATTTTTAGAATAAAACAGAACCACATGCAAATGTTATTAGTGCTTGGAAGATGCACAGTGTAGTCTTGCCAGAACATTTCTCAGATGAGAAGATCTTAGATGAGTGATCTTTTTTTCAAAATGACAGAAACTCCCAAGGAGGCATTTTTCAGTTTTTCCTAAGTTGAAAGGCATTAGAGATTATGACACTGGAATAGTCAAAATGTAAATTATTTTATTTTCAGGAACAATGTGCAAAAGAGAATTGGTGCTGGGTTTGTTTGATTTTGGCTTTTTTTTTTTAGTAAGATAAAAGTAATGCTACTTGCATATTCTCTTTTTACAGGTATTGGAGCTTGTTTTTTTTCTCTGTCCTTCAGACATTTCACAAGAAGTATCAAATGTTTTGAGTTGGTTAGAACATACGGTTTCTAACAGGTAGATGATGCTAGTGGAGCATCCAACCTCAACAAAATTGTTTTACATTTGAAGATATAAGATTTGCAGTTTCTGGATGTCATAAATGAGAGTAAAATGTGGATGCATGTTAGTTCATGTGATAGATGGTCTCATATATTGGGAAGAGTACTTTGTGAAGGATAGCAACCACAGACAGGTGTTTGACTGGCTGTGGCTTCCCCTGGGATCAGAAGGTTAGACAAACTGCCCCTAGGATTTAAACAGGGCAGTTGTTTTGTGTCACTTTAATTATCCCTATGTTTTGTGAGCCAGTCACTCAAGTGGTCTGGAAATATTAGGAAATTGGAGGCTTTAACAGCTTTGAGGGCAAAGTTCTGATTAGGTTTGTTTGGTATTCATTCACTTTGTGATAGTCTTAATGCAAGTGATGGGCTGTTTAGAACCATGAGGCATGCTTAGTGCCAGTAGAAGATTAAATCGAGACACTATCTTTCAGCAGGAAATGCTTCTCTGTCCAATTTTATTTATATGAATTTACACGGCAACTCAGTTATCTCTGCTTGGGGTCATTACTTTGATTTTAACTTAGCAATTTAACTCCTGAAGTGCTTCAAGTAAAAATATCCTTGAAGAAGTAATAAGTTTAAATAGCTCTGAATCAGTTGAAAATAGTTTTTAATTTAGTTCAGGCTGGGAGCACAAACTGGCAGGAAAACAAATAAATGGTTGAGGAAAAAAGAGATTAGGCATAAATACAGTGTGCCATACAATTAAAGAACTAAGAGATGGGACAGAAAGGTTAAATATATCCCTTTCTAGCATCCTGGTATTATTAAATATCTAGTGACAATAAGTAAAAAGTAATCTGCCCAATAATATTTACTTTAACACTTAGGGATTTTTTTGTTTGGCTTTCATTTTTCAATGACATGGCTGACACAGGAGATGTAAACATGTAACTACCGCTTCCTAAAGTAACAATTTGGTTACTAAATGACGAGAAAGCATCTTAACATAAATAAAATACAAATCTCTAGTAATTTCAGCCAACCCCATTTCTTTTATAAAGCACTTGAGATTTTATTTTCATTAGCACTGAGAGGCACTTTGAAATGAGTAACTAGCAAATAAGCAAACCGAGATAATTCAAGTTTATACTGTTGAGTTAATAAAACTAATAAAATCTCCACATTTCCCAAGGTTTTCCATTATTACTATTTAATTTTTTATACTGCAGAGAAAATTGTTAAGGTTATATAGTCTTAGGCATCATGGAAATTTTCTTTACCAGTTTTATGTTCTTTTATGACTTGATGAAGAAAATGAGGCTTGTTTTGTAGTTTGTGAACAAGGAAAAGGCATCTTTTTAGTGGTTTAATCTGGGTGATTGCTTGGTTCCTCATTGTCTTTTGTCTGATATGTGCTTGGAGGTTCATTTCTTCAGCAGCTTTTTCTCTAAGAGGATTCTGGGAGCACAGTGTACATTTTACAAACTTTCTAATAAATAGAGAGTTTGTTAGGAGTGCCTTTCCTGTGGTAGCTATTCTGTTTTATTAATACTCTGATGAGTATAAACATCAAGAGTTGCAGTTCCACATAAGGTGCCCCAGTCACTTATGTTCTGCACAGCACTTTGCTTTGCTGTACAGTTGGCCGTTTTTATCTCCTCTCCTCTCCTCTCCTCTCCTCTCCTCTCCTCTCCTCTCCTCTCCTCTCCTCTCCTCTCCTCTCCTCTCCTCTCCTCTCCTCTCCTCTCCTCTCCTCTCCTCTCCTCTCCTCTCCTCTCCTCTCCTCTCCTCTCCTCTCCTCTCCTCTCCTCTCCTCTCCTCTCCTCTCCTCTCCTCTCCTCTCCTCTCCTCTCCTCTCCTCTCCTCTCCTCTCCTCTCCTCTCCTCTCCTCTCCTCTCCTCTCCTCTCCTCTCCTCTCCTCTCCTCTCCTCTCCTTTTTCTTTTCCTTTTTCTTTCTTTTTCTCTCTTTCTCTTTTCTTTCTCTTTTTCTTCTTTCTATTTTTCTTTTTTTTTTTCTTTCTTTTTACTTCTTTTCCTCATTAAGGAAAGAGAAATGTCATCTAAGTTAGAAATATAGAAGCCTGATTTAAAAGACCATTGATCATTTGCCTAATGGAATTTTTTTTTTAAAGCATATTTTACCTTATAACGTGCCTTTCTTGTCATCATTTGGATCACTGCCTGTAGTATGCACTTCATAGTAATAAGAAACCTACTTTTAATTGCAAACAGTCTGGGAATAGACTAATACAATAGACCAAATAACAAGGCAGGGTGATGTAAAGATTGTTCAGTAAGGTGTGGTGCTAAAGATATATAGTTCTTTTGTTTTATAAGAGGATATTTTGCATTATGCCAAGTGGCTTTTTGTCCCAAATTTTTAGTTATATTGTAATTTGCATTCATTGTCTTTTATTAACCATGTTACACTTAAATCTCAGTAAATATCAAATAAGAAGACAATGTGATGGTGAGCAGAGTAAAAATGCATACAAAATAGCCCAGCACAATTTAAATAATCTAAAAATATGAATACAAAAAAGAATATTTCAATGAGTTTTTAATTAGATTATGTAATTTCTTTAGTTTTAAAATAAGCCACTAGCTATGTTATTTTCTTTTTTGACTTCATGATTAGTCAAGTTTTGTGATCACTACATTGTATACATAAGCAGGGATGTGTATATGTCTGTCTGAGTGCATGTGTTTGTATCTCTTTGTATCTGTGTGCATATGTATATATTCTTTAAAAAAAACCAAGCAAAACCCTTTTTTTTTCCAATAATGCAATGGCACTGACTTTAAATAAAAGTAAATTGTAAATATAGAAATTATTTTTATAACATGACCATTAATTTCACTCCTTATATGGCAGCATATCAGAGAGAGGACATAGAAAAGCTGAAACCAATCTCTGTTTAATATTCTTTATTTTGATTTTCTTCCACTTCTCCTTGTAGCCAAAATGAAGACAAAACACTTTGTGCAGAAGAGGGAGAAAAGCAGTTCTTGATTGAGCAGATGTCTTGCTTTTTCTCACTTTGCCTTTGTGGTAGCGATGTGGTGTCCTGGACAAAGACATGCCTTGGAATGAGTGAGCCATCAAGTGAAAATAATTTCAGTGAATAACAGAAGAAGAGATTATTTTTTCCTTACATCTTTATTGTGTGCTGTTCAATTCCAGTGTTTCCATCTCACACTGGCTTGCGAGCGATTTATGGCTCACAGCCCATTGTCAGTCCCCTCTTCTTCTCCCTTTTTTTGGCTTTGTGTGAGCATCACATGAGTCAGTAAGGAGTTAATTTCCAATGAATACTGCTAGGAGTTTCTCTGCAGTGTTTCATGCAAGGTTTTGGTGTTTCGTGCCTGTCACTGCCCCTCTTTCACGCCTCTGTGGGTATGGAAATGTTTGGAGACAGAGTGGGGAGCGGGTTGTGGGCTTGGTGCTGCAGCCCCCGACCGCTGGGTGCATCGCCCACCGACAGTGCTTCCTCATGCTCCTGTGCCATGCGTGACACGCAATGCTCGGGGGAGCGCAGCAGACACAGCGCGTCCCAAATCTGCCCTTCCAGAAATTTCTCTCCAAAGTCAAGTCCTCCTCCATCTCAGGGTGGGGGAACCCCAACTGCATCGGGGCCGGTGTAAAATCACAGCTGGAGCAGTGATAAAATGTGGATGACGGCAGCAGTCAGTCATGTAATTGTATTTTGTTGCAGCTGGCTCTTAGGAGTCTTAGATTTGATGCCTGAAACCTGTGTGCTGCATTGAAAATGGCAGCCAGTTCTTTTTCGTGGCACTCTTGCTAAGAGTGTAGCTCTCTGACAGCCGTGCATTTTTTTAGCCTCTCTGCAACTCACAGCAAAGTAAAACACTGGGAAAGGAGCACCCATGAAGCAATGAGGAAAGGGAGTGGTTCAGCATTTTTAGATGATAAGATGTAAAAGTTAATAGCTCAGCAGTTTCAGGGGTTGTTTTGCTTTCTACCTAGATTTGTTAGTATGACTTTGTTACACAGACTCCCTTTGAATAGTGATCCAGTTCATGTATTTGCTGCAATACTTAGGCTTTCAAAGCCTGATTTATTGGAAAATATGGAAATACCAATGATGCAGTGTTTACTAGTCTGTCTGAAATGGATATTGTAACCTCTGAACCTGAAAGAAAAAATATGTCATACTTCCTAAGATTATTGTGCTCGGCAGAATTTCTCTGTGCATTATATTCTCTTTGTATGTTCAGAAACAGAAAAATCTATAGAATTCAATGAAACAAACAAACAAAAAAAACTCTGAAAGCCAGCACAGTTGGCACAAAATACTATATTTTTTTTTCTCCAAATGAAAATTGGAAAAGTAGAATACAGACTTGTTTCATTTGAAAATATTTTATTGTATAGAAAGTGGTGTGCAAAAGGAATAAATACCCCCCCCCTTTTATTATTCTTTGTTTGTATTATTCTTTTAAATGCCCTGCATTATTCTTAACAAAGAATGTTTCTTGTGATTGTTCTTGTAACTGTGTTTGACTGTGTGCTGACAGAAAGCCGTTTACCAGTGATTCAGCAAGAATCTCAAGCTGAATCTCCCAGCCAACCTTTTCTTTGGGATTGTTTGGAGTGGTAACTACAAAAATTGTTATTTGTTATCACTGTTATTTTTACTTAATCGTTCAGGCTAGTATCTCGGCTGCTTGCCAGTTTCAGTTTCATTTCACTCAGGAATTATTTGCTTCATTCCTACTCCAACCTGCCAATCCTGCAGCTCATGTTTGTAAAAGGGCTGAACAGATCAAAGGAGTCAGAGCCCCAGGAAGGGGGAAGTAGGGCAGTTCTCATTGGCACAAAAGGCAATTAATTTTAATTGTTACAATTATTATTTCCTTAATCTATAAGAGAGCTTAAGTAATGGAAATTCTGGGAATTAAGCAAGTATTTTCAGTGGTAAATCATGAGTGTTTAAGAATAATAGTTTTTTGCATGGAGACTTGGAGCCCTGTCCCAGTCCTGAAAACAATATGTGCAAGGCTGCTGGCATCCCAACAGGGGCACAGGAGGACTCTGAGCAGTCGGTGCCATGTTGAACACGAGGAGTTGTTGTCACAGGGCTGAATCCACAGAAACTACCAAAGAGGCAGCCTTGCCTGTAACACTCATACCAAGTACTTGAATATTTGCTGTGAAGGAGCAAAGGTTTTAGCTAGAACTGTTTTAATAACTGTTTTAGATTAACACCAAACAAAGAAAGGTACTTGTTTTTTCAGTAATTTGTCCCAGATGCTATTTATTGTACATAGGTCTGAAGTTTGCATTTCAGTGGAATGAGTATTTTGGTCAGAACCAAAATCAGAAACAGACGGATGGTAAGGAGGAAGAGCTGTAACCTTTGGAAGAAAACAGGGATCCTTGCATTTAATTAGCAGGCCTAATCTCTTCTTTCCAGTAAGTGATACGATCTGTTTCCTTTTTAAATTGTGTCCTTGTTGTTTGGTTAGTAGTAAAAGTAGTCCATTCCTTGACCTTCTCCAGTTGTGCATCCCAAGGTGGGTTGCAGTTGTGCTGCTTCTCTTTACTGCCACGCTGTGGAAAAAGAAGCCTGGCTGGGATGCTGTACTGTGTTTTCCACAGCATGGCAGTAAAGCAAAACATTGCAGCTTTATTTCACTTACAAGCACGGTTGGCTCTTTTTCTTTCCCCACGTTTCTTCCCACTCATACTAAGCAGCCAGTAGATGCACCCTTACAGTTTTTATCTGGTGTAGGGATTGATGTGCTGCTCTTTCCCATACAATGTCCACATGTTACTGAAAAAATCCCTATGAAAAGAAATGGATTTTAAATAATGTACTTCTGATTTAAGCATGTAGATGTGAATTTAAGCATCAGCACCATATTGGGAGTCTGTGTGGAAAAGAGTGGTGTTGAGAGTCACATTTCAGAGCCTGGGACTGAAAGGCATCACGTGGTAGGAGGAGAGCCTGATGCTGCACAGCACTAGGGCCAGCATGAAAATATTTCTTGAGAGGGGAAGTCTGTTCTGGGGGGAGCAAATGTGCTTCAACAGAGTCTGCATGGAGCCAGTAATTTTTGATTCTTGAGCCTTGGACTCTTGCCAGATTAGCTTTTGGTGACCAGCTGGATGGATTTACTGAATGACACTTAGGTAATAAAAAACAGAGTTTTAGCAGTTTAATTTTTCTGATCCACTAACCCTGTACTGTAGATGTAATTTACAAAAAAATGTGCCATGTTTGCCATCCACATGCTGATAATCCTAATGTCTACTTTATCTGCTCTCTCCTGCACTGTTTTTTTTTTTGGAGTTATTTATTTGTGGTTATTTGTGTTATTCTTGTCTACTCCCAGTTCCTGCATTTCTCTTTTGCCTTCAAAACAGCAAAAGACTACAGGAGTAAGCACTGGGGAAACTCACAGCCCTCCCTTTCACTCTGCTTTGCTGCTTTTCAGGAGAAAAAGCAGTTCAAGAAATATTAGGAGGTCAAGCCTGCTCTAAGATACTGCCAATTAAAGGCCATTCAAAGTCACATGAAAAATATTTGGTTTTCTCACCTATTGCACCTTAAGTGACACTAAGTAATACTTCTTTCTTTCTGATTGATCTCATGTGTTCAAGGAATAATGGATGCTTTAATGTAACAACAAATGTGCATAGCTGTCTAGAAATATTTAAATTTGTTTTGTCACAAGAAAAGTCTTTTTAAGTTTCAGCCTCTATAGCCCCTGCTCCTGTGAACAGCTGGGAGAATAAATACATATGACAACAATGCTATGACAGCTATGGGGTTTTAATTGTTTTGTTTTTGCTGTGTGAGGGTTTGTTGGATTTTCTTCCTTTCTTTCATGTGTTTGGTTTGGGTTTTTTTCCCCTTGAGGGAGATTGGGGTAGCTCACTGGCTTAGCTTTCATCCTGGTTTTTTGGACTCAGTCAATCCTTAATTAAATTTGTGGCAGAGGGCTTTGTTGAATATTGCACCATGTGATGGTGAATGGGTTTGTGTAATACTAGTATTATATGAATAGTACTAAAATAGACCGAGACTGCATAGCGTTTTCCAGTAGGAGTATGTAGAAAAGTGCTGCTGTCTCGTCCCAGAGGTTATTAGGTGTCACCATAGAGTGGTTGTACAAAAACCAGATTTAGATGTTTTAGAATTACTCCTGCATCATAAAAATAACAACAATAATGGTAGTTACTGCTAGAAGAACCTGTAATTTTCTGGGGAAACCAGTCTTTTTTGTTATGTGTGTTCTTAGCAAGGAAAAATACTTTTCCTGCCTAAAATAATTAAGGGTGTTGCAGTGAGATTGAAAGTGGGGTAACTTTATTAAGAAATCAGAAGTTAGGTGAAAAAAAAATGCTATCTTTAGCTATGGGTATCTTTTCTGGTGTTTACTACAAAGAACATGAAAGCAAAACATTCAAAAAAAATCATTCTAACCTTCCTTTTTCTTAATTGTTGTCTTCAGGGTTTTTTTAACTTAAATATTCTCTTCCTAAGGACTGAACTGAAAGACACAATTAGTTGTTTCCAAAAAGGAGATGAGAAAGTATTTAATCACAAACAGTTGTAACAGACAGGATAGTGCATGCCTCTGACTGGGATCCCAAGTACCTTGATGTTGGGGATATTACATTTACAACTTTTTTCCAGTGACACTGGAAAACAAATTTTTTTTTGGGTGCATGTGACTGTGAACATGCTTGCAGTAAACTAAAAATCTACTTTTATGTGACTGTTAGACTGCAGAAAGGCATATTGTTACTCTATTGTTTTTGCTACATGACCTGTTGAGGTGCTTACTGCAATACTAATCTTTCAAACTAGGACTGAAGTACATAATTACACAGAAAAGCTGGACTTTGAAAAGCACTTGCTGTTACTTAGCTGTCTCTGATTCATTCTCCCATCAGGGAAAGTCAAACTGATAGAACAGTTAAAGGAAAACCAGTCTTGATTGCATCTGTCTGCTTTGACCAGGCAGTCTTATTTTGTTTTTCTGTGATTGCACTTAAAATTTTATCTTATTCTGTCTCTAAAAAATGTGTCATCTATGGAGTCAGGTTCACTTTTCTGATAGAATCCTTCTTGGGAGGAATGTTCAGCTCTTGTGTAATTTGGTTTCTAAGCAGTTCTGATTTGTCTGGAAATTTGAAATCCAGATATTTGCCTTTTGAATTATGGCTACATAGGCGGAATAAGCATGGAGGGAGAGACAAAAGGCAGAGAAGATGTGAATAATAAAATGTGGAGAGGCAGAGCTATCTTTGGGGAACTGGAGATTGTCAGCTCTTCAGTGGTCTGGAACACCTTGTGCTGTGTCCATCCATTGGTTCCTTCTGTTTCCTCTTCTGTTATCTGTGACTTTGGTTTTCATCCCACCCTCAAATGACCTGAGCTGATTTGACATGAAGGTGAAAATGATGGTAAGGGATAGGAGGCTGTTAGGCCCAGGAGTACTAATTTAACTATTAGTTAACAATAGCTGTTGAACTTGTTCTCCTTGAGTGCATTATGTGAAGTATTACAGTAATAAGCTGGGAGATAGCCATGAGAAGATGTGAAAGGGAAGAATTCCTCCAGGGCATGAATATTTTTATTTTTTTTTTAATTTGGATTCTTAGTACCATGCATGCTTTACTTACTGTATGTTAAATTTAAATCTTAGCCTGTGAAGGTTTTTGTTTGGTTGTGTTCATTTTTTTTCTGGATAGGAAACAGTTTTGTCCATGGTGGTGTGCCTTGTTAAGAGTTGTTGTTTTGGCCTTTAGAAGGGATGATGGAATACAAGGAAAGTTTGATCCAGCAACAGGATTACCATCCACAAAACTGTAGTGGAGCATTTGACCACCAGTTCCAGTTTGTAGCTCACTTAGTGATTAAAACTGATGTTCTGAAATTGCAGTTTTACAGGATAGCATGATACTTGGATACGGAAAAAAGTTAATTTTTTTCTTAAATAAGTTGCTCTACCATTTATGTTTATTTCAATGACTGAGTTGCCTCTATTGTACAGATTACTTTATATTCTTATGTGTGCTGTTTGTAGAGGAGAGATCAGTGTTCACTTGCTTTTGCTTGTGCATGCACACATACACATGCTTATTTTCTCTCAAAATTTAGGGGGTTAAGGGATGGAAGGAGAAGAATATAAACAGAAAAACCACATCCTGACAGCTGCCTCTAGTTAGTCCTGTTTTCCCCCCAGACTTTTAAATCTTATGGTGGCTCCTAATTTGTCCCACATGAGTCTCCTCCCAATGGGGCTGTTTTCCTTTTCCTTTTTACTTTCATTTGATCTAAAGTAAACAGTTAGCAAAGAATGAACCAATTCAGACAGCTGTCAATGGACCATCAGCTTTCAGGTGTCTCAAACAGGAAGAAGAGGGCATACTATTTTGAAGGTACGAATGGAAAATGGTGTTGAAACCTGATGCCTATGTGGACCAGAAAAGCATATCCATATCAAATCTGTTTAAGACAATATGGTTACAGTATGTCCAGGAGATAAATTTTGGGATGCCCATTAGTGTTTTTTAACACATGTACAAACCTCTTCATGCAAAAAGCATTTTAGATTAAAAATACATTGACTGCATGACTTAGGATGAAAAATCACAACACTTAACTAGTGATCATGAGATCATAACACACTTTCCAAAGAGACGTGTTGAAGGATGCAAATGTTGCATCTGCCAAGTATGGTAATGCTACATTTGTTTGCTGATTTTTAAGATGTGGTTCCCTTCAAAGTCTGAATGCATCTTCTTTTATGTAAAGGTGTGTCTAGGAGCACGATAGATAACCCACCTTTCCCTTAGAGATGTATAGAGCATGTCAGAGCAGCTTTCTTCTGGCTGTCCAGTTAGGTTTTTCTCTTCTAAGTACAAATTACTTAACTTGCCTGTAAGACTCAACAAAGTAATTTATCATGTCACTTGAAAACTTCTCTAGTCTGTGTTTAGGAAAGATCTAAAGGATTCCCGTGGCATTTCCTCCAAAAAAAGCCCCAAACCAAACCAAGAAATGATGCCAAAATAATACACTTTGTATTGAGGTCTCCAAAATAAGTGGCATTGCAGCTAGTTGCCTGCAGGTCAGTATTGGCTTTGCTTTTCTGTGTTAGAGTAAAACCTATCTCACCAGCTATATTTGGCTGTGCAAAAGCCCATCCCTCTCTTACTGAAGCTCTGCTTCCACTGAAATTTAGAGCTCTGTCTACACAGACACCCTTCCTGTTTGCTTTGGTGACATGTTGGGATATTTTTTCCTGCTCATCTCCTGTGCAGTTTCTATAAGAATGATTTTCAGAGAGGTGATTCTTGCTACAATGATATGTGGTATATTTTTGTAATGGACCTCTTGGGACCTAGTGCAGTGTTATGCATGTTCTCCCATTTCTCCGAGAAAGTGATACACTGGAACAAAGTGAGCTGTGTGTCTTAATTTTTACTTTCTTCAATTTCTATTGTCTGGAAATAACTAATAGTAAAGTAATTCTACATTGATAAATAACAATGCAATTGGTCCTGAACACCTAATTCTTTCTCAAGCAAATAGTCCTGTTGTTTTTATCAGAACTTCAGGGAGAAGCAGGATCCAAGGGAAAAAGTCTCCTAAAGGGTAAAATAAACTCTAGTCCTCACAGTAGTGCTGTAGAAAAGGAACATAATGAAGACTATCTGGGGCTTGGAAGCGTTTGCCAGGAAAAGTTAGTTCTGCTGGAAATGAGGAGAGTAACGTATGGCAGAAATGGACCCTGAGATCTGTCAGCTTTTGTGAGAGGGAAAAGGCAGGTTAGAGGAAGCTTGGGGTCAGGACACCTCTGGGAAAACTTTTGCACGCAGGGTTGAAAACAAGCAGACTGGGGCGAGCTTAAATAAACATTGAGTTTTAGAGAAAGCAAGCAGTAGAGCCTGTAGGTGGCATAAGGTGCCTCGTGTGTTTTTTTTAAATGAAATTGCACAGGTGCCCAGTGAAATGTCAGAGAAACACCGGGATCTGTGCCTGTGATGACTGCTGCAGGGATGCTAGTGGGAGGCTGAGCTTAAGGGCAAGTACAAGTGTCTTCTGCGGGGGGGGCAGCTGAGGTATTGAACTATAGTTCAGTATAGACAGCAGGTCTGCTATCTGTATTCTGTGCACTTTTAACACTACCAATTATTAATTTTATTCTACTTTTAAAAGGGAATTTGTTTGGTTGGGTTTTTTTTTAATTTGGCATGGCTGGCAAAGCTAACACATTTCGCAGCAGTTGCTGCGAGTGTTTCTGTTAGCATGACATCTGGCTAAGTGAAAATATCCCAAATTTCTCTCTGCCCTCACAGTGTTTTGCAACTGTTTCAGTATTTGTTTTGGTCGAATAAGTGGGATTTTGGTAAAGTACAGTAACAATGGCACATGGTGTGACTCTTGAACTGTTCAGTGCAGGGTCAGCAGTTTTCCTCAGTGATCCTTCTGAGTCCCTTCCAGTTCAGGATATTATGTGATTCTCTGATTTCTGTTGGACATGTATGCCTAAATGAACAAGTTATGTTGTGAGTTATATGGTATTTTCCCTACTTATGTTAATGAGTTAAAGGAAGTGTAGTTGCCAGGGAGGGGGGCAGAATTATGAGGGAGGAGGAGTCATTTGCTGGGGTCCAGAGCTGCAATAGCAATAGTAAGGCACACAAAATCAAGTATGTTGTGCCAGAACAAGAAAATACCACATGCACACACAATTTGTGTGTACACAAATGTGTATATTTATGCTACTGTGAAGTGGTGATTTATACTTATGCTACTATCACAGGGGCAGGTGTTGAATCAGTATCAACAGTGCACAGTTTATGGGATTTATATCATATTATTTGCCCAGCTAGGTATGGTAACACATGCCTGTCTCCTTCAAAACATTCCTTTCATCTCCAGCTAATGCTGCTTAATGGGCCTGGATAAGGACTGAGTAAACAGAAGCAGAAGTTGCGTGGTGTGTGTGTGTATGTGTATGTATTTAGCTTCACTGTTTTTAGTCTCCCCCTGCCAACTTGGTGAAATGGCAATTAGAAAAATGTTGCCTGGAATGGAGGAAGGGCCTTGAGTGGCTGTTATCTCTCACCTGTTTTTATATGCTTTTACTTCAGCTGAATCATTACTTTCTCTTGAGTTGCCTTAGAAGTGAATTCAGCACTGCTGCAATAAGATAAATAAATCATCTGTATCTGTACATATTTACTAATTTCTGTGCTAAAGTGTGAGAAAAGGGAAGAGCTAGAGATACTGCAGGCTGATTTTGGAGATGAGGCACCTAGTTGGAAATGAGATCTTTTGCTCTGTTATTCTATCCCCACCCCAGTCCTCTACCTTGAATTATCATAACATTTTTAAAAAGAAACAGTATGGGTTTCATTCTTGACATGACAGAACTTATTAAGAGAACTGGGGTCTTTGGTTTGGACTTCTCCTTTAGATTTTTCTAAGAGGCTATTTATGCCCCTCATCTACTTCCCATTCCGAGTCCTGTCTTCCAGCAGAAAAAAACAAGAATCCTTCTTCTTACTAAGTTGTTAAAAAGCCTGCTCCTGCCCCGTCCTCCATCTTCTACCCTGAGCTATATGAGGGGACATAAAGACAGGTGTCTACTGCATTGCGTTATTTGTAAGAAAAACAGAGTAATGCAAGTTCTTCAGGGATTTTCATGAAGTTGAAGTGCAGGTAACTGAAGCAGCTTGAAAGAAATACAATTTTCTGCATGTTTTTTTCTTTGTAAGCTAAAGCTGAGGATGCAGTCAGACCACAGCAGTCATGTACGGTGAAAAAAAACCACCACTGTTTGTTGTTAGTCTTGTTTCTTGTCTATTCAGTTTCTTAAGCTAGTAATAGATCCTGGCCTCCAGTGCAGGCTGTAGCTGTTTCCCAATGTGTCCCTCGTCTACTTGGTTGTTTCTGCATTTATTAAATGACACGAAGGATCTCCCTTTGCAAAGAGCTGTTGCCTTTCCCATTCCTTATGAAGACGAATTAATATTTTTTCTCTCTTAATTAGGTTCCATCTGCTGTTCCTGTCTTGAATTCTAAAGGTTATAGTTATTACCATATTCATAAAATCAGCCAGCTGTGTAAGAGAACTCTGACAACAATTTTAAAGCCAAATTCCTCTATTATGCCTTATTCAGTGTACATTTTGCCATCAGTGATAGGCAAGCTGATCATGTGGGGCAAGTCCTGCCAGTGGTTTTCTGTTGTCTTACAGCAAGAAATATACCGTCCTGCCAAGAGAAGTATGTCTGTATTTCAATAAAACTCATACAGACTAGAGCTTCCAAACACAAAATGCCTAAATATCCATAGCTTCTGGATGAAAGTCTTTTTAATATTCTAGCTTCTTCTAAATCTGTTGTGCTTAGAATCTTGTTGCCTGGCATTATAAATTGAATGCCTAAGAATATATAGTGATATTTAGTTGAGAGTGAATTTGGCATGAACAGGCAACCTTGGCCTTCTATCTCAAGAAATCTAAAAAGAAAGCCTGAATATACCAAGATGAATACTCTGTGAGGATTGAGTGATGATTTATATTCCCATGAAGAGTACTGGGGGTCTAATTTTATGTGCATGTCACAAGACCTGCAGCTACAAGATAATCACATTGCAGTCTTCAGCACAAGGTTAAATTTTCCTTCTCTCTCACCCCTACATGCACATGCTTTCCCTGCTTTTCTCCTGTGTGTTCTCACTTGGTCCATAGCAACTATCTGAAGGTAAGGCTTACTTTCATCTGCTTGCCAGTCATCCATTTCTTCTGATCTAGGCTTACACTGGTTCTCTTTTAAATGACAGTATGTTTGCTAGAAGAAAGAAAATGAGAACATCTGTAGATTGCTTGCTGGACATAATCCCTTTCTTTTTAGGATTACCTGTTAGTTCCACTGATACCTAGATAGTATGGTCACTGTCTGAAACCCCGTTTTAAGAAGCTGGCTGAGTGTCTTGCATTGTGGGTGATTCCCCACATCATCCAGTGGGTGGTTCTCTTTGTTTCTGCCCCAGCTTCTCTTTCCCCTCAGAGTCTGCAGTCCTGTGCAATATACTTTGCTTCTAGGTTGATCAGAATGAATGTGCAGCAGGATCCTTTTTGGCATGAGCATCTGGCAATTCCTGCAAATCAGAGATTTGGGGCATTGAGAGTTGCAGTTAAGCAATTCTTCTCTGGTTAATGTTAATAGCTTATTTTCCCTGGCAACCTGCTTCACCCCTTCACTCAAAATTGTTGCCTGTTTAGTGTTGTGTAGTCACTTATCCCTGTGCCAGGGGTTACCAGGTTTGTACCTAGGTGCTAAAAGGTGCCTCTTCTCCCTTCACAAGTCAGTGCAGTAGGCTGAGCTGCATAGGAGAGCAAGAACACTGAAGGTTCTGTATGAAGATGGCTGAGAGGTTGCTCAGTAATGGAGGGGCAGGCTGGCAGCTGGTATTCAGCTGTCCCAGCATGGTTTGCTGGAGACATCTGTCAGTGCCCTCAGTCCTTTGTTATCAAGGTGGTAATTTTTTGCCTGCCTGCAGTGGTGAATTACAGTGCTCAATCCCTGTCTGTGTTCTTGTTTGGATCTATTTCAGAGGTTTTAGTTCATGTTATTTGATAATGGCCAGGGAGCTCTGGAGCAAAGTGGGTTAAATGCTTGTTAATTACTGTTAATACCTTTTTTGCAGTTGAAAATGATGTACACTTATTCCTCTCTACCTTACATCTCAGTTAGTTCCCTACCATGCTGCCTTCCAGGCTCTTGACAGAGGCAGCAATATACTTATCACTGTTGTCTGAAGCTTAAAACTGGTAAGAAGTGTGTGTTTGTGGTGTGCAGACTGAGTTGATTTGTATACTTGACATGCCAGTCCATTCAAATATTGAAGTACTGGAGGAATAATCTTAGCTGTATTGCCATTTAATTAACTCTTGATATAGCTGAGAAAGTGTGCACCACTGTGTAATTTACATGCTGACATCTATTTCAGAAAGTAGCAATTTATTATGTGAGCTAAAAATGAGACCACATTTAATTTCATTTCAGCTTTTGGTAATAGGGGTTGTTTTTTTTGGTTTTTTTTTTTGAGTCCATTGCCTGTGGTAGAGGAGACGTGAGGCATCCCCTCAGTAGGTTTGTTTGTGTAGCATAAATTGTTCACACACTTGCAAAGAGAGTCCTGGGATATGGGTATTTGACACTGAGCAGTACATTTTCTTTATCTAGCAGGCCTTGGTGGACAGAATATATTTGGTTCCTATTTACACTTTAGTCAAAAGTATTTGTTGCTGATCTTTTGACAAGTTGCTACATTCATCCCTATCTCCATTATATTTTGCTGTTTTTAATGACCTCTTGGAATTTTGATAATTTTAGAAATATCTCTCTGGGGAGCACAGAGTGAGTAGAAAGTGCCCTGACCTCTCTACATCATCTTAATTGCAGTTATGCTCAGGCTTTGGACTTTGCTGCATGTCTTCTTCCATCTTTAGTTTGTGGTTGCTGTTCTTGAATTTGATGAGAATCTGTTGTGGATTTTACTGAACTGAGCAAGTCTGCCTGGACAGGAGTATGGTGCATGTGTATGTAGGTGACTGATGGCTTTGTTTATATTTTGAATTCAAGATTCTGCTCTAGCAACTACAGATTTTTCGTTTTTTTTGGCTTAGAAATATCAGCTCCATAGCTTAGAAGGCTGAAAAGCTGTTGAACTAATAAAGGAATAGTTTGTTTTTTTTTAATTTTAGGTACCTCTTATTTGTAATTGAAAATTACAGCAATTTAGGTCTAATTTGAAATGTAGAATACAAGAAGGCATAGATTAATCGTCTCTTGTGTGACTGGTGTCTTTTTCCTTTTTTTTTTTTTTTTGTGATGAATGAATGGGAAGAAAACCAGTAACACTTTTTTCTGACATAACTCACAGGCCTAGAAAATTGGTAATTAGCAACTTGGAAAGGCTAATATAATTTTTGGCCTAGTCACTGGAGAAGGTGTGATGGGGATGACCCCCAACAAAAGTGACTGGTGGCATTTGGAATTAAATTCTGCTTTTAGGGGGATTAGTAGTGGTTGCTGAAGGAAAGGACTTAAAGGCTGGTGATTTTAGAATGTTGTAAATGATAATGAGGAAACAACAGCAAAGGATTTGCTCAACATATGCAAGAAGTGCCCCTCCTTCCTTCCACTGGAGTTTTCATGAAGAGTGAAGGTATTATCTAAACCCGAGGAGGAGAAGTATATTTTTGTTCCACGTAAGTGTGCTTGCGTAAAACTCACCACGGAGTAGATAATCTTGGGTGCCATCACATGGCACACGGAGGACAACCAGGGAATCAGGCCGAGCCAGCCCAGGTTTATGAAAGGCAGATGCTTCTTGGCCAGCCTGGTTTTCTTCTATGGCTTTGTGACCAGCTTGGTGGATGAGGGAGAGGCTATGGTGTTGTCTGTCTGCACTTCAGCAAAGCTCTTGACACCATTTCTCACAGCATTCTTCTGGAGAAACTGGCTGTTCATGGGCTGGACAGGTTCAGTGTTCACTGGGTAAAAAACCTGCCGGGTAGTCCATGCCCAGAGAGTGGTGGTGAATGGAGTTACATCCAGCTGGTGGCTGGTCACCACTGGGGTTCCCCATGTTGGGGCTAACCCTGTATTGTATTTTTATCATGATCTGGATGAGGGGATGGAGTACACCCTCAGTCAGTTTGCAAATGACAGCAAGTTGACTGGGAATGTTGATCTGCTGGAGAGCAGGAAGGCTCTGCAATGGGATGTGGACAGCTTGGACCCATGGTCCAAGGCCAAAGGCCTGAGTTCCATCAAGGCCAAGTGTCTTTGGGTCACAACAACCCCTGCTGTGCTACAGGCTGTCATGGAGTATCTGGAAAGCCGCTTGGTGGAAAAGACCTGGGGGTGCTGGTCAACAGCAGCTGAACATGAGCCAGCTGAGCCCAAGTGGCCAAGGACATCTGGCCTGTGTCAGCAACAGAGGGGCAACAGGAGCAGGGCAATGACCATCCCCCTGTGCTGGGCACTGGTGAGGCCACAGCTTGAGTGCTGTCCAACTGTCCAGCTCTGGGCCCTTCCATTCAGGAAGGACACTGAGGGGCTGGAGCGTGTCCAGAGAAGGGAATGGAGTTGGGGGAGGGTGTGGAGCACAAGTCTGAAAAAGAGTGGCTGAGGGAGTTGGGGCTGTTTAGCCTGTCTGAGGAGGCTCAGGGGGGATCTTATCAATCTTTACAACTCACCTGAAGGAAGTTATAGTGAGGAGGGGGTTGGACTCTTCTCCCAAGTGAGAAGTGACAGGATGAGAATAAATGGCCTCAAATTGCACCAAGGGAGGTTTAGATTTGATATGAGGAATAATTTCTTCCCTGAAAGGCTTGGCCAGGTGTTTGAATATGCTGTTCAGGGATGTGGTGGAATTGCTGTCCCTGGAGGAGTTCAAAAGTCCTGTGAATGTGGAACTTGGGGATATAGTTTGGTGGTAAACATGATGGTGCTGGATTAATGGCTAGATTCAATCTTAGAGGTCTTTTCCAATGTTAATGATTCTATGATCCTTGCTCTCTGCCATGAAATAAGCTAGCAGGTTTAGGTAGTGTGATCTTCAGGCCTCATGTGAGGCTGCAGATGTTACTTATCATCAGGAAAAAAAAATGTTTTCTCTCCCAAACAAAAGGGAATTCTGAGGCGGAGACAATGAAACACTACCTGTGCCATAAAAGCCAGAATGCTGTATGCATTAGTGCTTCACAAGAATGATCAGTGAAATTACTAGATGTAATTGATGTTTGTGCAAAACAGGGAGCATTTGGTTTTTTACCTTCTTGTGGTTAATGTTCAGTGTGATAATACAAATGAGTCCTCCGCGTTGCTCCCTATTCTGCCATGTCACATGTACTTTTTATCTTTTCCCTTCGTCTTGTGGGTACTAGCAGTTGGTAAATGGCTTTTATGGAGGATAATATATTTAGAAAGCAATTTCCATTTGAGATTTTTACTGCTACCTCTCCCTCTCTGTGACCTAGGGAGTGGAAGGCTGATATAATACAGTTATCTTTCCAAGCTGAGTCACTTTAAAGCATGTGCTTGTAAAATACGGTTTTTAATAATCTCTCCTGCCACAGAGCAGAAACTGGTCTCTGAATGAGGACAACCAGATGAAACATGCTTCTGTGTAAACATGGCTTGGGCAGAATCAGCCAATTTCAAGGCGGATTAGTGTCAGTGCAGTGAAAACAGGATAAGGCAAGTATGAATATAGGGAGAACTTAAGTGTCACTTGTGAAAAAAAGAAAAATCTGCATGGGATTATTTCCTTCCCTCTCTCTCCCCAGTTCCAAAATCTTGTCCTGTCTCATGAGCCTTTTGTGCTTTTAGGGTAGGGCAGCACAACAAGACAAAAGTGAAGGGAGAGCTGGCCTCCTGTTCAGTCAAGCAGAGCACAACACCAGCTGTTGTCTCTCCATATCTGCAAGACTGCAAGTCCAAATCAACGGGTTTCCACTCCTGGTGCTTCTCCCATGCACTGATCTGTTTGCTGTCCTGTTTTGGACCAACCTGGGTTTGTGGTTTTGGTTGATGAATGACCAAGCTGAGGACATGTATGAGGGTATGTTTTAAACAAAAAAGCCTTACATGGTAACGTGTTTTGAGAGTTTTGTACCTGTTGCATTATCAGAGAGTTTTTAAGCTTAGGATATCAGTGCTTCTTTAGAAACCTTTTTTGTTCAGAGTCTGTCTTGCAACATTTTTGTGGGGATGCTGTGTTGGAGCTGCAAGGGCATAATTTTGGCTCTTAGGAGAGGTCCTTGGAGCTGTGACTCAGCTTGCAGCAGTGATTGGATAAAAATTGAATGTATTGCAAATTTACCCTTGAGAACCTGGCTGATCAGCCTGGGTTTCATGTCATCTCTAACTTTTGTCTTACCCTTTGCACCTATATGATGATATCCCAGAACTTGATGTGTGGTGGAATTGATTTCTGCTGCAGTTTTGAAGTGTGAAGCTTGTTAACAATTTTTATTCTCTTAAGTAAGTATACAGTGTATCTGAATATTCTCCTCCAAATAATCTTTATCCATGAAAACAGTAAAAGGTACAAATTGTCTTGGAAATCTTATTTCATGGCATTTACAAAAAGCATACTTATTCTTAGTACCCTCTCAAGTGTGATTTTTTTTTTAAATGGTCTTCTAAAATCTGAGAATGAAGTTTATAAAAAACAGAGGGCTTGCACATTTGAAATGATGAAGAAAAAGAAGCCTACAGAACTTTTGTTGTCATTTCCATGTTGGGAGTAATAGCTGAGGTTCTGCCTTCAGGAACAAATGATTAGCAAGAGGCAAAGCTTTTTGTAGGATTTCTGAAGTAATGATGTGTTTGTGCCAACTTGCAGCAGCTGATTGAAAAGCATAGAATATATTACTGGATCAGCTTGTTCCTTAACTGTGTAATATAGGATAGGCATAAATGTGTTTTGTATTAAGTGGGGTCATACATTGATTTATTACCTGATTAATATCATTCTTCCTATTGAAAGTAGTGTGTTTTCAGATTCCATTTCCTAGTGATTGTTAGTACATGAGTTCTCCAGGGCTGTACTGTGGAGGGAGTTTCTCCTGGGATGAAACATTTCTGGAAGAAGACTTCTTTTTGCTGAGGAGCTACATATTGATTGGCAGTGTTTTCTAAGCAGGTTCAGCCAACAGCATTCACATAATGCACAGAGATTTCTGTGAAAGATCAGTTCTTTTAACACTGGCTTTCAGTCCATCCAGTTTACATTTTGACCCTTTTTGCAAATGTAAATCATCCCAAGAAATTTATTTCCTCTCTCTCATCCTATAAAAATGGATGCAGAGTAAGAAATGGGGCATTTCTGCTGTAATATTTTGGATCTGCTTCTAACTTCACTAACCCTATTTTATTTTAATCTTCTGGCACACATTGTAGATCTTGGCAAGCAGCAAAACTGTGGTTCAGCTGTTGTTTCCATTTTATTTTCTAAAGATGTGAATGTGTTTACCCAAATAATGGGGAACTGTGAAAAGAAAATGATAAATACTTTCTGTGTCTCCTTTTCTCTACAGAATTATTTCAGGGTTATATTAAACACAAATAATTACCCTGCATCTCAGGAAGTGCCCAACTACTTGCTTATAGTAGGTAAATATAACTTTGGGATGCCACTTATTCTTTGAAACCATAAAAGGAATACTGACTCTAAGTTCCTTAAACTGTTTGTCCTAAAAGCCAGGATTCCCTTGTCTGTTTTCTAAAATCACTGGATGGCTGTTTATGAGCTTTGTTTTGTTTTGTTTCTCTCATACTTTTTTAATACAGCAAACAGTGGCTGTAATGTAATTCTCTGTTATATGGTAGAAAAGAAGCAGTGATTTTACTGAAGTTACTTTTTGCAGAGCAGAATCTCTCAAGCAGTTAAGCTTGCTGTTGTTTTAGAATTGAATGCATGAACCATAAGCAATAAAATTTCCAGTTCAATGGGAAACAGTGTCTTTGAACTGAGCTGGGGAGCAAGTTTTCTAATTTAAGTCTTGAGCATGACTGTTGGTAAAGGTAGAAAAACATTGTGCTGGAAGGGTTATTTTCAAATTGCTTGATATCACTGAGGTCTTTGAAAGGAGCTCAGAAGAGCCTAGTTCTGTTCTAGCTATTCCAATGTTATGCAAAATTGGTAACAACAGCTTGCAGTTTTCTGTTGCTAATTTTGGTTTGTACTTATGCACCTGTCATTACTGCAATTGCTTTGCAAGTTTTATAAACTTGCAAGGGAGGAGTCATTAAGCATCTGTTTGTAACTATAGAAGAAACACTGTTGATACTTTCACAGAGAATCAATTTTTTATTCTGTTTTGTTTTAACTTTGGGTGTGTACAGATTGGCTTGGAAAATAAGAGCAGCAGTATTGGCTCTATCTCGCACAGAATCAGATCTTTAATTCTGGTAATAAAAATATTGAAGGCTTCTAAGAAAGTTCAGGAAAATGCTGCAAATAGAAATCCATGTTCTTGTTGTGCTAGCCTGGTTTTTGGCAACTGGCAACTTAGATTAAGAAAAAATGAAATACTTGAGGTAGAGATTCAGTTAAAATGTTGATTAAGAATAACATTTGGAATCATTTTAGCTTCCTTTGATTTTTTAACATACACTAAGTTTCTTCTATGTTTCCTCACTTCTCTAAACATTTTTTAGTATTTTACAGTATCATTCTTTTTAAGTTTAAGGAGTTAAAACAACAGAAGGAGAAACTTCCAGGGCTCTATGAGGTGTTTGACTAGTCTTATGCTTGGCTGTGTATATGCAAAGCCTTTTGTAAATTATTTCACATACCTTACTTTTTTTAGCAGTGGGGATACATTTACCTCACCAAAGTGTGTTCTGAACTCAGAAATACTGCTACACTATTTGAAGACACCTTCATCCTAAAATCAGTAGACAAATACTGATATTTTGATTCCAATGGAATTTCTGAAATGGAAGATCTTTACACCACTCAAAATGTAGAGAAGAAAGAAGTGGTAGAAACAAATTAAATATATTAATATATTTTTATGAACACAATTTTAAAATCAAAACAGCTGGGTCAGTACAAAATTGACCTAGAGGTTAATACACTTGAAAGGTATTTCTGTGGATAAACTTTCATTTTTACTTTTTTAATTCATTGACCTTCAATAGTAGGTATTGCTTTGGCTGCTGTCTGTGTCAGAAACTTTTGAGTGTGTTAAATACTTTCATGCAGCTTCTGAACTGTGATTTTGTCATCTTTATGACAGAATTTAGATATTGCTGAATGCCTTGCCAGAGCATTTAAGATGTTTTTTATGTTCCATCTAGTCAATTATATGCTTTAAATGCCTCTCTGAGCATTTAAAAACTAGAGATTTATTAACAAAGAACATTCTTTTCTCACAAGTTATAGTTGCTATAAGCAAGAAAGAGTGAAGCAAACCATTACATAAAATGACTGAACAAAGCAGCAAGGGGGTTATATTTTAATACAGTCTTACATGTGAAACAAGTGACCAGAAACCATGTCTCCTAAAACAGATAGGTAGAGTGCAGCTGGTGCTCCTTTAGCCTCCTGGGGTTTGCTGTTGCTCCTTTTCAATTTTCCTTCATCCTGAGTTCCCAGTTTTAGTCTGGTGAGGATTTGAAGGACTTTTGCAGCTCACTGCAGGGATCTTTCAAAGATATGCATGGGAGCAGCTGAGCCATTTGAGCACACAGAAAGCTTGAAAATGAGCTGACCTTGAACAAAACATTTTGCTTTGGTTATCACTGAAGGTAGAAGGGCTGCCTGTTACTTTCTGCCAGACAGCTCACCCATTGAAGTGAAAACCTTAACTTCCTCTTGGATTAGCTGGCTACTAAGCACATTGCTCCAGTGCAGGCTTGTGCAAAATTAATTTGTTTGACTCTTCCAAGTCTGAGGATTGTTTTTAAGTCAAACTAACAGTTAAAACTAAAGTTTTACAAAATATTTAGTACAGATGTCTGCTAAGCAGGATGGAGTAGCACTGTTCATTTTTTTCCTCTTTAAAAACAGAATGCTTGTATGTACACAGAGAAAAGTGCTTCTCTAATCAAAGATGTATCTGAAATCTGCACTTAAAAGATGGTGTCCCCACCCTCCACACCAGCCAAATCCCAAATGAAAGGCATAGCTATCAAGTTTGAAATGAGGAACTTGGGTTGTTTTAAATTCCAGGGTGCTGAGATTTTTCTCAGCTTTTGGATGGTAAACAAGATCTGTGATTTCCATCAATGATATAATTTAACTTTTGGCTTTGGTATAGGTATAGGTATAGGGTATAGGGCTTTGTTCAGAAAGAAAGGATGAGCTCTGTGATTGAAACTACTGAGGGACACCTTTAAACTTTTAAACAAGTAATATCTCCTTTTAGGTATCTACAAAAGCCGCTTTTTGTGGTGCTCAGTGATTTAAAATAAAATTGTCTTTGCCTTTCTAAAATGTGGGAAAACACTGTACTCAGATTTCTTTAAAGCAGGGGGAGGCCAAGCTGGTATCACTTTATTATTTGCAATGATATTCTTTCCTATTCTGTGTTGGACAAGTGTATTTGGATGCAGTCCATCTGGAATGTTAGGTGCATAGCAGAAAAGTCCCACTGTTGTCAAGACCTGCTCTAATTTCCAAGTGCTAGTAAACAAATTGCAGGTCTGTTTCTGTCAACATTATCTCTTGAGGTTTTAATAGATAGGAGTCACTATCCTTGAGACAAAGACAGATGTGCTTTTTTTTCCCCTTACTGAAAATACTGCTGGGAAACAGTATAAATGTACAGATACTCAAATCCTTTGCCAGAATTCCAGACAGGTACTTACTGTTCATATATTTGTGATTCATTTGCTCAAGAAAACAATAGCTAAATATGAATGACAGCTTCAGATGAACTTTGAAGGAGGCATGAAATGAAAATGCTGTTTACTTTGAAAGTGAGGATCTTGGCGTAGGTTTTGCAACCTGAAAAGAAGTGCTGGCAATGAAAGGTGAAAACCTGTTTGGTTGGCCTGTGGTCTTTCTGATCTGTGGACACAATTTAGCATACCATCTGGGGAAAATGTCATCTACTCGCATAGAGAAGAAGAACACAAACCAAGAATGGTGTCCAAATATACTTTCTGGTTTTTTGTTGCTCTTGTAGCTGTTCAGTCTCATTTTGATTAGAGAACAAGAATTATACATCTGCAAGGTACACTGCGCAGCTATCTCACCCAGTGGATACAAAATTGCAAGGATATATATAATGATATTCCTATTACAGTGTATTACCAGTACTATAAAGATGTTTTCCTTTGCCTCTCCCTTCAAAAAAAACAATTGAAATTTGGTTTAGATTCTCATAAACTGGCTTTTAAAAGGAGCATCACAAACTACCAAAGAAAAATTGAGGTTTGCTACTTTTAAGACTACTTATTTTTAATTAGTTGTTACTGATAATTTGTGCACTGCTGTCTAGACTGCGTAGGACTTGTGTTTGTATCATGCATGACAGAGTGCACTATTAATCACATTGATAAACTGAGTTATCAGGTTTGTTTGTTTTACTATACTATACTATACTATACTATACTATACTATACTATAGTATACTATACTATACTATAGTATACTATACTATACTGTACTAGAACAGTTCTTGGTAAAACTTTAGTTTGTGGCTTGTTTTTTTTTTTGCTGTTGTTGCTATTTTGGGGTTTGTTTGTTTGTGGGTTTTTTTGTTTGGTTTGGTTTTTTGTTTGTTTTGTTTTGTTTTTACAAACTGATCTTCAACTATTCCTGTCAAGATAGAACCTTCTGATTCAATCCTAAAAGAGAATAGCTCTTTGCAACAGAAAAGCAAAATATATGTAAGGAATTTCCAGCTGTCTCGTTTATCTCTGGAATCTAGTACTCCTTCAATAGCAGTCAAATATGAGATCTTTTCTCCCTATAAAATTCCTAACAGACATAAAGTAATTCAGACTCCCTGTCTTCTGGTTTTTCAGTTCTCTGCTGAATATGTCTGGAAAATGTGAAATAAACAGTCATGAATTAGAGAACAGAGTGAAAGTGCTGTACAGTGTAACTAAAGAAAAACCAAAACTGTGTATGTATATATATATATATGTGGAAACTGGGGGATACATGAGAAGGAAAAGGGGAGGAACTTAAGAAAAGTAGACTGTTTCTAGAGAAGGAGCCAAGTCTTCATAAGAATCTAAAGAAATTTGTCTTTTCAAAGGACATTCAGAAATATTGAGCAGAAAAAGAAGCTACCAACATAAGCTGAACATTAAAAGGCAGTTAGATCTTCATGGCTTTCTTCCATCCTCTGCTGTGCTGAATTACCTTCTTCTAAATTTTCCTTGTTTGTTGACCAAATATAATCGTCTCTGAGAATCTGAGAAATATCAAGAGCATCATTATATGCTTTTAGCTAAAGCTTATCAAGTTGATAAGCTTTAGCTAAAAGCATATAATGATTGCTCTGCCAGTTGCTTTTCAAAAGCAACAACAAGAGTATTTTGATATTCTTACAGAAGGTTCTGTTGCCTTCAGCTACAGGTACAGGTAATGAGTTTTTTGAATAAATGATCAAGCTTTGGTTCCCATTCTCTGAGTTTAAAACAAAATACTACCAGTAAAGGTGTACAAACCTGCCCTGGGTTACTAGGGTGATACCAGGCTGCATTGAGGAAGCAGAGGAGGTGTCATGTATGCAGTGAGAGTAGCAGTGTGGCTGACATCTGAAGCAGCAGCATGGGCAAAGAAAAAGTTTATTTCTGAATCCTATGAAACTGATTTACTCCTGTTAATTGGTGCATAGCAGCTCTCTGCTTGTGAGAATGTGGGGAAAAGTCTTTGGGAGAATTAACTGTCCTGTCCTGCTGCAGTGTAGCCCCAGGCGGCCCAAGTGTGGGACTGAAATGTTATTTATCAGTGTGTCAAACCCCTTATTTATCTAATTTGATGAGCGCAGAAGATTTCAGAGTTGGTGCAAAATGGTAAAATAACTTGGCTAAAAAAACCCTTACTGTCTTTAATAAGAGAACATTTTATGGCAGATATTTTTACATCCCTGAGCCCTAATATTAATTCTAGTGTTTGACCATTCCTCCAAATATTTTACAAACAAAGCTGCATCATTTACTCCTTGCAAAGGAGGCCTATAAAGTGATTACTGGGTACATTATCCATTTTTTTCCTCTAGACCACTGAGGAAAACCTAGTGCAATGACGTAATCTTCTTGGCTCACTTCCTTAAATAATATTCTGAAGTTATATGTTTGCTGGACTTTTCTAGTCTGTGAATCTGAATGATACAATTGTAATGTGGAAAGTACTATAAATTTATCTTCACCAACCTAAATGCTGGGAAATGAAAGATGATCATGTGTAAAATGAGTTACTAATGGTGAGAGGCAAGACGGGGTTAGCTAAGGAAACAATGTCTTGGTAATAGCTGCTCTGTTTCTCCACATTTTGGACTGAGCCAAAATGTTGATCACTTTAAAATCTGGTTTGTGTAGAGCACTTGTTAAGCTTAGATTTGGAGATGATCCTTTAATGGCTGAGGTTTGGTGTGTGTTCAGCACTTGAATTTACTGTGAGTCTTCAGGGACCAAGTCAATTTATGAGGCACAAAGATACGAGATCTTGAAGGCATGTGCTGGAGGGGGTGGTGGACTTTGGGGAATATTTCTTGCAGGGGAAGGGTTACTATGGTGATGCCAATAAAGCAAAAAATGAGGTAATACTTTTTGATGGTTGAAGGGAGAAGTGAACAACTCTCACAGATGACTTTTTTGATACCTTGGGCACTGAAAAATATGTTTTGATTTTTTTTTTTAATGTTTAGCCTGATTGATCAGTTATGAATTTCTGTCTGCAAAAGTTACAATTCACACAATATATTTTCACCTTATGGACCACTTTGATTAATCATCCATGTCTTCCCCTGGATGAGAGGCAATGAAAGGCTCCAGTTTCCCTCTTTGCTGTATTTCAGGGATTAATGGAAAACAGTGTCATGCTTTGTCAAGGGATGATTTTTCATATTAACGTTTGCAAAGCAGAGACAATGCCCTGTGCTGTGGCTCTTTACCAGATTAAACAGGAATGTCCTTCAAAGTCTTTGTCAATGGTGGTATAAATCAAAGTGAAAAAAATGGTGCATACTGAATTTAACAAAACTGCATTTTTTAATATGTAAGGAGGCTTAACTTTTTCCCTATTTTAAGTCCATCAAGATCAAACTCAAGTAGGCATTCACATCCACAATTGAAAATTGCCAACCTTTTCCTGTAAGTTAATGGTAGTCCAAACTTTCCCCCACTGCTTTTGTCAATATATCTTTTAAAGACTAGCATTAAATTTAGGTTTGCCTTAGTCTTTTTTTTCCCTAATTCTTCTTTGTTCTTTTTATTCTTCACTACTTCAAACCCAAAGACTTCTTTTAATGGACATTAGTTAAGGCCTGGAATTGAGTAGACATTTGTGAAAGAGACTTGATATTTGGAACAGAATTGTCCTTTATAGTTTTTCCATGGAGGAAAAAAATCTTCTTGTGAGAATAAAGACTTTAGCCTAATCTCTTGCCATCTGGAAAATGTAGAAGCCAGAGGTTGTTGGCACCAGGTCACATCCCTTATGTAAACTGTCAAATTCTTTTCATATTAATGGCATATCAAGTTAAACCCATGAGGTTTCTCATTGGCCAGACTAATTTATTGATTTCTTCTTTTTTTATTCTCCTTCTTTTTTTTTCTTAATTTTGATTCTGCCCTATTAGTACTTAATAGTGTTGACTGATTTGTAGTAAACATTGATCATCTCATTTTAGTGCAGCATTTCTTAGTCTTTCCACGTTCCTCAGTTCTGTAATAGGGGATGATGTCTTTTAGAGCCCTTAATGTGAAATCCCCATGAAGGGGAGAATTTTCTCAAGTGACTTTTGCAGCTAATTAGTTTGAAATGAAGCTGGAGACAACTGTTAGGTGCAGTGAAATGGCCTGACACATGCCACCATATATAATTCTGACGCTTCAAATTCTGGATGCATGCCAGGATGCAGTGTGGTAGTTATGTGTGGATGTCTCCTCCACAGCCTTAAGCACAATCAATCAAATTAAGGTTTCCTTTTCCCCCCTCATCAGAAGGATTTAGCATGGTGTTTGCTGTTGCTTTTTGTTTGTTTGTTTTATAAGGAGGTAGACCTGAGGGGAGTAGTTTTGCCATCGTATCACACTCCCCTTCTTTGTGCTCACAACATTCACGTACGAGTGATAGCTTGACTCTGCTCATTACCACAGGAAAACACAGGAGTGTGGGGATGGGGCAGAAACAAAGAATGTTTATAGTCATTAATTTTTAGTCCAAGGAGGTAACTGCCTCAAAAATAGCCCTTAAGCTCTTAGCTATATTGACAGCTTTATTCGAAGAAGGTACACTTGCCAACAGCTGCTGCTACCAAAGTTGATATATATTGATTTTTATTTTTTCAGAATTTTTCGCAGCTTTTCACTGATTCTAAAAAAAAAAAAAAAAAAAGAGAAACCATGAGCTCTGTTTTAAAACTTTTGATAGTCACATTTCACCAGTGAAACCCTTAAAGACTTGTTATTATAGAAAGCAGACTTTAATGCTGCATGCTGAGAACAATGGCCAAAGAGAAGGAAACCATAATGTTGTATTGCCAGGAACTTTGCATCCAGAATATTGTGCCAGAAGGCAAGTGTATGCAAGAGAATAGCATAGTTGCTTTCACTGCTACTTTATTCTTCCCTTTCCCACTCCCCACATGATTAATACCTTACCTAAAGCAGAACGATAAGCCAAGGACAGACAAACTAATAGTTGTTATGATTTCTTGTTTGCTTTAGTCATTGTGACTCCACTCACTTGTAGATTCCACTTTCTCTTTGAGATGTTTTCTGTGGGGGAGAGGAGTCATAGGGCAAAGGTTTCCAGAGCCTCCAGCACCTCCTTACCCTGGAACATGTTCTCCCACAGGGTATAGACTGGAGGCTTTTCCCCTGCCCCTGCTACCTGGTGTGGCACATTTGAAGTAACGTAGTTAAGAGAGGGGAAACTTTCAGGGCTGGCAGTAGCAGCTCCCAGAGTAAGTTGCCTGGTGCTTGTTTCCAGCACTGGCATTGCTGTCAGAGTGGGCAGAGCCAAGTGGAACATACTGGTAGATTTTCTTAAGTTGGTGTTTCCAATTGATGATGGTGGGAATATGCTGGCAGACAAGCTCACTGCCTGTGTTACATAGGATTTTCTGTCAAAACCCTGAGGTAGTACAGAGGCACTGATAAAAGGGGCCTCACTATGGTGATGCACAAAACTGTTGCTACAAAATACTTTTTTCAAACCCCAGTCACAAAACAATGTGAAAAGGGAGGATTGAATTAAGTGTGAAGGTGGAATGAAGAAGAGGGAGTGTGATGGAAGGGACAGTAAGATACAAGACTCATGTTCAGAGTTCTTTTTGTACTACAAAACTCCAAATAATGTGCTCTAAAATTGTCTAGCAGGATGTAATATTAGTTCATGACTGCATCTCATATATATTTGCCTACATAATTTCAGCATTTGCTCATAATTTACAGTTAAGGAAACATGTATTTGTCTCAGTACTATGGCTCTGCTCTCCTGTGGGACTGTAGCCACTTGCTGCTGCGAGCTTTGGTTGCACTGATTTTGCAGGGAACTGGGGCTGGAACAGTACTGCAGCTTAAAGTGTGTTTTCTTACTGAGTGTTTTCTTTTCTTCTATCTCTTGGTAAGATCTTGTAGTGGTACAGTTGGTCAGGATACAGCAGATCAGGTTAAGGATTTCTTGGCAAGGCAGAGTGCCAGTGTTGAGGAAGATGGCAGGAGGTGCCCTGGGCAATTATAGACAGATGTGGGAAGGGTACCAGATCAGCAGAGAGAGGAGGAGTTCACACAATCCACTTAAATGTCTTTCATTTTACTAAATTAGTCTTCACTGAAACAGTTCTAGATTTTTTCTACATATTTCTCACCCCTTCTCCCTCCATTCCTCCCCTTTCCAACCCCAACTCCAGCAACACCTCTGCTCCTTGCCCTCCCCAAAGACACTGCTATGCTCCTGACAGAAGCCAGGGAATCCTACTTTATTTATAATATTTAGTACTCTATGTCTCTTCAAAATACATTTCCTTAGCTAGGTTTTCTGTGGTACTGCTCTCACAGAGATTTTTGTGTGGGGAGATTGCTTTGTATGAATAATAAATATCATTTTTAGGGAACAACCATTGCTTTTCAGACAGTAATACTCCCAAGTTATGTTATGTAGTTGCTAAAATATGTCAAGCCTTTCATTTCTCAGGAGTAAAGGAAGCCTGTACCTCTGTTGTGTATTCCTCCACACACAAGGGTGTATGTACACTCCCTTGTCAGTGTGAGAATCATTGACAGCCCTTGCATTTGAAACATGCTAGAAATTCTAACAGGAGAATCCCCCTGTAGTGGAGGGGAATGTGGATGATCAATTGTGGTATGATTTTACTCAGAAAGCAAAGTGCTGACATACATTTGTTTGCTGTTATGTTTTAATTGGCAGTTTGTAAGGTGGGTGGCATAATTTAGCATCATCCCCCCAAAGTGTTAATAACCATAAAAACAAGAAATAAACAATAAAAATACAAGAAAAGGAAAAGAAAGAAAAGAAAAAAGATCTGTTTTATTTGCTTTAGGTGCATTATGCTTTACCCGGACAACAAGCCATCTGCACAGTGAAATATTCACTGATGGTGCACTTCAAGCTTGTGACTACAGTGTGTTGCTTTATCTCTGAGTGCCTTGGTTTGAATGACCCTGTGGGTTCTCTTGTGCCACCCCCATGTCGGATTATTTGCATCCCTCATGCTCGAGTGTTTTCCATTCTGACTGAGGCAAACCAGAGGAACAGAAGCCACACAGCAGGTTGCACAGCTTTTGATGAAGCTTTTTGCACAGACCACTTTAGCTGGGAGTGATCCCCAGTAACAGCTGCTACCAGTTCTACCATTAGTCACTCACTATCACTTACAGACAAATCTAATCCAAAAAGTTAATGTTAGCAAAATGTACATTCTACTGAAGCAGTTGAAGTTCAATGCTTCAGAAAATTAACTAGTCTTGCAGAGGGGCTTTTTTGGTAAATTTTTATGTATATCCTTGGAAATTTATTCTGCTTTAATTTTTTTTCCTTAGAAGCAGTCTTGTGAATAATCTTTGGTTTAGGTAAGGTTTACACCTATTGCTTTTTAATGTGCTCACAATTAATGAAAATGTGCATACTGTGTGTAAACTCACCTGTTAAAATTCCCTAATACACAAGGCCTTGTTGTTCACAAATTAATGTCATGAATCCATTTGTTTGTCAACCAGGAACTTGTTGTAATTGCTCACACATAAGTAAAATCTTTCCTTGTGTTTTAATTAGTTGATGCAAGGGATTAATATGATTACATGGAAGGCAGCACAGTTTCTCTCTTAATAAATCAGGCAGTGTGGGTGCCAAATCAGCCCTCAATCTCATTTGGGCAGAGTGCTTTGATAAAGGCACTGATCAGACAACTAAGGCTTCCTGTGGCAGCAGCAGTGTAGATCATTCAGGTTTGCTGATACTGTTGATGTGCAATGCGGGATATTAATCAGGACTAATTATATGCTTTGGCTATGAAACAAATTCAAGGCCATTGCAGGGCATGCTTCTGTATGTAATTGCTGACTTTAAGGTACTGGGTTAATTGATAGAAATTAAGAGGACCTTCCATTTACTGATATTGCATTTTGGAATACACCAGCTCCTTCTTTGCTATTTGGTCCATTTAGTTTTAAGAACATGCCGGTATATGGTTAAGTAGACATCCATTACTCTGCCTATTTTTAGTTTTCCTGTTTTGTACCTTTCAATTTTCTCTTAAATCTTTCCTGAGAGGCAGCAAACAATTAAATACTTCTAATAATGATAGGCAGCATGGTCTGAGATTGCTGTACCTTCAGCTTATGTTAGACATTCTGAAGAACTGAAAGATGCTGCTTTGTGAATAACAGTGAGAATAACACTACTTTTTTTGGTGCAGGTTAGAATCTGCGTGTTTACCCTATGCATCTGATAATGTCTTTTGATAGGCCAGCCAATGTGTATATATAGGAGATAAAATCTCAGTCCAGCACACTCTGATATCTATGTATCTATATATGAATTTGAGTCAGTGCTGTCTTTCTGATGTATGGTTCAAGTGAGCTTATTTGGGAGGGCTGAGAGGTGATTTTCAACACTTGTCTGTATAGAAGGTAAACTGGAGTAAAGAAAGTTCAAGTATTCTTTGACAGAGATGAACAGCAAATGCTTGTGAGTTCTTACTATCTTAGTCCATCAAACATAAGCCCTGAGATTGATTACAGAACTGCATAGAACTGTCATAGAGGGCTTTAGCTAGAATAATATACCAAGAGAAGAGGATTCAAAAAATATCTCTCTTGCTATTTTACTATGCCCTTCTGCAACTGTAAGTGTAAATGGAAGAGGGAGATCTGAATATCTGGGTTAAACCTATTTTTATTCAGGTTTCCTGTCCCTCCTTTCTTAGTGTGTACTCTTTGCTGGTTGAGTCAAACAAAATCTACAAATCAGGTTTTGCTTTTTTAATGTGTTTTGTTGTCATCTTTACAGGAATGAAAAAAAGGTTGTTCTGTCTCTATCAGGTCTATTCTAATAATAATTGTGCTATTGGTAATAGAGCTACCTTCTTTCTTTTAGCAGAAATACTTGATTTTGTTTCACTCAGCACCATCCATAACAAGCAGGAAACTTGCTTCTGTCAAAGCCTTTTTTCTTAAAGTCTGAACTTCTGTGGCACAAATTGCTTGTAGATGGGGTGTGAGCCAGTCCATTCCCATTGTCTGTGCCGAACTAGCCACGTGAATGGCACAAATTAATCACATCTACTGTGAGAATAGAAAGCTCTCACCCACTAACACGTTTGTGAAAGCACTTTGAATCTGAGGGAAAGAACCTCTCAAATGAACATGAAAAATGTTGGGCTTTTGAAGGCCGGGAATTGTGCAGCCTGACCAGACCTGTCTACTGCCATGTGGGGGGAGTGAGGGATGGGAGGACTACCAGCCTGGGAGGTTTTCTGCTAAATTATCTGCTTTGACTGACTGATGCTGGGGTCGTAAATGAGTTGCTGGCTACAGCCGTGCTGGCGCTCAGAGTGCAGTGCCAGCTGTCTGCCTTGCTGGGGAACAATAGCAATACCCTTTGGTGTGTGAGAAAGAGACAATCAGGCATAATGTTTTATTAGACTTTGGGATAACATTTTCTTTTGTAAACCTCAGGATTCTTAGATAGGAATTGTCCTGTGTAATTTATAATTAATTTTTAGCTCCATACCTATTTGTGCATAAAATTTCCTTAAAAGTTGTCCATGAATTGGCCAATATTATGTATTCTGGTACTGTCTTTCTTTTTCTCTTTAATTTTTCCTATCTGAAAACTGATGCAATTTTGAAACATTCTCCTTTTATAATTTAGGAGAGGGAAAGAAAACCCAATACACCCCACAACCAAGTTGGCTTGAGAATACTGGCAAGAATAATGACTGTATTTCTTTGGGCCATGCTTGTAATGCTGAGTCTGAAGAGAAGGGTATTGATGTCCTTTTCCTCCCTTCTCCTCAAGACACTTGGACATAAAGGGATGATAGATGGAGAACTTTTGAGCCCTTTGTTTCCTGGGATTCTTGGAGTACAAATTCTTTGGAGCAGAAGCAGTTTCTATTTAGAAATAAAAACAGAATTTTGTACATGAAAGCAGACACATACCAATCAGTCAGAACATACACATAATTTTTATATTTTTTATATATTTATAGTTTATGATAACAGTGAACATAAACTGAAATGGTAGCTAAAAGACATTTTGAAGGGTGTGTTAAAAGCATAGTGTTTGCCTCTTCAAAAAACTGCAATTGAATGGTGTTTTCCCTAATCTTTTGTTTAAACATTTACCCTGAGATGCTAAAAAATCTTGTCTAATGGAAAAATTGTACTTTTGACAAACACAGACTTCACTGTGGAAGGCCAGAAATTGTATTAGCAAAGAAAATTAAAGATACCATGACATTTACATAAAGATTATAATAAATACAAAGCATCAAGTGTGCATACTTTTTTCTGGTTTTGTCTGATCACCAGAATATCCTAGCTAAATGGAAGATAATTTCTAGTGTGCAGCCTGAGTTCTTGAGCTGCAGGCTTTGTATTGTTTTCTTTCTTAAATCCTCATAGTATTTCTTTTTTGCATCACATGTACTTTTTTTCCTTCTTTCCTTTTCTGTGCATAGAAAGCACACAGCCTGCGGCATAAGGCGGGGGCTGAGGGTGCCTCAAGTCTGCCCTGCAGCATCATGGTCTTTTTCGTGGCTTTGCCTTGGAACTCCTCTCACACCACTGCTGCTCTTCAGATCTGCTGCAGCATCTGTACTTTTCCAACCTCGAGCTTCAAGTCATTCTGAAGGTCACATTACAGCTAACCCCAGAGAGCAAAACACGAAGTAAAGGGTATACAATTTCTCAGAGAGATGACCCTTCTGCACTTGGCCTCTGGAAAGCTCTGGTATAATGACAGAGCTTAACAGCTTGTGCAAGCACTAGTGGCTTGGGGTTAGCCCTGCTAAACAAATGGCTGTCTCACATTACTTGCTGTCCCTATCATATTCATAATTTGATATTCAAGAATCACCCTTTAGGAAGTCATGAAAAAGGAGGAAGTAGATAAAAGAATTGCAGAGACTTGGTGTTTTGTTACTCACATATGTCATTTAGAATATTTGTATCTTTTTTTTATCTCTGTCTGAAATTAGCTTGTGGATTGTACTGTATGACCAAGTGAGCATCACTGTTTTCTGCAATTCTGAAAACGCTAAAGATTCGTGCCTTGCAGTTACTCCAGAACTAACTGAAAGACACAGATATCTGAAACCATGTCCTGAACCATCACCTATGTAGGTACAGAATTTTTTTTATCCCAAATTCAAATCTAGCATTGTTTTAGGGAGAAGTACATGAGTTGAAATAGGGAAAGTTTGCTTTTGTCACTGACTGAGATGTAGTTAGCAGTATGGTAACAATTGGATATTTCTGTCACCAAAACAAGTTGTTGACTGAGCTCATCCTTAAGGATGTTGACAGCTGTGTTTTCTATCCATATATTATTTTGGACCACTCATATTATCACAAGCTCTTGCTAGTCTCCTTATCACTTGCTGAGAAACCAGAACTCGGAAAACCATGGCGAAAACCTGATGGTACATTAAAGGTATAAAATACTAATCTTGATCACTGATGAATTATAATTCCTGTTCCCTAGGTAGACTAATAAAAAATTATGGAAAACTCATACCTATTCCGTCTGCAAAGTCTTGTTGTTACAGCAAAAAGCTATCTGCTCTTCTCCCATCTTCTTGCTTCTCATTACCTCTTTGTGTCAGCAGAAACATCTGTTTGCAGCAGTGTGGATCCATGCCAGTTCAAAGGGATTGTGAATCTGTTTCCTAAGTCAAGTGTTCTTTGTAGTAAAGGCATAAATAGCTACTGAAATAGTCCAGCATGGTCTCAAGTGCAGGAAAGGAGAATATTTATTTCAAATTCCTTTGTTTAAACATAAAAATTTGGTTCACTTATTCTGAAAGGTTTGTTTAGTTTTTGTTGTTGTTGCTTGGTTTTGCTTTGTTTATGTTTTTTGTTTGGCTTTATTTTTTAAGTATGGTTAGAAAAAAAATGTATCAGTTATATAATCATGTGATAGCTATCAGATGAAAAATAATTTTTTTATGGCTTCAGGGGTGACTTATTCTGTGATCCTGTTTTTGTATTTTTACTGTAGTTAAAACTGAAATGTCCTTTTACAATGACTTGCATTTGTACGGTGATATTTATTTATATTATATTTTTGTTAGCTGCCAATGATTCTAGTATTTATAAAAGTATGTTTTTCTCTGCTAGATCATGAGATAGAACAGGTATGCACAGGTATGCTCTCAAAGTCAGAGGGATATTGTTCAGCAGTAAGACTTCTCCATGGTGCCGTAATAAAGCTGGCTAGTATCATAGGGACTAATGCAATATATGAGCTGAGTACCCTATTCTCTCCTGTTGCCCATTATGCAAATATTTCTTATGACATGATAGATTTCTTATGAATAGATAGATTTCTACTGTCATTTGCTTCACGCTGTAAGAATTTTTTTTTAATTTAAGTTCAGGGTACTTAAACCTTAATGGCAGGTATCTGTGGAATTAAAGTAAATTTTACATAGCACCTTTCAGACTTTTTTGTTTGTTTGGTTGGTTGGTTGGGGTTTTTTTGGTATCTCACAGTGCTTCATGGTAACAGGTTAGTGACTAGAACCAATCTGAATACATTATATCAAAAGCTTGTCTACTTATCTTGTCAATTTCAAAATGTATTTTGAGGTAAGATATATATATGTGCATTTCCATTTAAGGCATTCTGGACTTTTGTATTTTGAAGTTCAAAATTTAAATAAGTTTCTTTTCTAAAGGATAATGGGCTTTTCAGATGTATCAGCAACTATCTTTACTGTTTATGTTTGAGCTAAAATACAACTGACATTCTCTCTCAGTAATTGTACTCATTATACTGCAGAGATCACTACGGAAACCTTATTCAGTGAGGAGTTGTTTTAAAAAAAACTTCTTTTTAATAATTTACTTGTGTCGCTTTGAGAGAAAATATTCTTTCTATTCTTTAAGTTATTTAATTCAATGTACATGCTGATGAAATCCTTGAGAGGCAGTAACTTTGTATTTAGTCACAGAAGGAGTACATCAGCAATACCACAGACTGCTACTAGGTTTTGGACTAAGGAGTCTTAACAATTCATGGTGTATGTATTTTCTGAAAAGTACAGGTGACACTGGACCCATATTTCTACCCTTCTTTTTTAAATATGCTTTAAGCCACCATTATAAGTACCTAGTCACATTTGATTTAATAAATCTTTGTAAAAAAGTACATTGATGCTTCTTATTACAACTCCGTGGAGCATAACCACCACACAACTACATTTGACCTTCTCATATCCTCTTCCTTATTGCAAGCAATGTTGCTGAATTATGTCAGTTCTTTAATAAAATATAGGAATTCTTGGAGGTGAGCTATTCACTGGCTAATGTAATTTGAATAATAATAATTTGAATCCCAGATTCAAAATTACTGTCATACACATTATTTGTATGCTATTTTTCTGAGTATTTGATGGACTACTCTCTTAGCTGGCAAACTCTTTGGGATCTTTTTCTATCTTTGTAGCTAAAACCTACTCAGTATGGCACACAGCATGGGTGGAGACCTAGATTGTTGTGTTTACTTTCTCTATTTGTTGTCTAAAGTGCTTAGTATTAATATTAATTCTGTGTTTATGTTTCTTCAAGAAATATGCAGATATGAAAATCAGAGCTGAGAAGAAGCCAGAAATAAGTGGCAGTTACAATGTATTTGTTATTCTAGTCCTAGAGTTTTAGGATTTAGGGTTTTTCTTGTCTTCTGCCATTATTGCCCAAAATCTTTTCAAGAAAGATGTGTCAACTGCATGTCCTCAGCTCAGATTCCTGTAAGGATCTTCAGTGCCACAGGCAAAACACTTTTAAAAGAAAAGTTACAGAGATGCTTTATATTGCCCTTGAGCTGTATCCTTTGGCAGAGTAATGTGGACTGAAAGTTCTGCTAAATAGAATGCTCATCCATTTTAGTATGTAAAGAATTGACCAGATATCAGGATTTTACACTATAAACCCAAGCTTGGGCCCCATAGAGCAAAAATTGTGCAACTATTATTTTCTGAGTCCTGATGGAGGCAGAGCAGTATTCACATGATCAGGACTGATCAGGATAAAACAGAATAGAGTGCTTTTATTTCCTTCTTTCGGGAAAAAAAAAGGAAAAAAAGAAAAAGAAAAAAGGAAGGTGAGAGAATGCCTTAACTTGATTAGTGTCAAGAGCATGCATGATCTTCACCTCTGTAGGTTACAGAGTGAGGACAAGCTTTTCTCTAACCATTAGTCTTAGCTAGGATCTAGTAACATTTTTTGTGCAATACAAAGACCAAGGTATCTTCACTTCATTGCTATCAAGAGAGAAATACATTCATATTTCATATCCACTTCTCAGCAATGCTCTGTACTCACCAGTTCCTCAGCAGGCAAAAACTATAGCTTGGTTTCACTGTATTTTGAACAGTACTGTGTGCTGCAGCCACAATATCTAACGAGGACGGAGCCCTTTAATATAGTGGAGGAAGCTTTAAAGCTATTGATACTTTAAGTACAATGTTGCAATAATGGTCTAAGTGGCACCTTTATTTTTCTGTCAAGGATGTCGACTGGTGACCCACTGCAACTCTGTAGGCTGGTGTTCAGTTTATGGTGGGTGAGAGAAACAAAGAAGTCACAATGAAACTAGAAAGCTAAAACAGAATAGACCTCTGCTCCTGGAACCACAGGGATCTGCTTGCTGGATGTCCTTCCAGACGTTGCAGGAGGATAGCTGTCTGAAGGTTTTGCAGGTTTTGTCAGAGCAGTGTAATGGAATTGACTGGCAGACAATCTAATTTGGGAATTCCAGCCAGCCACACTGTGTTGACTAATAAGTCACTGGCTCACAAAACCTTCTCGTTACCTAATATGTTTTTGTTTAACAACTTGTGGCTTTGCAAGAGAGCCCTGTTTATTCTCACAGGAGAGCCCTGTGTAGTCTTTCCCTGTTTTATTATTTTTCCCCTGCCAGAGAACTCTGCTGGGTTTAGAAGCTCCTGGGTGGAGGGTCTTGGCAGGAGATGTGCCTGCATTTCTTGTGTGCTTGCAATACAGTTGTTTCATGGTGTTACTGAGTAAAGAGGTCTGAATTCCTGACATCATACAAGCTAATTACCTGTTGAAAGTACTATGTAGGCAGTGCTATGACCAATATCACCACTTTGAGTCTTTGCAATTACCAAGCCAGAATAATTGCTTGATTTGTGTTGCTGAATGAAATAGCTGTTGGTGTTCGCTTCTACTAAGTATGAATTATTTTAGAACCTTTTAAAAGGATTTTTGTTAAAGAATTTGAAACTTTGATTTAGGTTTCTTGGTATGAAATACTGTGAATATGCACAGATAGTCCGATATTTTTCTAAATCTGCTTTTTTGGCTTAGCTTTGGCATTTGCAAGCAAATAAGCAGCTGCATAGTTTTTCATAGTGGTTTTTGTGCTTTGATATACCAGTACTTTGACATCTGAATACTTTTTTGCATGCCTAAATCTGATGGTGTTAGTAATACATGTCACCAATTCATTACAAAGAGAAAACTCTGAGACCAGATATTGTGCTTGGAAAATTTAAGGTCTGGTCAAGTGCTGGGTGAAGTTCAGCCATTTAGTTATTTGTGTGTTTTCTCTCTTTCTAAATTCATTATCCCTTTCATAGGAGATAATTTTTCATGTCCTAGCCAAAAACTTAAAATAGCTTTCCCTCCCAGTAAGGCTTTTTTTCCCTTTTATGTGATTTTTTTCCTACGAAAGAGCAAGATAGCCAATAGAGGGAGCACACACATCTTGCATGCTGGTAACAGCCTGACTGTTAGGGCAGACAACCAGGAGCCATGTCTCACATGAGACACAGAGAGCAGAGTTAAAATACTGCATCAATGCAATGATATTTGAGCACATACAGAATGTCATTGTTTTTCATTGGTAAAGTCTATCTTGATGAATCATCCTTGGGACATGAAGTATTACTGAAGAAATAACGCTTGAAAAAAGTATTTACGAAGGTTAAACCAGCATGTATATTTGATTCTGGGTTTTGTTGCTTTTTGAGATGGATTGGCGTGACTACAATACTGCTACTGTAATGAATACATTATTTGTTAGTTATTTGTTTTCAAGAATCGTGAGGGCAGGGACAAAAGGGTGGCATCTGTGCATAATTTGAATACATGCGTATGGGCCACAATCTGCTTGGAAAAAATAAGGCTGTAACCCTTCCATTGAAAGGACTTATGAACAAATACCTACCACACATAGGTGCTCTCTCTGGTCAGTATGATTTGTAGTTTCTCTGATGTTCTGCAAATTAGAAAGTACTGTGCTTGTGTAGTTGCTGATGTTATTATTGCTGTAGCATTTATTAAATCAATTTTCTTTGAGATTGCAAGGCTTTCCTTTCAGCTTTATATACAGTTGCATGCAGTGTTATGCACTTGAGTTTTAAATTATTGTTTTGACAGTCTGCTTCACGTTTAGTCACTTTAGCCTCATCATGCAAATGTTTTAGCATGATGTGTATGAATGACTGAACCCATATGAGTGGTTGCTCTGAAGTAAGTCAGTAGGACTGCTTGAACAGGCAAGGGTTTGGATATTAAGCAACAGAACTACAGTATGTTTTACAGAGACAGGAAGATAGGTTTATTAACTTGAATTTAAAATGTGCATTTCCCTATAGGTAGGTTTTTAACCTCTGTATTTAAAGGCCACTGTGATGAGTTTGTAATGCAGAGCTGGAACAGAGGCTTGCCAAACTCATCTCTCATGTATTTAGAGACTGCTAAGTATAGAAACGACTGAATTGGGCTGGTTTCAAACTGGGGAAATCGACAGATGTTAAAGTCTTTGTAGCTTGCTAGCAATGCTCTGAGACACCCAGCCACCCAGTGAGTACTAGTGTTAAACCTTTGAAAATGGAGTCTGCTTTCTTGGCAGGGCATTTATTAAATCAAACACTGACCTTTTTTTAAAGCCAGTAAAGGCAAGTGTTTCCTCTATCTGGGTATACAAATGAAATCTGCAGCATTACAGTTGTCCAAGCACACAGGCACAACCTGCTGCCCTACCCTTTTGTGAAGGAGGTGCCACATGGTGATGACATATATGGTGTTGAAATCCTATAATGGTCTCCCAAAGGCCTTCCTATCCCAAGTGTGCTATTAATTTGTACTGAAGGAGCAACTTTTGGCTACACAATAAAAAGAGAAAAACATTGCTGGTAACAATAAGGGTTTCTGTGAGCTGTAGGGAAAATGGATAGATGTATTGTCTGCCAGGAACTTGAGGCTCTCCCTGTTCATGGTTTAAACTGTGGGTTTATAGATTAGTTTGGTGCGATTATTCTGAAAGGTAGTGGGCAGGGGTCTTGGGCTTGTCCTTCAGGAACATGAGAGTCTGTTTTCAATTCTCCCTGAATGAAATTGATGCAATATATTAGTTTCACTTATTGTAAAAGAAATGTAATTTCTTACCTCCTGGACAGCTGTGAGAATTTTCTCCCTGAAACAAGCGTATTGAACTGCACAGTGGTTTTTACATTGCCCAGTAGAACAGATGAAAACAGAGCTACTAGGCTACAAAGGAGGCGAGAAAACTGTGCTGTAAATGTATGGAATGGAGATGCAAGCGCAGTGCTTTTACCATTAAAACATTTTCCTTTAGCTTGTTTATTTGGAAGACAAAGAGGAAGAAGCTCTTTATATTTCTGTAGCATGCAGAAAATAAACTCATTTTGTACTTGTAACTGAATTGTCTTCTTATGGTCAAACTTTATTGCTTGGACTTGTGTGAGCAATGATGCTAAAGCTGGGGAAACCACAGGGCTTAAATTTGACACAATTGTATTTAAGTATTTCCATATATTTATAGGCTTTGGAAAATGACAGAAATAGTAGCAATTGCTCTGGAAGTACAAAGAACTTTGGAAAATGCAGTCTGCATGGGTAGCCAAGGTTTAGAAACAAGTGATGGCTTTACCTTTAAGTTAAGTTTATAAAGAGGGAATTTTATATTTCATGCTCTTTCAACGCTTGGAATATTTATTTCCCCTTGAGCAATATGAGACTGTAATGTGAAAAGGTTCTGGCCCTTCTTCCCCATTCATATTAGTGATTAACAGAGTGAGTAATGACTTCAGGTGCCTTTGTGGCAGAGTGATCACAGGAGCAGAATCCCACCATAGTGAAATGTGGTAACAAATGTAGTGAGGTAGGAGAAAGGCACTCCTTGCTGTTTGTGTTTTAAGCCAAAGCCTGAGTAATAGCATTGTCTTGTCATTGTTCTTCACTAAAGGGAGTAGTGTTTCCTTCAATCTGCCTTAAAAAAAAAAAACTAACACCACCAACCTTGAACTTCCTTGTTTTAGAAAAGAAATAAAACCAGCTTATATTCTTCCAGGAACTCTTAAACATTTTATTATTGAATTGTTCTGTAGAAGTCCCATTTTCAATTCAAAGTATTTTTTTTAGTTTTGAGAAACTTATTAGTGTGCAGGAAATTCTTGGAGGAAAATCCATATTAACCTCATGCAAGGGGGAAACCAAAACAACCTTGAAACCATTTTATTTGAGGACTAAAAATAGACAGGATGTTGGTGTTGAAAGAAAAGCAGAGTAACAATGCCATCTTAGCATAGTATCATCTGTGTAATGGAAATTTCAGTTATAATAGTAATGAGAGAGAACTCTGTAACTATGCAGCACTATACACATCTGTTTTAATAACTTTGAATTAACTTCAGTAAGTCATGTTCAAGTTGCTATGGAAGATCACTGAACTATGTGGTTGGCACTAATCAATGCTAAAATATACAGGCAGACTCTGAAGAATTTAATGGTTTCCTTGTGTGCTAAACTCTTTAAATGCATCTAACTGCTCTGCCATCTAAACCCCAATTCTGTTAGGATTTTGGAACTTAATTTTATAAAATTGCATGCCCAACTTGCAGCTGTGACTTCTGTCACAACAGGAATAACTGGTTTACTATTTACATGTCTACATATATTGTGTGTAGGGCCAAGTTTGTTAAAAGTTAACCAACTGTTGACATGTTTCTAGAAGTACCTCTGAAGCGGGTTGGTGGGTTTATATGAAGCTGCAGGAGAAGTTCTTGAATTCTACTTTATATTCACAGACTACATTTATCCCAAATACTGAAACAAAAGGGTTCAGCTTACTGAACAGCTTTCCTGTCTGGCTTTTAAAGCACTTACTTGGATCAGGGAAGTGGTAGCTAAGTTTATTCATGTCTTGACTTCTTTACAGAAGACTATGAGCAGTACTTAGAATTATATAAAAAGAAATGGTTGCTCCTGTGAATTGGTACCTGTCTGCATGGATGAAGACCACCAACTTAGTTCTTGTATTTACTAAGGTGTGTCAGCTGATAGAGGACCTTATATGTTTTGTCACTGGGCTTGACAAACTTCTTCATGTGATTCTGTATTGCCTCTAACCACTTCTGTATCACTTCTGAACTGCTACAGCAGATAAGAAGTTTGAATTTTCCATAGTCCCCTGTCTCAAGAAATACCAGGGCTCGTGCCTTTACTGCGTAGTCACTTACTTCAGCAAAAACACATAAAGAAGTACAGATCTTGATACAGGTGACACAAAATTTGCATCTTCTGCTCCTCCATGTGTGTGTTTGAAAGATCATACATTGGAAGGCATTTCTGACCACAGCAGAAACTTGGCCATCCAGCATGAACAAAGTGGTGCTTGCAGGATTTTACCTCTGTGAAGCAGAGACACTAGGTCAAGGCAGATCATTGCTCCCCACAGACTGCCTGCCTGGTACACAGCACCACCAGTCTGCTGAACACTGGTCTCTCTGCTCTCAGAGAATCTTAGAGTGGTTTGGATAGCAAGGGACTTTCAAAGATCATCTACTCCAAGTCCCCTGCAATGATCAGGAACATTTTCAACTAGAGCAGGTTGCTCAGATCCCCATCAGACTTGAATGTGTGGTATCCACAGTCTCTCTGGAAAATCTCTGCCAGTGTTTCACCACCCTCTTTGTAAATAATTTCTCCCTATATCTATTCTGAATCTGCCTTTTATTTCCCCATAATTTAAAACCATTTTCCTATCACAGGCTCTACTAAGAAGCCTTTGCCCATCTTTCTTATAAATTTCCTTTAAATATTGAAGGGTTGCAATAAGGTCTCAAAAAGGAGCATTTTATTCTCCCGGCTGAACAACCACCATTCTATCAGGTCTTTTTTTTTCACAGTGGGAGGGCTTCACTCTTCTGATTTTTTGGGGTCCACCTCTTGACTTGCTTCATCAGGTCTGTGTTTTTCCTGTGCTGAGGGTTCCAGCACAGGGCTTTTTATAGTAGGTGGAATCTCACCAGAGCAGAGCAGAGCAGAGCAGATCAGAGCAGAGCAGAGGGGCAGAATCACTTCCCTCAACCTACTGCCCATGCTGCTGGTGATGCAGCCCAGTTGGCTTTCTTGGCTTCTGGTGCACCTTGTTGGCTCATGTTCAGTTTTTTATCCACCAGCATCCCCAAGAACTTCTGTGCAGGACTGCTCTCAATCTCTTCCTCCTTCAGCCTGTGTTCATACCAGAGAGATTGCCCTGACCCATGTGTGGGACCTATCATGCACTTCACATGGGTCCACTCCTTGAGGTTCTCCAGGCCCATCTTCGTGGCATGTTGAACTCATCTCTAAGCCTGTCTATCTGAATCCATGTTAGAATTAGAGGGGTGCATATCCTTAGTGGCCTGTGCAGTCCACCTTGTGGGAAACAGCTAATTGGATCTTATAAATATTCCTGGCAAATTCATGAAAACTTCCATATCTGATAATTACTTTCTATTATCCATTATCTGTGAATAAATATTACGGTGTGGAATATGTATGGTGTGGGCACTAGATGGTATTAGGATATAAGTCATCCAGCTGCTCCTGAGGAGATAAATATTACTTTGCACTTTAAAACTAAAGAATCTGTGTGCAGTACAGCATCTTTGTTGACTTTACAAGCATGTCATAACTCATAAGTCAGGATTTAAACTGCCTGAGTTAAAGGAGTCCTTTTTTTTGTGTCAGAGAGTGAAGGGTGATTGTGCTATTTTCAGTGTGTTAACCATTTTCAGACAGAGAAATGCAGTACAATGTTTCTATGTTTGCAATCAGAGGGTAGAACTAGAAGAATAATACAGGGTTGCTTTTTTTCACAGTATGATTAAAACAATCCTCCTATATTTGCTAGATTTTTCAGCTCAGGCTGGCCTCCAGCACTTCCTACTTCATTTTTCCATTCATCATTCCTGAGAGAACTGAAGGAGGAATAGATATGGTGTTCTGTGCTTGCTTAGGCCATGGCAAATAACAATTCATCAACATCCTAGCTTTAAAAAAGACTGTTATTTGGCTTGGGAAGAGCATTGCAATTTACCTAGTGTCCCTGGTGTCAAGAAAATCACCAGACTAGGTCTAAACCAAAGAGAATCCTGCAGTATTTTCTTGGAGTTATTAATTAAAATAATTGCTGTGTTTAAGAGAAAGTGCGTGAAAGCCTTTGTTGTGTGACCTCGGTGTTTTCTGGGTATTTCCCGGAGAAAAGTGTTCAATACAATAATCACCCTACTCCACAGCAAAATGAGAAAATTAAGCCCCACAAAATATTGCTGAAGTGTATTTTTCATAGACGCTCTTTTAATATTGTTATTGTTTCAGAGCTGTTTTTACACTGGGGAAGAGTAATGTAATCAAACCAATTGGCTGCTGGAGATATTTTTTAATGCACTGCTTTGGACACAGTACATATGCTCTGCAAATAAATACAGAATTAGTGTTCCTGTTGGAAGCACTTAGTGAGAATGAGTGATTTGTCTTCGTTATGAAAGGTGCATATATTTCTTCCATTAGCTGTTTATCAGACTGCTGTTTTTCTGCTTATGGATTCTGAGATGGGATTCATCATTTGTCAGCTTGTGAACAGATGTTCCAGAGACAACCAAATTGATCACAAGGATGAATTGAACAGCAGTACCAATGTTGGAGGGCAGCTTTTACAAACTATATCTCTCTCCTGTTCTGGCCCCTCCATTTTCCACTAATTTCCAGTCATTAACTGTCCCAGAATGTTACAGGAGGAAAGAAAAATCTGGCTCCTTCTGTGTGTGTGTGTGTGTCTGTTCATGTTGTGGGTTGTGAGTGTGTGTAGGCCAGTTTGTTTTTATTTGAAGAAACACTATTAAATGCAAGACAAAGTGATGACAAACACTAAGTCTGTACTGAAATGTCTCTGCTGCAAATCAGTCTATGGTGCCATCAGGGAAGGAACATTTAATGTTGCTGGTAATTTTTTATTTTTTTTAACTAAACAAAATCCCTACCATGCAGAATTATAACTCTCTAGGAGTATTGCTTGCTGTTTTATTAATCCGATGCTATGATGATTTACTTTGTTGTTTGTTTTGTGTGCATACTAATTTTTCAGCAAAGTTAATGGCAGGTCTAGAGATAACATGTTACTTGTCAAAATTGACTTTCCAAAGTTTGATTTTTTCTTAGCTGAAACAGAAGAGAACTTCTGAAGCTGTGTTTATTACACAGCTGTTAAGGACCTTTCTTGCCAAAAAAACCCTCCTTTTGTGCTTATGAGTGGTTGAAAATTGTGGGCTGCTGCCAGAGATTGAAGAGTAAAACACATGCTCCTGAAGAGCCACATGTGGCTTTCAAACCACAGGTTTCTGACCCCAGCCTTAAGTAATTAACAACGGCCTTTGGAATGATGCAGTACTCAGTAAGAATTGCTGAGATAAAATACCTGTCCTTCTTCCAAAAAATGGCAGGGCTTGAAAGCAGACATTCTTTTTATTGAGAGCTAAGAGCAGAAATTTAGTTCTTTGTAAGCTCTGTAAATGGACTGGGGAGGGGGTAAGAGGGGTTGTTGTGAAATGTCCTGGTCAGAATGGCAGATGAGGGAGCACACTGTGTTCAGTGCTCTACAAACAAGACTGGTCTAAGAAATGTGCCTAGAAAAAGTTGTATGTTTTTCCTTTAGAAACCAGAAATCTCATGCATAGTTGTTCATTTAATACAGGCCTGAATCTTTTCTGCAGTGTGGAACTTTTATTTCCATAATGGTTTTCTTCTTTATGTCAAAAAGGAAGTTGATCTGCTTAACCTCTTTGATAACAGTTATATTTCATGTTCTACTGAAGAGACACAAAGATGAAGCTTTTGATACAGTAGCTGATGCAGTAAATATACATTGCTAGCAGCTGAGATTACAAAAGGCATGCATTGTTTGGCATGCCAAGGCCTGATGCCTTGACAGACAGGTAATGTTTGTGGAAGACACGTTTCTGATGCAGTTAGAAACGTGATAGGTTCAATGCATGGTTCTTATTTCCTCATTTAATGGGAAGTGAAGAAGAGGTTTAAATGACAGGGAAGAATATATGTTCCAAGCCTGGCATTCAGGTTGCTGCACACTGTCAGCTGCCTTTGTTACCCATGTGTTGGGGAGCATTCATTACCAATGATAAGCATCATAGGCAAGCTTGTGTGATGCCACACTTCAAAAATTAAGAGAAGATTTTAATTTTCTAGGTGTGACTTTTAGGAATTGTGTCTGTCCCTAGGAAAATAGACTCCTTCAAGAGGTTTGTTTGTGCTGTCTTGATCGGAAGTCCAGTTTTCAGAAGGTTAAAAGAAATTCACAAACCCGCCTGTCTATTCTCTCTTCCAAACACTTGTTTTGCCTGTTTTAAAATCTGGAGTTCTGCAGGTAGTCACAAGGATCTCTAAGAAGTGTATCAAGAGGGCTGGGTGTGGTTTGATATCCCCACAGGTTGCAGAGAAAGAAGCTCATCTGTGGTCTGACCAGCAGTGGGACTCCAGGAGTGCCATGCTGTGCATGCCAAATTCAGGACCTGTATACTCCTTACTGCTGTGCTGTAGATGTAGAAAGGCTTCTTGTGTGTACAAGTATTCAGGTTTTCCCCTTGCCCACGTTTTTAACACAAATACCAGATTCAGTCTGCATTGGATGAACTGGCCATGACTTAGCCCACTTCATTTCTCCCTGTACCTCCTTCTCTGTTCCTTACATTGTTTGCCTAGCACAAGTGCTTCATTCAGAGGTTATTTCAATGTTTAGCTGCCTTAATGAATGTATATTAAATTCAGTTTTAAATTATTATCAGGTCCAGCTCTGCTCAAACTTGTGTGTATTAATAGCAATATCTTCAAAACATGTTTCTATATTATAATGCTTTTCTGTTTTCATCACACAGCCAAACTTCAGATATTTTTCTCAGATGCCTTCTTTATGACTAGCGCTGGCTTTCTCAGGAGTTGAGGGTCCTCAGAATATCTTATGTCCTCTATTTCAGTGTCTCAAGTTGGGCACTCCAGATTGACACACAGAATTAATGGACATTTTGGAAATGAAGCTTTTAATCTCTGTGTCCTAATTTCCTCTTGTAAAATGCAGGTTTATAATACTTGTCTGTATCAGATGGGAATATGAGGTTGTGAGGATTAATTAGTTAATTTTTAAAAGTAGTTTACACCTGTGAAGTCCCATATATATGCTGATAGGTATTATTACTGCTGCTGGTTTTTTCCCTTATGGCTTCTACATTTTGTTAGTTAGTTTGACCTGGTTAAAGAGAAAAGAAATTAGTCATTTAACCAAATTCTCTTCATCTACTTTCCCATATCTAGTCTTAGCTATCACGGTTATTTGCCTTTTTTACTGTTCTTCTTCAACGTACTATCTAAGGACTTTTCACAAAGGTTAATAGTCATAGCCAAGTGCTTGGGGTTATCTGAAGGATTCTTCAGTCCTTCTCCTTAAAAGTAAAAATGCTGCTTTGGTTAGAATTTTTGCTGTTGAATGGTTTATTATTTTAGTGGTTTCCTTCAGAAATTAGAATTAGTTGCAGGAGCATCCTCTTGGACAGAAAGTGGCACAGTGGTAGGCTACATTATCCCCCAAACCCAGTTTCCACCAATGCTCAGGATGCAGTGAGCATAAGAAGAATATGATTTATTGAGTCAAGTCAACTTTTTTAAAAGTTTCTGTGGTGGTTTTAGGCAATAGGCTTAACCAAGATGTTGTGCAGATGATTGTTAACTGCTTGTTCCTGATTTGCTGGGTGGCTTGAGTTGAATTTACAGGGTCTGATCTGCAAAAGTAGTGCATTCTCACAGGTACAATTGTAGTCAATGGGAACTATGTCTTGAACGTGAGTGACAAAGTGCTAAACACCCCAAACCATTGCAAATCAGGAGGCCCAAAATGTTGGTCACTCTTGCATTAACCTTTGTCTGCTTCAATTCCATTTCTGTACCATACGGCTAATAATACCCTTCAGCTGACAGAACTCTTAAATGTAAGATTTGTCAGTATTTGCAAGCTAAATAAATTCTTGAGTAAGGGTAAGATTCTGACATTTTTTGTTGCAAGACTATTTTGAATGGGAAAAATACCCTCAGATCTATTAATTGAAATACTTTCTCCTGAAAAAAAATTTAACTGTTCTTTGAACAGACTCTTCTCATTCTGAGTTAATGATGCAGGAGTCCCCTAGGACAAATAGTACCATGATCGCATTGTTATGGACTGTATTGTAGTAGATGCAGATTGAGACCAAGGTGAAATGGCAATTTTTCAGCATTTTGTGACTTTGAAAATTTGACTTCACAACCTGACAAATATTTTTAACACTTTTCTGAAGTGTTCACATGCATCTTCTTTCATAATAAATCAAAGTGTCAGGGATCATTGGAAATGCTGGCATTTGTAACTCACCCCATAATTCTCTGCTATTTCAGCTAACTGAATAAATGGTAACAGCAGCAGATTGTCATCTTTTGCATAGTAACGCTACGCAAGGAGGGATTTGCTTATGGGCTTTGATATCTTCTGACAGCAGGGTAGTTAGTGGTGGAGCTGAGAGTGTCCATGCCAGGCTCCAAAGGGAAGCATTTTCTAATGGGCATGGATTCTGCTATCCTTCCTTCTGCCTTCCCATCTGTACTGTCCTATGCCAGGATTTTTTCCCATTTAAAACACCCAACAAAAATGTTCAAGTTGTGGGAAGTTCGACAAATAAGAAAGATATGAACAATCAGGTTTTATAGATGGGAAGTACTGGAATATCTTAGTAGATGTTGCCTCCAGTGTTACTTTCAATGTAAATGTCTTTGCTGAAAGATCTGATGTATTTCTTAGTTGCAGTAATTAGTTCTATATGTTACTGTTTAGTCCTGGTGCCAGGATTGTAGTAATAATGAGTAAAAAATGAATAAAAAAATTAATGGTAATCCCAGATACTGTGCTCCCATCTGCAGAATAGTAGCTGACTTCTCACTACAGAAGTAGATTAATCACCCATGCAATTTGGCTTGTTTTGTGCTTTGAATTACTGAGGAGGCAATGCTCAAACACCTTTGGTCCTAAATTAAAAAAAAATAGACAGAATTCAGAGGAATTAATATACTAGAATACCATCTAGAATACCATGTATATTTTCCTAATAAAATCTATGAAATAGCTGATTAAAATCCCCTCCTTCCCTCTCCCCACCATCATTTAGATGCAGAGATAAAGTGGAGAATAGTGCTATGTGGACACATTAAATCATAGAATTGCTGATGCTACTTGCAAGAGTGATTGATTTTTTTTCACGTTTCCTATTTTTATATGTGCAAGGTAGTTTTGTACTAAGGAAGGTGAGAGACGGAGAACACCTGTGTTGAAGAGACACCTTTGCAAGTGAACGCTGATTCTGCTCTTCAGAGCCCCAGTTATTTTCATCTTGGACCTCTCCTGAGAAGAAAGAGCCAGATGTCAGCTTGCTTTGAGTTTTCTCTTTTTTTCTTTTTTTTCCTTCTTGCTTTCTTTCTTTCTTTTTTGTTTTTTTCTTTGCAATTTGGCATGCAGTACACAAATGAAAAATTGAATTTGCCCTTTGGTATCCCTTCTATTTGTCTTAAAACTTGGTCTGTCTGGAATCTATGCATGAGATAGACTAACATTTTCTGAATGAGTTCCACTGAAGTTTGTTACATGAAAAAACTCACAACAATCACCCTTTTGTTGATGGGGTGTGACTAAGGGAAAGAGAACGAAGACAGCAGGGAAGACAATTTGAATTCAAGTCTTCAGCCTGAAATATTGACTGTAAAAGTGCTATCTTGCCTCTCCTAAGAGGAAATTATGCCTACTTGGAGTACATATGAATTTGAGATATCTTAGGTATTTTCTAATCTGCTGCACTGTTTCTGAGTCTTGCTGCATTAATATGTTAAGTGTTCTTGAATCATGCTGTCTGGTAATTGAGAGAACATTGGCGTGAATTCTTCTTTCCTTGATCAAAGAAACATGAAGACTGTTTGTTACTATTAGCAAATGTATGTCTTTTTCTATCTGCCTGCAAGAAGTAGGCTTTTGATATACATTTGAGTTTACCCTTCCTATCTTCACTTGGCCAGGTCCTGCAAAACACATCTTCCTTTTTTGTTCCACCCTCTTTGGACTTGGAGACTTCTGGTTTTCTGCACAACAAGCTCAGGATGTGCTTAAAGAACTACATAAAGAATAATAATTGATATTCAGTTTTCTTTGTCAGTACCATGATATTATTTTGTCCAAGATTTTTTTTTACTTCCTGAGAGCCTTTATTTTTGATGCCTATGGGTTTTCCAGTCCTAAAACAAAAACATTGCTCTTTCAGAAAAAAATTTTTAAGAAAATGGAAGAATTGAGATATAAAGTACACTCTCTTACATTATTTCTTCTTTCATCCTTTCTTTCAGTGATGAGTTGTAGTATAGGGTTCTGACTGATACCTTGTTGAGGCATAGACTTGTGAAGATACTGACTTGTGAAGTTCTCTGTGTCTGTGTCACAGAGAACAAGAAGGATTGTAAATAAAAGCAGAAATTTTAACTATGATTATGTTAAAATCACATTAACTTGTACTTTAACATCTACATTACTGAACGTCATTTACACCAGTCTTCACATGCCCAGTATTGTACTGAGATTTGTGGGATGTAGGCCTAAAATAACAGTGCTCACACTTAGCCTTGAGCTGGGACATACAACACTGCTTTCTCCAAACTTAAGAATATAATAATAATAAATGGAGCCTCAAGATAATCTGGAGTCTCTCAAGTAAGTCTAATTTAAGATTTATTGTGTCTTGAGATTTATTATCTCAATCTACTTACAAGACCTCTGAATTCAGGGGTTGTAATTGCAAAGAGTAGTTTGTTGATAGTGTGTGATTGCAGTTCTGCATATACCCACATGTGCAGGAATTGTGTTTTATCACAGGCAATAATCTGTAATATGTGTCTAAAATTATAGTGTTCTTTGAAATTCCCTTGTTTCTGTTGTTTCATCTCAGTGTGTGAGGCCATCTGTCCCAGCACACAGAAATTCCTAGCCTTCCTAAAATAGTGTGGAACAACTAGTCATGCTCCAAAGATAGCTAATGAGTCTTTCAGTCTGAAATTACATGTAATAGCTGTGGCTGCTACCTGCTCTAAGTGTAATAAGTGACTAAACCTACAGACTATTTTTTTTAAAAGGTTATTTTGAATACTGATGGCATGAAGATGTTCAAATAACAAAACATGTGTAGCACACCCACTGCCTGTAGGAATATACCCATACTTGGTGTGGGTTAGTCTGATTATTTAGGGTATAAATGGTCCAACTCTTTTCAAGATATGTATAAACCCCAGGGGGATTTTTATAAAATATCTCTTGTGTACGGCATAGTTTCTTTGCAAGATGGTGATTTTGAATTAAGAACAATACCAAGAAATTGAACTGAGGTTTGCTGCTGCATCTTGCAGCTCTGCCATTAGCGAGAGAGAGACGGGTAATCCCTTGTGCATGCAGTGCAACCTATAGCCCCTTGCATTTTCTTTGTAAAGGCTTCAGCTCTCCTAAAAACATAAATTAAATTAGCCTGTGTGCACCCTTAAACAGTCCAGACATGTAATGTATAAATCTCTTGATGAGAAAATGATCACCACAAACATTGAGAGACCCTAGTGTCTCCCAGCAAACTCCCAAGGACATCTCAGTGTAGCACAACTATTTCAGTATAAATGGGATTTTACATTCAGCCTTTTCTTTAGCGTCCTCTCTGTGTATTATGTCTTGCAAGTTGGAGAGAGCTTTGAAGCAGTGAGTGTTGTGACAGTGGCAATTGTTTCTGTATGTGCATTGTTAATTGTAATAACAGGAAATGTGCGAGCCATATCAAAACAAGTGAGAAGGGGGCAGAAATGGGAGAAGCCTGAAGGGAGGAAACTTCAAAGTGAATGTGAGCACTAAAGGTGGAAAACCTGCAACCTGTAATTATTGTTACAGAGGAGTAGAACTGACAAATTGAGTTGTGTCCCCCCCATTAGAGAGTAATATGGAAGCATTAGCAGCCAAACTATCTTCATTCCTGAAATCCATTTTGCTCTGAAGGGAGTATTTAATTCTCTCAGAAGAGGTGAAGATGGGCGAGCCCATTGATCTCAAAAAGATGCCGAGCAATGGCTGAATGCTGAAGTGAGGTAGTACAAATATCTGAAATACGGTATTGCTCACAGAGTTGCACTGCATATTTAGTACCAGCCATAATTTTATAGTTTAATAAGAAAAATTAGAATAATGAAGTAAGTAGTTGGAATAGGCCACTAAGACTTTCTTCTTGCCATATTTTGAGAAAAAAGATAGTGATCCAAAAATTACTTCACTGATTCAAATGATGCATACCAGAGACATCAAATTCTACCAACTAGGGAGAGATTAAAAGAAAAGCATTTCTGCTGCAGCTGTTTTCAACTGTAGCAGCACCAAAGGATCAAAATAGACTAGAAGAGAAAAATGTGGTGATTTAGGAATTGTACCACTAGAGATAGGAATAATGCTATTATTTTGATTAAGACAAAAGGAGGTGCTTAGGGAAAATGAGTTTTTTTTCGAGAAATGGCCTAAAAAATACCTGTAGCAAAATTGTCACTCAAATATGACATGAATTTGTGAATAAGAGAGTTACAGTTTTGTTAAACATTTTTTCATTTCTCATCTGAGTTTTGATTTCTGTGGGCTCAGTGAAAATCCTGATACTGAAAAGGCACAGTGCTTTCTTGAAGGCTAAAAATAAGAGGTGAGTGGTACGTTTGAGCAATGTCATCAGTTTTTAGAAACATTCTCATTTAAATTTAAGGCCAGTTATAACATGCTTCTTTCCCCCCTCTTTTTTACTCCCTTTTTTTTTTTTTTTTTGGGCAAGTTAAGCTTGCAAAGTGAGTATCAGGGAGGTATAATAAGAAGGCTGCAGCTGATGTCCATTTGGGTGGTCTTGGACAAACAGAAACTTTAGTTACAGAAAACAGGTATGTTTGTGGGGGTGGGGAGGGAAGTGTTTCATTTAGATATTTAAGTTGAGGTTTTGCAAGGGTGTGTGTGAAGGGGAAGAAAAAGTGCTTTCTAATTCTGAAATTGAAACACTGTGTTAATGATGGTCTACATGATGTCACTTGGAGAATCACTTCACATTTATGTAACATTATTAAATGGCCTAAATCACCATCAAAGAGACGCAGTAGTAAAAAAAGGAAACCATCAGAAAGACATGAAAATGGGAGTCAGGACTCTGTTCTACTTTACTCTGTTCTACCATTAGATTCTGGTAGGTAGTCCACTTTTCTGGGGAGATCTCACAGTTAAACAAAGATTAGTAGCACCACAAAAATAATGGATGGATAGATGAATTTTAAAGTCTTTCTTTTCCTATTTGTTTTACTGTCTACTGAGTACTTTTTCTAGTGACTTACAAATATCTAAATGAATTTTGAGAGAAAGTGGGTGGGCATGGGGAGATGTTCTAAGCAGCACTATGTTGAGTGTAGGTTTCAGCCTTTCTTTGGCTAAAGCTAAGTTTTTATTTCCTAATGTCCATGATTCACCTAACCAGATTGTCCTTATTAACAGTAGTTTCCAGCAGTCAGTTAGAGGTTTGGCCTGTGGGATCCATTAGTTAGATTTGATACCAACCCTCCCATTTTTCTCTCTTCCTGTGTATCTGCCTTTTTCTGCCAAATGAACAAAAGTTTATGTGCTTACTTAGAAATTCTTATTCATGGTCCCTTTTGCATGCAACATCTTTGCTGTATTCCTTAGTTGTTGAGTATGTAAAAATTTAAAGCTTACAGGCTTATCTGGGAGTTTTGGTAGCAACAATAAGAGATAAATCCTGAAGTAGATTAGGGTATGAGCAATACCAGACAGAGATGCTAGCAGAATTGCAGGAATGGAAAGGAGAAGTTGCTCAGATATAAGGCAAAAGAAAAATACATGCTCTGCAGTTGTATTGGAATATTCATGCTGGTGGTTGAAGCTGTAAACACCTTCCTGAATTTAAAATTAACCTATGTATGTTACTGGTATTAGCATTTGCAATCCAGTGTTTATAGAGTTATTAATAGCCTGTGTTCAGTTTCTCTGACTCAAATTATGCTATTCCATGTGCATGACTCCTTCCAATGTAGAAGGAGGTTAGATCCTAGGCTGTGTTCTTGATATAGCAGAGAACTCATTGCTTCTTGACACATGTGTATTATGTTCTGTTATGTTCTCTCATTAACTGTTTTTGTGGTGAAAGTTAGGGTCTTGATATGTTCACTGTTCTCCATTTTAATTGGTTTTATCCGCTGCTATCATAACCTTCTTACCTCTGCAGGCAGTTGCATAGGTAATATTTGGAGATCAGAATTCAAGCTCAGACACCCAGCATCATCCAGCAATTAAGGGTTATTTGATAGTCCTGTCTGTGGCTCAGGTGCCAGGGAACTCTTGTCTCTAGTTGACAGTCTTTCTAGCATCATAAAAAAATTCTCAGGGGATATCTGGGTATGGAAGGCTTTCCAAACAGAAGTGTTGAAAAGCCTGGGCAAAGTGCAGTTTGAGCCCTAGTGGAGGTTCAAGTCATTGACTGTTTGCTAATGACTATGCAGTTCAGGTCTGGAAGATTTTTAATTTTTTCTGTTACTGGGCTTAGAGAAGGAATTAAAAAAGCTTCTGTCTCCATGCTTATGCGTACTATGAAGAATAATATTAAATGCTGCAGCATTGCTTTTCTCATATCTACTCTAATCTCATATCTCATATGAGAACAGTTTAACAAACATACTGTCTGTACTGTAATACTGTGCAATTGTAATCTAACTGTATAAATCAAATTACAGGCAGTTTCATCTCCTCAGGTGATTCACTGGTTTATTAGGTAAGATAGTCACTTTTACTTTGTTGGGGTTTTGGCTTTTCTTGCCCACTATATGTCAAGAGAAACAAAAACATTTCACAAAGAGGCTAAGAAAGGAACATGACACTTTACATAAACAGAGTTTGTAGTGACTGTAGCATTTCTTTATCTCCTCTTTCACAGTAGGACTGCTTCTCAGTTCTGCCTGCCTGTTGTATGGAAAGGGGAGGTGGATATACTAAAAGTTCTCTGTTTAGGTGCTTTAATTGCTTATTTTGCCTAATAGATGGATTAACTATTTTAAAGCCAGATTATTTCCTTCATTTTATCTAGGGTAGATGAGGGCAGAGACAAAAGAATAACAAATTGGATTGCTAAGTGGAGCACTGATCAATAAAGAGTGCTGTCCATTTGGGTAATGGACATCTCTGTCATATCAGCTGTTAAAGAATTCAGTTGAGATGGGTCCCCATAGATCTACAAACCATACACCATCCAATACAACAGCCATTACTCTACACCCCTAATACATGGAGGTAAATCTCAGCAGCTCTCTCTTTGAGATACTGGGTGCTCTCATTTGCTAAATTGCTCCTTTTTGCTTTGAACCACCTTTCTTTTGGATGCAGCACTTTTTCTTGGAAATAAAGATTCATTCACATACATGTAACAAGATCCGCATGCTGGTTTGTTTAATAGAATTGATAGCTCTTCAGTTTTCTTGCAGCCAAAGAAAGTAAGAGTTTTCTTTAAGAAGACTGGCAAACAGCTTTTTCCTCTCACTCAGCAGTCATGAATAACTAGTATGAGAGAGTCAAGTGACTGTTCAAGAGTTCACTTGTGTCTGAATGTGGTGGCCTCACCTACCAAATTTTTCAGCTGGAATTTCACTGTCACCTTGGTGAAGTACATAAGCAAATGACAGAGATTGGCTGTCAAATTAATCTTTCCTGATGTTCATTACAGAAATCATTCCCTGCTCATGAATGGTGGTGTTTTTTGGAGTGGCACTCTCCATGGCCTCTTTGCACTACACAAAGTACAGGCAGAAGGCTGAATAACACAGTTTTGTCCTGACTCTCCCCATCTTGTAGAATTTTCTAAAAGTTCATGCTCCAGTATAGTTAGGTCAGCTTATGAAGATCACACAGGAGAAAGATTTCCCTGGCAGACAACTGAAGACTCCTGAGGTGAGAAAACATCTCTGTATCTTCTCATCCTCTAGGTTAATGATTCTGTGGTATTATTGAACCCTAAGCAGTTTAAATAGTTTGATGTTAGCACAATGCCAAAAAGATGTGGTGTTTTTTGTGTTAATTGTAATGCATTATTTTAATTTCCCTTGTGCTTCTTGATACATTTTGATGGAGATCATCCAATTTTCTGTGTACTCTTATCAATGATGTGCTGTAAAGACCTCTGGATTGTTCTTGATGAGTTAGTTGGTGTGCATCAGTGTATGAAGAGCAAAACATAATATGTGGCTTTCTCTGTTCTGCTATGAGTTGAATCTAAAAGAGCTTGCATGAACTTTATACTTGCATTTCTGTCCAAATCTTTCCATCTTCTGTGTTACAAATTATGGAATTCCAAAAGATGTAATCTTTTCTTCCTTTTACTTTAATGCTTTTTAGGTAAAATTAGTTATTCTCAAATAATCTACAGTAATGGACATCTGCTAGATCCATTCTCAAACATAAATATTGTTATGAAGAGCAGATTTTGATTGGGCAGTCAGATGCAGATCATTAATTTTCAGCACTGCTGTTTGACTATTAATGAACTGAATGGCAAGGGTGATTTTACCTATCAAATGTTCCACATATCCCAACAGGCTGCTGAGTTAGGGGTAACAGGCTGCAACAGGGGTAATTGTTCCATGTAGTGCTCACATTCTGTTGCATTGGTTTTTAAGTTTACCTTCTAAACACACCTTGTGTTCCTTTCTACTGTAATTTTTCTTATTATTTCTCATACAATGTCGCGTCATCATTGGAACATGATGAGAATAGTGGAGAGTAGGCCTAGAATGAGGAGTCGAGGGGAATTGAAGTGGAATCATATTGTTAGTCCTGAGGTGGTTAGGACTAATTTGGTGGTTAGGACTAATTTGTTTTAGGTGGTCCGGGCCCCTAAAACAAATCTGTCTGCATACTCCATGCCCCATGTCCCCTGAGCCTACTCAATATACTAAGGGTGTACTAAGGATGCCTAAATACAGTGTGTTTGCCATCGCTGTATTTCTTAGCTGTCCCTTAGTTTGAGGAGCCTCACTCACCATTGTTACTTACCATATACAAATCTGGCAACACACTTAAAAAAGCATAATACCGATGTGAACAAAAATAGTATCCTAGCATAACAAGTTTAGGTTATGTGTGGATGTCTCACAGCTCATAGAACTGTGGAAGTTCTTGCCTCTGATATGCTTTTAAGGTCAGGGGTTGTGTCAAAGCACATTCTGAAAAGACAACCTTCTTGTGATTCTTCTCTTGCTGATTGTAGTCTCTGTCTCTTTTGCTGCAGCATGCAGTTTTGTGCATTTGATATGCATGGTGCATATTACAGTCTCATTTTTAAAACTGTTTATACTCAAAAGAGAACAGAAGGGTGGTGTTGTGGGTCCTTTGGCTCGAATAATGTTGAAAATAATTTCTTTTGCTTTGCTCTCTGTAGTAGACTTCATGCATAAGCTTGGACAAGCCACTTATTTTTCTGTTCCTCAATTTCCTGTCTGGCAAAATAGAAATTACACTAATTTATTCCTTCCTCCTACAGTAGGTTGGGACAGTTTATTGATTCTTGTGGTAATTGAATGCTGAAAATGAGACTGGAACTATCCAAATACCCTGATGATCTTAAATCTGATATACTGAAGGGACAGTCCCAGCAAAAAAACCACTCCTTTCCCAAAGCAGCAAGCAGTATTCTGCAGTACTGAATCAGAGTTTTTGAATCTTAAAATATGAAATGTCTTAATTTAAAAAAGCCCCAAACATCAAACAAACATCCCTCTCTGCACCCCACCCTGAGACACATCTACCTCCAAACCTCTTGAACAGATAACTCCGACTCAGCTAGTAAAATCTAAACATTTTCTCTTGTAAAAAAATAGGGAGAAAGTAAGGCTTAGGCTAAATTTGTCCTGGAGTTAGACCCCTGCAATGATTTTATGATGAAGAGATCAACGGTGCTAAAGACACACTAGAATAGTTACACTGAATTTTCTCATTAAAAAACATGATATCCAGTAAAAACTGCCTTTCCTTATGATTTAGCATGTGGATTCAGTGGAGTATAAAAAAGGAGCAATAAAAGTGAAATATTTGTGTATGTGGTTTTGGCCTGTTTTTCACCTGAACTGGAGTATATTTTTCAGCTGAATGCAATGCTGTTTTCCAAGTAATATCCATCTATTTTTGCAGTGCCATTCTAGTACATAAGTTTAATAAGAGTTTGCACATAAAAAAAAAGAACTTCACCATTGTAATCTGGAAAATAAAGAAGCATGCAAGTAATAATTCCAGGTATGAAACCAGGATTTTACTTGTCAACATATATCTGTAAGTTTAAATTATTGGGTGTAATACTGTCTTGGATGCTATTTTAAGCATACACAAAGGGTATTTCTTTTAGTAATTATATTTATGGCAAATATTAAGCTTCTTTTTTTATATTACCATGGGAATTATTACTGATCCCTATATATATTACAGAATTTATTTTCATAAAGAGAATTAACAAGTTTAAATGCAATCTCTCTTTTACTAGGACCTATTTATATTGGCAAAAACAAATTTATGGCAGAAAAGGAAATAAAAATATGAATATTAAAAGCATAAAATCTCCATATTGGGAATTCAGACTTGAGTTTTCATTGTGAATCTCAAAAGGAATCCTAAAGACAAGTATTAAAAAATTCAATTTAGATTTCTATGCCTGCATTCCAGCTTACGTTAACTCAGCTGCAAAATAAAATCATTATTATAGTTTTATTACAGCTAAGCATTTTGGGGGCATTTGTATGGTGTTCTTCTGCAAGTGCACTTAGAAGAGGCTGCAGATAAATTCATTTAATGATGACTGCAGTGCAAAATCAAAAAGTTTTTTGTTTACCTTGCAGAGCACACTTGCTCCATGCAGCATATAGCATGAAAATTACGACATGTCAGTATTCTTTGCTTTGCTGTGCTGTTCAATGCATTTCTATAATTTATGGAATGCTGTGCTTATCTGAGGTTTTTTTGTTGTTTGTCTGTGGCTTCCTATACCAAGGAAAGATCCATTTAAAATTCAGGACTTTGTTGTGAGAGACCTTGTGTTATCCTTTTTCAAAGCAGTCTCCCTGTAGTGATGATTTGACATTATATTGGGTGACACTAGCAGATTTGGGTCAACCAGTTTTTTTTGCTTATAAGAATATTTTCCAAAATAGAATAAAGTAGTTCTGATTGTGATCCTTGGGAACACATGCCTTTCACAGGTTAATAAATACTTTAAGTAATCCTGTTTTGATTCCAGTATTTTTATTCTGTTCATGCTCTCCCTTTTCAGTTCTGTTTTCCTGAGAAAATATGTTCCATTTACCTTATTTGGAATTTCAATTGCCATTTTTATTTCTAAAAAAAATTTAAAATGAAAAAGACTCTTCATGCTTATTTGTGATAATGTGCTGTTATCTGGAGTCAACTTTTGGGTAGGTTTTGGAGAACTTAATTTCACTAGTGACTGTGAAGCCTAGACTGTTCTGATAACAACAGAGGTCACTTGCTGGGGCGTAATATTTTTACTGCTTTTGGAAAGATGATACTCTTCTTGATGGAAGTGAGCAGGGTTTCTTCCAAAATCTGATAAGTGTTTACTTTATCTGTTGTGTGCAGGACATGTTTAATGATTTATGATGCTTACAAGAATTGTTTTGAGGAGCTCCAGTTTAATGTATGTGACATACCAGTTGCATGTGCTAACTTCAGAGAGTTAACTTCCATGTCAAGTGCTACTGACTCTTTATCTTCTGAGTGCATAGGACAACACTGTGGAAAAAATAAAAGTAATGGAAAATCTTTAATCTTTAATTTGCTGCAGCTGAGAGCAGTGTTCCACAAAGGGAGGTGACAAAAGCTCCAATGCTCTGAGAGCACAGCCAGCTACAGGAGAACAGAAAAATGTCCAGGGAATTTAAGACTTGCTATTTGTGTGGTAAAGGATGACAAACTGAGCAAAAATGGGTCCAAGAATTTTAGATTACTCCAGGTTTGTAGAAGCAGAAAATCTGCTTATTGCCATTTGTGGTCCTAGCACCAAGTGCGGAATAAATATTGGTTTTGCCAGTATTTACTGAGATGGTGGAAATTTCTGCTTCTGTGGCTTTTGATGGGGGGAGAGTGGGTTGAATTTATTGAGTTTTTTTTTTTAAATATGTCTGCTAACATCCTTTTCTTAACTTCATGATGTTTATTTTAAACTGGGCTAAAGCACAGAGATTCTCAGGGTCTCAACTTCTGGCAGCCTGTGTTTACATTTGCCCTTCATGACTGTGGAAAAAGGTTTGCCTGAGCATTAGTCTCAATGCAGTGGTGTTTGCTGAAGTCTGTAGTTGAGTTGTGAACTGCCCCATTCCCCTCAGTTATGATACAACTAAAATTGAATGATCTGCTGTGTAGAAGAAGAGTCACTGTTCGAGACACAAGCCTGTCAATTGCGAACATTTTTTTTATCAGTCTTTGCAATACACACTATGAACTTTTGCCTTTTAATATAAGAAAGAGACTCCCAAGCATTGCATTTGCAGCTTTCAGGAAGGTTAGCTTGTGATATTTCAGGGGGCCAGAAAATGTTCCTTGATTCACTGTGGAGCAAAAGCATTTCTGTGTCCTTCCACCGCCCCTGCTGGGAAGGTGAGAGTTCAGTGTGCACTGGCTTTACAGCTTCAGTTACATCCTTCCACCCTTCAGAAACTTTGCTGTACTGAGAAATTTCATCAGAGTTCAGATTTAAAATACATGTTACCAATTTGTCTCAGTTCAGAGTCTGTTAATATTCACAAGAAAATCTATTATATAGCAGCACAGGCTTGATTGCTTTCATGTCTGAGCTCTTAGAAACTAAAATTCTAGGACAGCCCCAAATATCACATTCTAATGAGGTGTTTCCAGTCTAGGAGCATATAATAGCCTTTTAAAACACAATCTTTAGTATAAAAAATCATCTGCTACTTTTAAACTGATGGCTATGGGTTTAATTCACCTTCTCTATACAGTCTGAGTTTAATTGAAGACAATGAGTCAAGTTCTCACATGTTACTGAATCTATGCATTAGAACACTGTAATTGGGATGATTCACAGTAATATGACTTTCTTTGATATCACTGTACCAATTAAAAATGCTGAAAAAGTAAACAATTTAATTTTAAAAAATCATTAGGAAAAAATGCAATGCCTCAATATCTGATTTGACTAGTGGTAGCAAAATTAATTCCTGAAGCAGATTCAGTGATATTTCATCTGGTGTTTGGTTTATTTTAGAGACATAAATTTATTGGAATGGAATGGTATTTTGTTCTGGTGGATATGTCTACTAATATTTTTGCAGTATCAGCCATTTCATTCTAGAGAGAATGTTTTTTATGTTTCTTAAAAGATGAAGAAATTGATGTAGAGAAGGGGGCACCTGTTGGACATTTCTGTAAAATACTGGTGCCAAGGGCAACGTCATAGTAATTGCATATCCTGTGACTTCTGACATGAGCATTATGACAGTCATCTAGCCCCTGTAACTTATTTCTGATAAAGATCAGTATACTAGGAAAAATGTTTGTATTTTTTTCAAAATTTTTCAGCTGTGCTGGCTGTTAGATAATTATGCATATGAGTATTTTCATCCAGTCATAATATTTGATCAGAAAGTGAAGTGGTCACCAATGTATTTCTCTAAACCTTTTCCAGATGGAAAGGTTTAATATGCTCAATATTCAAATATTATAATTGTATCTGTAAGTGCAGATATCAAAACAGAGAACATAAAATATGATTGACCTGAACTTTTATCAGGAATTGCAAGTGTAAAGAGGGAAGGACACACATTAATGCATTAAACTCTAGATAGCATATATGGAAGGTGGGTTAAATGGGCTGTTCCAACTGCACCTGAGTGAGGTTAATGGGGTTATTTCATCTAATTGTGATGTTGGCATTTCTGCATGTGTGGCTACCCTCCAACCCACATCTCTCTGTTTTTTAAGGTGCTACTAAGTGCATGAACTAACCCAGGTGCTACTGAAGAGTTAGTGGATGCATACTGGTTTAGGCTGAAAGGCTGGAGGAGTTTTCCTGTGGAAGCAGGAACTGAATGACTGACTAAGCTTTGATATCTTATCTTTTGCATGGTCTATTCACAACAAGAATATTACTGAAACAATTTGGCAGCTCTAGTTTAGTCATATGAAAGAAGACCATATACAGGCAGGATTAAAGTTGTTGGCTAAAATGTTGTTATATTACTTCTTAAAGTCAACCCTTTTGATTATGATTTTCAGGTAAGAAGAAATATATAGAACCATCTGGCGTTTCAGCAACATAGTTCCTCTGGTTGCTTATGCTTACAGTATATTTTTTAAAATTTTTGAATTGTGTTCATAAAATATTATATGCTGTTTTGACTGAGAGGAAATGGGGCCTGTTTTTGAGTACTGTGGCCATTATTGAACCAGTTTGCATCTTTTACATTTAGTCTATTGATGTTAAGCTGACAACCCCTAATTTTTTTTACATAAAAAAAAATTAGCAAACAAATAATGGTATGATGTTTTAAGGATTAAATTTATTTTATTTACATGTTGTATTGGAATACACAAAAGTAATCCTAAGACTGAATTAAAGTGCTTATTTTTTGTAGATAGGTAAATCCTGGTTTCAGAGATACTGGTGTATGTAAGATGAACAGCAGTTTCCTTTGGAAATCCTTTCCTTCATCCTTGTTTCTCCTCTCAATTTTTATTTCTTCAGAAACTGGGCTATTCTTCACTGCAAAGGTATAAGTTGTTTGCATCTGTGTCAGCAATCACAACTCTTGTTAATTAACAGTCTTGCAAGTGAAAAAAAAAAAGCCCGAAATGGCATAGAAAGTGAAGTTTCTTCCAACTGTGACAAGAAAAAAATCTTTAAATATTTTTAGTGCTTATGACCTGCAGGGAGTAAGGTTGGTACACAGTTGGTACACTGAAGGGCAGTTTAGGAAGTCTACTAAAAAAGTACAGAGAATAAACTAAAAATTTTATGTTTTATTTCCCATTAATATGACAATAAGTCAGAGTGATGCTGTAGGAAAAGAAAGGAATGGAAAGAAATTCCAGAACACAAATTTGGGTTGATAATCTGCATAAGAATTTATATTAATACTTAATAAATACTCAAAAAAAGGAAAGTGACCCCATGTTTATCTCTCAATTTTGTTTATGCTTTTCTTAATTATGGTGCTTTTGAAGCTACTTAATTCTGATCATACATACACTATGCAATAATGGCTTACTCATTTTGAGTTGTGGGTATGCAAAACATTATGGCTTTTAAATTGCAGATGAAACTTGTGCAATTTGTTTTAAAGTGGACAATTCAGCATTTTGGAACTAATTCTTTATTATCTTTACACATGTCAATGTCCTCTTTATAATCAAGCCTCATGTGACAGAAATCACAGATGTAGTAAAGGCCTCTGTGCCCTTGCCAAATGAAATCTCAGGCTATTTCTGTAGCTAAAAAACTATTTAAAAAAATATTCTAATTTTTTTTTAACTTTGCAATTTCTATGTTTACTGAAAAACAATTTATTTATAAATTGCCATCTAAGGAATATGCAAATATATTCAGAAAATAATTTTTTATAATAAGCTTTTGCTCCTTCTTCCTTTTATTTCTAATAGCTACAATGAACATCTTAAAAGCATTCCTGGGTATCCTGACCTCTGTAAATCACATGTCTTTGACAGCCTATGGCAGGACTGTAGAAATTGGCGCTGCTTAAATAATCTGAAACCACTCTCCTCATTCCTTGTTTCTGTCCACTCTGAGTCCAGACATATATTCTTGAAAATCAAAGTAATGAAAATGGAATTATAGTCACCAAAATTGTGTAGAAAGTTGAAACTTTAAATGTCTGTTAATTTGAGTTACTCTCTTACAATAAGAGTTAAAGAACTCAGTGGGAGAAGAGGAGAAACTGGGAGATACATTTAGTTAATTTTGTCTGTAATCCCTAAACAGTCCTGCTACCTCTACAGATTGTCATTTGCCAGCCAAATGTAAAAGCAGCTCTGTCCTTCCTCATCTGCATACAGTCTAAGTAGTAAGTCTCATTCTTTATTACAAAGGGATTTATTTCAATGGAGAAATGAAGCAGGGGGTTGACAGATAAGGGCACTTAAGCCCTTGGAGCATTACAGCAAACTTGTAGAATATGGGCACTGAGCATGATAAGCTTTGCCTGCTTTGTTACCGATAGAGCCTTGCTGAGAAAATATGATGTGGCCTGGCCTGTGGTCTCCTTTCAAGCATTTCTGGAAGCACTGATTCTTGCAGAAAGCCTGGTCTGCAGGTGTACTACTGAGGTTTCCTTCTGCTTACCTTTGTAAACAAGGACATGCTGCTTCCAATGACATAATCCATGGCATATGTTTTGCATTCAAGCATATAGATGTAAGCACTTGGCTTTTTTTTTTTTTTTTTGTGTTGCATCTTGTTTTGGGACTCGCAGGAGATTTCTTCGTTGCAAACCTCTCTGTAGGGTAGGCAAATTTAAGTGACTGATAAAAACACGTGATGGGATGATCCTTATGAAAAAGGAAAATTCATGCACCTGCCTTTTGACTTTTCATAGTAGTTTCAGAAACATTGTAGCTGATGTAATTAACTTCCTCTACTATGTCAGAATCAGACATGCTGCAGCTGATCTGTGTAATGAGTCTTTACTGTCACTCATATGGTTGTGGGAGGATGAGCATATTTGTAAAAATCTAAATTTCAAGCTCCAAGAAAAAGTTAAAATACTGAGCTTATTCTCTTTGCACATCCCTTAAATAGAAAGTAACTTTTTGTTCTGATTGTGGAATGGAAAAAAATCCCCAATATTGCATTTGTGTAGGGGCAACTGGATTAAGTATTTTGTTTTTGACAAATGGATGAATCTTCTGAGGAGATGTGTTTGGATAATGGCAGTATGAAAGGTAATATTAAGCATGTTGGTACATAAGTTGGCCCAAGCAACTAGAACAAGTACTGGCACAAGTTTTTCAAAAAGATGTTCAATAGAAGTGCATTGCACAAGCTTAGGGTTGTTACAAAATGAATTCAGACATTTAAGACATTCCCTAGAATTATATGTGTATATGTCCTGTTGTGTTAGCAGTATTTTTTCAGTTTGAAAATTGTGATGGCTGCAGTCAGTTGCTGTTATTTTTGGATTCGAACCAACATTTGTGAAATGATCTGGGCAAATTTCTGTAACTGATTGTGTGTCTTTGCAGTCTTACTTTTTCAAAATAGCACTGGTAAATCATCTTCATAGCTGATATGTTGGTATTCTACTTTAGCTAGTCCACCTGCTTTACACACTCAATAAAAAACATGTGCAAATGTTACTAAGTGTAGAAGTAAAATAAAACAATATCCAACCACTTTGTATATCAAGGCAGGAGTCGTTTGGTAATGTCAGAACCATAAGAGGCATTAATACCTAATTCAGTTTGCATTATTTTTCCTTTAATGTACCCTTATTTATTTAATTTTAAACAGGTATGCTTATGTATACATATGTTCAATAAATATTTTTGTCATGTCTGCCAGTCATGACACTCCTACCAGAATTAAATAATGTGGCTATGAGGAAGCTTCAGGTAATGAGCAAAGTCATGTAGTTTTTAGTTACATGAAAGAAATTTTATATCATTTTAGAGGTTTACTTGGTTTCTCATGACCTTACTGCAATTGGATTTGTGATAACTGAAATAAACAATAACAAAAAATCTCCTTTATCTCTTAATTATCCAGGGATTAGAAAGTGATGTTTTTGCTGTGCCATGTAAATTTCTAGCTGCAAAGGGTTACAAGAAATCAATTAAACAATTAAATCTGTTCTTTTTGCATGATGAAGTTAGGATGGGTTCAACACTAAAGGAATGTGGAATGGATTTTTTTTTTTTTTTTTTTTTTTTTTTTTTTTTTTTTTTAATCTGGAAAATAAGAAAAATTTCAAATTGGTTTGAAACTACTCAAAGACTTGAAATGTAGGGAAACATACAAGGGCTTGGATTAATGTACAGGCCAGAAATGAAGTACTCAGAAATAAATGGTGAATCCAATTAACTGCACTAACATGACCACCACATATGTAAATAAGCAACAAAGACTTGAAAGACTTGGAGAACAAAAGAAGTATAGCAGAAATAAAAAAGTTAACTAGTTAACAAATTTTCAGAAATTGTTGAAATATTTTGGGTTTTTTTAATGATTTTGCCTCAAGATAGTTTGGTCATTTGTTGCTGCAATATGGGAAAGATTTTGGGAAGGGTTTTGTTTTTATCTCAGTTCTTCTTTTGTGCTTTCTCAGTATGTCTTGGTAAGTTTTCCTTATAAACTATTACCTTTAAGCCAGCTTACCAGCTATATATAGTTAAATATTTTGAAGTGTATGCTCCAGTGTGGGCCAGAGAACTGGGAGGAGGGGAAACCAAGGTCTTACTCAGAAACTTAAAAGCATTATGATTGCTTGTATAGCTAACCTGCTGTAGCTCATGATTACTCATGCTATGGAGCTGGGGTAAAAGTGAATTTTTAGGAGAAGTATCACAAACCCCCCCATTCTTTATCAGTGTCAAACTAGATTGGGTGAAATTAGTTTGAAAAAAATGTGCTTTAAACCTCTTAAAAATTAACAGAGTCAGGTGGTGACCTTGGCAGGAATGTTCCTGGTAGTGCAGCAGGGCAAGTCCATGGCAGTCAGTGTGGAGTGCACAGAGGAAACAGGCCTTTCTGCCTTCTTGAGGGAAGGTCTTGTGATTTGAGCCATTATCTTGAACCTGGTAATCAGGGCCAGTAGTACCTCATGTGGTCTGTGTCTGTGAAAGCTGTCTGTAACTGTGCATATCAAGAACTGAAGAACAATCTCTTGGTTTATTCCATTTATAGTAGTTAGTGACAAGCTGGCTGTGGAATTTGCAAGCTATATCAACTAGCCCATACAGAGAGGGATAACCCAGAGTATGTTCCAAGACAGCAGTTACTGTTGTAATACAGTGACACTATGATTTATGAAATATCTGACAAATGTGCCGCTGAAGAAGTCTGTTCTTTGTATCTGTCTTTTGTGCTTACTTGTGTTGTCCTGGTGACATCCTGTCCCACTACCTCCTGAAATACTTCTGTGCCGTGTTGGAAATGAATGGAAGGCACGTCTTTCTTTCCAAGAAGGAAAAAAACAAGCTATGAATGAGAATAAGGAGAGTCTGAGTAAGTGGGTCACTGTGCTTTGTCACAGTTGCACTCATCACACCTGACACAAGCTGAGCAGTACTTAAGAGTTCAAAGGAGAAAACCAGTCCTTACTCTGGTATCATTTAGTTTCAGTTCCAGAGCTGCTATAATATTAGAATGCTTCTCGGGCATGGCCTTTTTTTGTTTGTTTTTGCTTTCCAAGAAAATATCCAAATGGTTCTGTTTAAGCATGATGCTGTTTTTCTTTAACCTCAAGCATTTTCAGCAAGCCTGTGAAATAACTGTGGCACTTACTTAAGATCTTAATTTCACTTTTAAGAGGTATACTCCTCTTTTATTCTTTTTTTTCCCCCCATGTTACATGCTTTTCCAGGAATTCCTGTGTTTTGCCAAAAAATGATTACCAGGCCAAGTTTTCTGAAAACATCTTTTTTTTTTTTTAAATAAAATTATATAAAAAAACCCCTGACTTTGCTGTCTCTGGCATGAATTTACTCATAGGATCAAATTCATGCTTTCTTTTGTGGAACTTTGTTGCTGCACTTTCCTCTGCTTTATTTCTATATCACATCTGAACTGCACACAAGTCATTCACAACAGTAGGTGAAATGAAATAGATGAAGACCTACCCACAGAGTCCATTAACAAAATAGGAGTGCTCCCCTTGTCTCCAATACTGAACAAAGGCCCAGACCCTTTCTGGACTGAAAAGGCCACCTGTTGGTGAATGGGAAAAATATGAAGTAGTTCTTTGGAAGATAAATGTGCCAAAACTCTGTAATTTTAGTAGTTTGGTTTTTTTCTCAATTTCTCACTTGAAACTTGCATGAAAAAAAAGAAATAAACAGGAGCTCTTTGTGCAGTAATGGTCCCCTTTACATAAGTGGTGCTGCCACTTCCCTTGTAAAATACTCTGGAGTTGTATTAGTGAAAGTGTTAAGATCAAAATATTATTTTTATTACAAGTCTAGTGCCTAAGATGACTTCTGTAAAATAGAATAACTGATTTTTTTCCTTGCAACCTACCGTTTTTGAAACTTTATTCACATTTATATTATTATTGCTGTAGCCTGTGTAGAGGTTCAGTAAGGCTTGAAAAGTGTAGTCAATATTATTTGTCAATAGTTCTGTTTGTTGAATGTATACATTTGAACACTGAATAGGGCTGTTTTTCCTTTCCTAAACAGACACAGCTGTCTTCAAAATACTAGCTGAATTTAGATGCAACTTGAGGTGTAATGTAATGAGTTACACCATGCCTTCAATACTGCAAGGAGAAGTTAAAACAGCTGCAGAAGTAGACAGGCACATACACAGGAGGTCAAATCCATGGAATCATATTGTTACAAGCATGCCTGTGGAAGCAGTTTGCTGTCTTTAACCATATAGAGAATCAACCCACTGACTCCACATGACATGGTTTAGAAAGAGCTAGAGAAAAAGGAGAATCATCTGCTTCCCCAGATGTGTTTCTCTTCCTTCCCACTGCCCAGTGTGACTAGGAACTGAATGGGGAGCCATTGAAAGCTGCTGGTCTTCCAGTGATGAACTGGGCTCTGTTTGTGTGAGGCTGCAGTGAGCACACAGGGTGGGATCTGCTTGGAAGGAGCCTTGTCTAGCTTTAGACTATGGTTTCCTGTCTCTGTCACACTTTATGAAACCCCAATTTTAGCACTAAGGTTATGGAAGGATTTAGAAACTCAAGCCTGTGTACCCTCGCCCAATTTGCTTTTCTCAACAACTTTATTGCTCTGGTAACACATACAACAAATTCCCACGTGGAAGCCCAGACATGTCTTAGCAGTAAGATGCGTGCTAAGAACTGGCAACAAAGGTAGCTTTATGAAAGGGCCTTGGAAGTGGGGGGAGATCTTTATTTTCATGATATGTCTTACCGTCCTGCTTTCTAATTGGTACTAATTGATGGAGAATGTAATTTGCAGTCTTTCAGCCACCCTAAGTTCATGAGGGTTTGCTTGTTACATTGTTCGGCCTACTGGCTGCCCGTCTCTTATTAGGCATGGTAGTACTCAGAGCTTGCTTCTTCAGTGATGTGTATGCATTAGCAGCTCTCCTACAGGCACTAAAGGCTTGTCAATCACTGTGACCTCTACAGCCCTCTAACAAGCCCAGCAAACAAGGCATTGAGGTCTGCACTGGTTTTTGTGGTTGGTTGTTTTTTTTTCACTTATTTTTCAGTTAGGCTTTCTGGAGTGAGTTTCTCTAATTATTTGAAAGTGTATGCAAACACTGAAGGAGAATTAGGAGCATCAAGTGGGGCCTCTACTTTTATTAGAAGAGTCTTGCTTTTCTAAATAGATGTCAAACATATTCTTTACTCTTTAGACAGTTAACCTTTCATCTCTCCCGTAGCAGAAATTCCACTCTGAGATATGCTAATTTGCTATTTGCAACATTCTGAAGTAGAGGGAAAATGTCATTTGCAGTGCCCTCATTAAAAATTCCTTTATCCAGATTGTATACTTTTTTGCATTCTGGTTTGTTACATTTTTTTTATTATATCAAACCACCCATCTAGACCCCTTCTCCCAAAAAACCCCAAACAAAAACCACCCACAAAAAAGCCTTTAAGACAATCTCAAAGTAGATGAGTCTTTCCCAGGCTTAAATTCAGCATGAAATGTCCCCTGGCTTAATTTACTATGATGTATGACACAGAAGTCCCTCACCATCTCTAGTCTTCCTTCAACGCTTACTCCACTCTTGAACTTAAAAACCCTTTTCCCACAGCTCTGTTACTGCTATTAAATAAATGTCTTTTATGCAAGACAGGATGTTATAAGGGAAGTGGGAGGCACAACAGGGCAAGGCTTGTGTGAAGAAATGTTGCCCGTTTTTAAAGCGACCTTCCTCTTTTTCCTCTTTGGTTGGTCTCTGGGATACAGTAAGATGTTTGAGCCAGCTCTGGCTGAAAAAGGAGAGATCCTTGTCCACCTGGATTGGTCTGCTCAGACATACTGCAGTTTGAGCAAATGCAGGTTGCTCTGTATGACACTTTGCCACCAGTGGTAGTAGCATCATTTTGTCACTGCAGTATGTTATTGGTGCTGGATTTCTTACAGCATGAGGAAATCTGTGCTGCCTTGTTTTCTCTTTAGTTGAGTTGCAAAAGGAAAGTGAAAGGAGAGTGAAAATGTGCTCTCTGGTCAAAACTGGGCAAATATCAAATTAGCTAGTGTGTGGCCACCACACATATTTTTGCATGTGTGTGCAAGATTACAACTGCTATAAGAAGAGAGGAGGTGTTTGAAGATCCTGCTATGTGCTTTGAGGGTGCTGTAGTTACAAGTTGTGGTCAGGCTAACAGTGGGGAGGAGACTTGTACCGAGCTGGGGAGATGGACTCTTCAGAGCATGCTGTTTTTTGTGGAGGAGATATGGCTGTAGGATAACAGTAGCCCTTGCTGCTTCTTTGAGTTTAGCAATTGAGACATATATGCAGCAGGATTTGTTAATTTTTTTATGCTCTTTCCCTGACATTTTCTGTAAAAAGACTCATGTTCAGAGCAGCTGTGAGCTATTTCAAGTTGTTTAGTGCCCAGGATTTTATCTCATGGGAGAAAATGATACCAGCTCCCCAAACCACTAGGTAATTTGAATAACTCTTGCTTTCAGTCTCCGCTCACAACACAGTTATTTTATCCCTAGTACTTCCTTCAATTGTTTTTGGTTTGTTTTGTTTTAAAGTAATGTACAAATTTTTCTACCAGCTTCTGTTGGACAGCTAAGCCAGACTTGTGCTTTTAAAACACTCTTTTGTGGGATTCCTTTCATTTTTTCAGAACAGTCTTTTTATGGCTTTTTTTAAAAAAATACATAATTTTAATACTTATTTGTGAATTTTGTGATTGTCTTAACTGAGGTAATTTTTTTCATTTAAAATACATAGTTAAAAGTG